>NC_133798.1:25827608-26427608 GCF_043250625.1 Sebastes fasciatus | reverse complement strand
GATGACAGCGCAGTGTAAAACATGCAGATTTAGCAAACAGAGCTCCATGAGGAGAATAATAAGTTTGTGGTGGTTTGTGCCATTTTTAATCTGAAAGCCGTCTGTGACAAACATCGAATCTACTGTACAGTCAAAAAATGTGTGTGGATGTGTGTGTTTCTGCTCAGTTGGGTACACATTTTAAATTACACACACACAGTGACGGGCGACAGCTTCTCTCACGGTAGACAAAATTATTAGTGTTCATTATTTGGTTTCACTGTAGTAGCATTCAGCAATGGTTTCTGTCATTATTCCAGTTACAGTAAGGTAAGGCTTCCAGGTAATGAATGTCATTGTGTGTGTGGGTGTGTACGTGTGTGTGTGCATCCATGTGTGAGTGTGTCAGCACTGGCGGCAAATGTTATCTCTAAAATAAATGAAACGGTGAAGTGAGTTGCAGTGGCAATCCTAAAGATAACACCGAGTGGCAGCCAGCAGAGAGGTGCTAGGCTTCTCATCACCTTTAAATCATTTTTATGGTTGTGTTAGCCGGGCTGCAGGTGAACACCGGTGCAGTATCTACACTAACACACACACACTCTGGCTCACACGGGCAAGAGAGCAACTAATAACACGACAATGGGGTAGAGGCAATTATGACGGTCTTAACATTTCCGTGTTATTGTAGTGCCGAACATTGAGATGCAACGCTACATCCCACCACCGTAACGTGATTAATTAAGATGCCAGTTGGAGGGTTATTGTGGGTTGAGCTGATTAGCAGGGTCAGAGGCTTCTGGCACCACCGCTCTACTGAATAGACATTGTTAGCAAAGCAGCAGACCAGCAAGACAAAGTGCAGCAACCACACACACACACACACACACACGGTCATGAACAGAGACAGACGAATAGAGACGCTAACCCAGGCGGACAAGTGTGTGGACAGACGGGCTGACAGACACATAAATACACTGAGAGAGTGGCACCAACATTACTTCTCATGCTAATTAGCTGTCCGATCGAGTGGCAGAGACAAATATAGGTGGCGGGCTACCGCTGGCTCTTTCTTGGTGTGTATCACAATATGCGGTGCACTGTAATAGCATATTGCTTTTAACAACTAATGATGTTTTGTGTGCTGCCGAGGGAAATGCTGATGCTTTTTTGTTCTCTGCGCAGTTTCTACAGTGTCTTTGAACAATAAAGTCAAGGTCAGTCAGGGATATTCTTTTATATTCTTTGTTCCACCTCCCACTTCATCTTTAGTTTGATGGCACCTCTCTCTATATTATTTTATTAATGTTGAAGGAATAGTTTAAAATTTGGGGGAAAATGCGGTTTTCTCACTTTCTTGTCAAGACTTGATATGTACAGTAAATATAAAGCCAGTTAGCTTAGCTTTGCCTAAAGACTGAAAACAGGCTGTATCTGAAGGTAACAAAATCTGCATACTACCACCTCTAAAACTCAGTCATTAAACCTGCAGTAGGCAGAAGGTTTTTGGCATAATTGGGCATAAATTCCATAATAACCTTTCAGCATGTTGTAATTCAAGTGATCTGAGAGAAAACTAGACTTCTGCACCTCCTCATGGCTCTGTTTTCAGGCTTTAAAAAATCTAGAGAGAGAGCGTTCCTATTGGCTGTTCATTCAACGGAGGCAGCTGTCAATCAAAATGGTCAAACTAGAGAGCGCTGATCAAATATGAATCAATATTCCGTTACTGTAATGCCTATTTCTCGCCTCAAATGTTTTCAGAAACATCTTGTAGTGTACTGTTTAGCTGTCAAATGAGAAAGTGTGCTCCGGCTGGTGGGCGGTGCTTGGTATTTCCTCAACTGATCTCAACATGGTTGCCAGGTCACAGACATTCTCATTCTACAGCTAAACAGTACACTAAAAGATGTTTCTGAAAACATTAAGTGAGAAATAGGCATTACAGTAACAGAATATCGATCATATTTGATCAGCGCTGTCTAGTTTGACCGTTTGATTGTGATTGACAGCTGCTCAGAGACGGCAGGCTCTAGCTCGGCTCTGAATGGTTGTTTTCCTCCGGTCTGTGAAATCTTGCAGATGCCATTAGGAGCACCAGAAGACACAGAGGCACATGATTTTTTTTCAGATTACCTGTCTCATGCACTACTGTGAAAAATGTCTTATTCAGAGTTCGGTTGTGCTTAGCTCCATCCTCTCGTGTCACTTCTGGTTGCAAAGAACCAAGATGACGACGGCCAGAATGTCAAACTCGAGGCTTCAAAACGGCTCTCCACAAACCAATGAGTGACATCACGGTGACTACGTCCACTTCTTCTATACAGTCTATATATTTAACGTACAGATATGAGAGTGGTATCATTAATCTAATTCTCGACAAGACAGTGATTAATATATAATAAATAGTAGTTAGGTAGGAGGGAGTTTTTTCTGTGTGTCATATAGATGCACAAAAAAGATTATATATGAACTTGTAAGTGAATAGTCCCTTTTCACTCTAGTAAACAGCACAAGGCCACCTGAATGTAAACTGCAAACATCACAGTAAAAACTCCCTTTATCGTCTCTATCGCCACACAGTGTGTGTGTTTCAGCTCAGTGCTCAGTAGTGGCACATACGTTCCCATAGGTGTTACAAAACAAATGACCTGGTGTAGTATTACTTTGATCCTCTGAGGGTACATGGTCCAACTCACACCAACTGTGTGTACGTGCTCCCATTTTTAAATCGCTCACTCGTTCTTTCTTTCCTTCCCTCCATCTCTCCGTCCTCCATGGATCCTCAGTCATTTTTTGGTCCTGGGGGGAAAGCGTGTGCGCGTGGGGTGGAGGGGGAGGAGGTGGAATCTAGGACACATGAAATATTAAAATCCTTCTTGGGAAGTCCTCATCATCAGCATATGTTGCTCTCATCTCTGGTTCACTCGCTCTTTTTCTACTTCAGCTGCTTCCTCTGTTACTATTCCCCCACTTGTGGTGTCAAAGTTCTTCCCGTACTCATTCAGACTCCTCTCAGTCATTCATTCATTTATTCATTCATTCATTCCAAAACCACAAAATAGGTCGCTCACCTTAACAAAACAACTCTATGCCTCTTACTCCAGCAGAGTGTTTTGTTTGCTGGAGTGGCTCCTTATTCACCTGAGACCTTTTTGGCACCATTAAGCATTTGGCCTATTCAGCGATACCACCCCCTTGCTGGCATAAACGTACTTCCATGTATTTTAATATGTGCTGCTAATTACTTTGTATTCATGCAAGAAATGGAAGGGATGTTTTAATGTGATGTACTTGATAGTTAAAACATTAAAAAAGCTGATTTAGTAATTAGGGTCTCTAACTACTAATAGCTGAACCAAACAGTCTTTTTTAAAAAAGTATTTTGTGCGACTTCATTAGATCTCTCATCACCGTTTCCTCCCGTCAGCTTGTCTTTTCCTGTCCTCACATCTTCGGTATTAGGTCCTTATCCATGCTGGCTTTTTTTTTTTTTTTTTTTCAGGTGGTTCCAAGAGTGAAAAATGTCTGCTGCTCCGGGGTACTGAATCACCCACTTGGGAAATGAAAAAAAGATGAGAGAGAGAGAAAGAGAGATGAGAACAAGAGATGGCCCATAAAGGTAAACTGGGAAAACGGCCAGACATTTAAAGTCTTCCTTTACAGGGAAATAGCTTCATCAGATAAACAGGTGTGCTGATGTAGAATGCCAACAAGCAACACGCCCGACCTGAGGGATTTATAGACAGAAAGCCATTCACTCCGAGAGTGCTGTTTGACCTTCAGGAGCAATCTGACACTCTGTTAAGCCTGCCCCACTTAGTTTCATTTGGCTGTAATTGGCTTAATGGCCAGTAGACATGACGAAGGGGAAAAGTTTCCTCCTGAAACAGACTTGTTCATGCTGGGCCGGCTGCTCTATACCGAGAGGGAATCTTCACTTGGTGGGGGTGGGGATGGAAAGTGTGTAGCTGTTTGTTTGATTGGGACCAAAAAGGAAAAAAAAAAAAAGTGATTTTCCCTCCCGGGGCAGAGCAGTTTCCTAAACACATTTGGAGTGTTTTTCTCAAGTGGCTCAGCAGCAATCTGTGTATGTGTGTGTGTGTGTGTGTGTGTGTGCCACAGCTACATTTTGTTGATGATGCTGTCACTGTTGTTGGCATCTTGGATGCGTCCCAGAGTCTCTCCAGGCAAAAGAAGGGGACAATATATCTCTTCTTGCATCACACACACACACCCTGTACATCCTCCTCCCTCCTCTCTTCTCCCATGTGTGGCCTTGGTGGGCTGTCTGGGCGCTAGTAGGAACAGAGAGTGTGTAACTAAGCACATCCTGTCAGACAGTCATGCTATCTTCCCCTGGTCCGGACCTCGCCTTCCCTTCATGCTCCGTTTGCCTGTTATTCTCAGGAGGCGGCGGCTGCTCTGAATAAGAGGCCCTGCAGTCAGGAAGGACGCTGTTTTACATTACAACTATGCGCATCAACTCATCCCGGTCCGGTCTCAAGGTGAACGGTGTTAATAGGGAGATGATTTGTTTTTATATAATGTAGGATATAAAAAAAGAAGCAATGAATTTATAATATGATCTAACAGACTTTGAAAAAGGTGATTGAGCATCATGAGGTCACACAGTTACTGGACTTTTCATGGACACAGGTTACCAATATACTGTATATATATTCAGAATTGCGGATTTGATTCGTAACCATCCAAGGTAGACTCACCACGAGCTAGGAGATTGTGAAACGTTGGTAAGTCCATATGATATCAACCTTGAGAAAAACCAACACATTCTCATTCCCAACTCGTCAAATACCACCACCTGGTCAGTGCCCCTTGGCATCACAGACCGACGCACAGGGTACCCCTCTTACGTTACTTTTGCACGGGTCAGGGATGGCTTGTCAATATACACTTGTTACATGCAAAGTGTCCTTTCAAAATAAACTTCCGTTTTCACAAGAAGTCAACACAACCACTTACTGTAGGTAGGGTTACGAAACGGTCGTGGTTAACGTTAACTTTACTGACTAGTGACTCACAGGACTTACGATACCAACGAGTCACTTGACTAAAGACTGAACTCACAAAAAAAAAACAACGTTAGTTTTACTTTCAGTTTCAATACCGGTCTCCTGGCTGAAAGTCTTGTGTTTGTTTGACCCATCCACCACCTCTCCCGCCTGCCCTCAGCGGACTCTCACGCTATTAATACTACGTCAGTTGCTCCGACTGTCGAATAACGCCACGGGTGGGTTTACATTTGAGTTAGATCAAAGCCCAGTTCGTCACATACTGTTGCTAAAGGGTTCCTCCGTGCATCAGTTTCCAATGCCGAGGGGCACCAAACGGCGGTATTTGATGAGTTGGGAATGAGAACAGGTTGGAAAAACATGTTTTAGTTGTGATGTCAGAGAAGTACTACACTACCCATAATCCTAAATGTAACAATGATTGGTGGAGCTCGCTGTTACCATAGAAATGTGTACTGCACCCGCAAGTGGCTAGTGAGGGTACATGCGGTGGTGTGCTCCCGGATATCAAACCAGGCCAACATAGCGACTCGTTTGGAAATGTTCTCTTATATTACAAAAATAGTTCACCAAAATGTGTTTCTGAAAACATTTGAGGCGAGAGGTAAGGCATGCAGTTGCTGAATCTGTCTTTATTTGAGATCAACAATGGTTAGTTTAAATGTTTTTTGGGGAGTTTCCAGATGCAGCGAGTCGCCATTCACATGAGTAGTTCCTTCACTCCTAAAATAATTATGTACACATTCTTGTACTTTTGCCTTTTTTTCTGTTTTCCAATGGTTTTTTTTTGCTCCGAATCAAATGTTTTTTGGTGACGATTCCTCACGTAGTCAGTTGGTTTGGTTCCATGCTTAAAACTCTTTATGTCCATTGAAACATCAGTGGAGTAAATGAGAGGGAAATTCACTTCTGGCCGGAACCGGAGCTGTTCAAAAAGTGGGCGGTCATTGTTGATCTCTATAGTTGTGAGGTTGGTTCATTCACCAATTTCATTGCTCCATTAATTACCTGTATATGTATTCTGTGATACCTGAGCACATTTTAACATTAGAGCAGTCCAGGTTCATTCATTCATGGCCATAATGTACCCGTTAAGTTACATGAGAGGTGTGAATGAGTCATATTGTACATTTGCATGTCACATCAATTAGTTACATTTCACTTTAAATGAGGTCTTTAAGAGTTTAACCACATCCTTTCAAATAGTTCTAATAGGCTGCTCTTACAGTGTGCGGTGCAGTTTATGTGTCTGGCATGTAGCCAGTGGCCTTGCATGTATTAGCTGTCTCGTAACAGTTTCAAGCAGTGATGGGAATTGGCTGTGTGATAAAACTGGTTCCTCTATTACTTTACGGTGCTGAAAGGCTCTCAGTATCCGAGCAATTTCAAATGTTCTTGAGTATTGATGAGATTCAGTCAAAAGTAGGATTCTCATTATTCTTGTAAAACTGTGGCAATGTTACAATTTTGTCATCCTTTACTGATTCCCATTAAAAAAAAAATCCTCTTTTCACTCAGCCTTCCCCTGAGAGGGCGATCAGACGGAGCCGTCCTTACAGTTACAGTCTGCTTGCTTCTGCCGGCACCCTGTAACAACAGCACCCTTAAAGCTGGTGGGGAGTCATTTTCTCTCTCACGAACGTGACCCAAATTTCACAAGCAGCTGGAGCCCACAGAAGATGTTTGAATGAGATCCTATGACTCAAGAAAATGAACCTGCCATAAATGAGAATCGGCTCTAATCCGAATCCAATCCCATGCATTTCTCTCTTTATTATTTGCTCCAGAACAGCGTCAGAGGCTATAAAATGATTTAAAACCACACACATTCCCATCATTTTTCCATTTCGGTGGTATAAATTAGCTGTTGTAAAAGTACCAACAAGTTGGAACCTGAGGAAAGAGCCGAAATAAGCAGAGAGAAAAGTGAAAATACACCCTTTGAGTGAATCAAGATAAGTTACAAATGCTAAGTAGCAATTTCCTCTTTCTAATGAGTTTCCATTGATATTTTCTTTAATCATGTGTTCTATAACAATGTTGGATGTAAGCTAAAAAGATGTCTTCAAATCCCTTTAATTAAAGTTATTAGGCTCAATTAGCCAGGTAGGCAATATTTGGGTTGTAATCTCCCACTTCCTGCTGCTTTGATTCTGATCCAAGAGGAGCTTTATGTTGAGCTGCTGCTACTTCAAATTGAGTAAGAATATTAACTGGCTCTGTTGTCAGGCCATTAAATAGGCGTTATCGGATACTATAAGCACCATAGATGTGGGTCAATAGGGGCCTACTACACCCAATAGTATGTTTTTATCATCTATTCACATGGTAGATCACCACAAGAAGGTATAAAATAACACAACAGCGACCTCTAGCGACTATTATTATGACAGGAGCTGAAGTGGAAGTCAGGCGCTGTAGTATAAACAGCATGAAACTCCATATGGGTAGAGGTAGGGGGCGATCAATGGGACACAAAATACAGGGTTTGCATCCCCATGTGAAACCAACAACATGTAGTTGTCTTTGTGTTCACATGTGTTGACAAAGTGTTTTTGTTGCCTAAACCCGTTTCCTTTAGTTTCAGCCCTGTCTCCTAAAAATGACGTTGCTTTCTCAATTATATTTAGAAGAAAACATCTTTTGTTGCGGACTACGTTTGTCTTTTACGTATAACAAATACCTTTGTAAATCTGCGGATGGTCGCAGCGAGTGACGTAATGGCGACCGTGAATGAAAATACGTTGCGTAAAAACGTTATTGAATAAAAAACGTTATTGAATAATAATAGGTATAACAAGCAAGAAAGTCCACTACTGGCAGGTGGGAGAGGAGGTGGATGGGTCCAGCAAACACCGGACTTTCCCTCAGGAGACCGGTGTCCATGTCCTGTAGTCATTTCTTGCATTTTCATTTTGTTTATAAGCAATCTTTTTTTACTAAGCCTAACCCAGTAGGTCTGTTGCCTAAACCTAACTAAGTAGCTTTGTTGCGTTTTTGCTTTGTTTTGTTTCCATTGATAACATTAATCACGTGTTTAAAATTATAGTTGTATGGGAACGTAATTTTGTGGGAGACAGGGTTGTCAGTTTTACAACGTGTTCGAACGTGTTGCTTTTAAGTTTCGCTTTCACTTTTACAACATAGTAGGCGTAGTAGGCCCCTACTGACCCACATCTATGGTGCTTATAGCGACTGATAACGCCTATTTAATGGTTGGATAACAGTTGAATTGAGTGCTCTTCCTTGGAGTTAGTGTCTGACAAACTGAGAGGAGGCCATGAGGCTGACCCAGGTCTGTGGTGGGTCTGGCCTGAGAGCTCACATGGCTCATTCAGTTATCCCTCAGACCTGGATAACCAGCTAGATAATGGATATCACATATCACAAGCTTACGTGCTGGTATGTGGGAAAAATGTATTGGGTTATCATCTTCAGCAGAAAAGGCCCTTATGGAGGCTATCCCCCATAGGGCATGGTCTCCATATCATAATTGCATGTATGCATATTCCTCTTCCAATATCTAACAACAGCAGAGCTTCCTCTACCTCTCTGTTGCTTAGTTTTGCATTCAAGGTGTCACTTTCAGACACATTAACGTAACTGTGTCTGTGCCTTTCGCTCATCATTAGCAGAATTACTCATTACCCAAGGGTATAAGGGCCGCTGTAGCTGATGTAACAGAGGTTTCGGTGTCACATTGAATAAATGTGACTAATGATGACAGTGTCACAGTACACAAGCGGAGACATATTTGTGTTTGGCTCCCCGTAAGGAAACGAGTGTCCAGGGACAGTTCGCTCACCAGCAGGGGCAGCGTGCTTGTTAACATCCCCGTAATTAAGAGCATGTGCTTTAATGAATAACAGACACCGACGCATGTACAAACATGCAAAAGCATGTTGCGTGTAAACACACACCTGGCCTACTTGGAGTCCCTGGATGGGGTGATAGTGGTTAGAGGGCTCTAACTGGGAACCCCATAGGAGGCTGCTGGGAGGGATGGTGGAAGCTAAAGAAATACAAATTAGTAGTGACCAAAAGCATGATATCAACGGTACAACCAGCTTTATATGCAGTTTGTCTCGCCCTTAGGGATACAACGGACAAGGAGCTGGATATTAAATGCTGCTTCTTTGCATCAATAGGAGGTAGTTCATACATCTGATCAGGATTCCTCCCATACACCTTAGTGTGGAGGTATTCTGGGCACGTAAACAACTGGGAGGAAACCCTAGACAGACCCAGAACATGCTGCTGGGATTACATATCCCATCTGGCATGTGTACAGTATTCCTCAGGATTCCCCCGGAGGAGCTGGGAGATGTGGCTATATAGGCAGGAGGATACTCTTACTGCTTAGTGTGCTGCCACTGCAACCAGGACCCAGATAAGCAGCAACATATGGGTGTGTGTGGGTGATCCGTCTCTTTCTCTCTGGTGTTTTTTTTGGGGGGTGGTGGGAGGAATCCACACAAAGTGCAAGCTGAGTGGCAATTCACATTAAGGCAACTCTTCCTCCTGCCTCCACACGTATTCACAAACACACACAAACCAAGTAGAGATGCAGAAATGATGTAATATTGCAGGAGACAGAAGCTATAGGGAAGCAAATAGAAGCACATTTCTAGACAAATAGGTATGCAGGTAGATTATCATTGGCCCCACAGTCAATATTCAAGATATACTAATTATGTGAAAAACAAGCACCTTTCACTGAAACCATCTATACGTCATCCAGATAAGGCTCGCATGACATCGCCCCCTTTTGGGGGAAAACTCTTGTGTCCCTCATAGACGGTATCAGAGTAACAAGAAGAAACATGTCTCCAAACTTCTACTTTAAACAAACCGGTAATAGTAATAACGCTATACCGAAGAGTTGCAGTGTTGTTGGTTGCACCAACAATAAATCCAAAAACGCTGATCTCCAATCTTTTTCCCCTCCTGTGTGCTAAAAAAGATATAATAGAGGGACTTTATGGCTCCACGCTATAGACCAGACCAGCGTCGCGTCATCGCAGAGGCTGCACTCCTATTTGGGGGAAAGAAACTTGCTGTCACATGAGAGAAAATGACGAAAAGCTGCTGTGAAGGGGGTTAACTGAGGCTTTCAGACTGAGATTTGAGGCACATATGATGCGTGAATATTCACTGTCAGTGTGGTAAATCGCTAAATGATGCTGATGACAGTGACTTGACTTGAGTGGGAGGCTGCTGCAGTCATACAGTCATATATTAACATTATAGCAGCATCAGACTGTCGTCTCCAACTAAATCTCAGCCTACAGATCAAACAGTTGGCTTTTAACAGGTTGGTTATTTACAGACAACATGTAGCCTAATGTGATTCAATCAAATATGTATAGATGTCTGGATAAGCAATATCCGGCAACTGTGTTGGACGGGGGAAGACTGAAGGGACATGTGGGCAATCAACTTTAATTTCTTAAGGTATCGCGAACGCTCAGGTTAAGGCAAGATCGCAAAATAATTGGTATAAAACAAGTGTTTGTATAACAAGAGATGAAAGCATACGAACTTGTCAAAATTACAATCCAAACATACGTCAAATTGCATTGAAGTCTATGGGATCTTTGGTTTTCTTTCCCCCAAAAGGGGGCATGACCTTGACTTTTTGCGAAGTACCCATATGTGCTGGTCTGATGTATAAACTAAAATCAGTTCAATTCAATTCAGCCCCTTTCTACTCTTTCTGTTGCTTCTCTGGTTATATACAAAGGAGAGCAGGTGACGTTTGCAAACTGATAAAACGTTTCTCCAGCATCAGTCTCCTCCATTTCTTTACAGAGAGAGAGTGAGACAGAGGGAGAGAGAGAGAGAGAGGCTGCAGGGGATTCAGATAATCACAGCAGTTGCAACAGCATCACTATTGCAACTGCACTGCTGGGAAAGTGTGTTTTGCATGTGCTAGGAGTTTTTTTCCTTCGCTCATCCTTTACAGTCTGGTTGTCCGAGCCGTCTACCGGCAGCAAGGCAAACAAGCCTCAATCATGCAGCAAAGTGAAAGTCAATATATTCATGAATGGATTTGAGTGAGGTGCCTAAGGCCTATAAAAATAATGGAGTGTGTAACATTATTCCCGGCACCCCAAATGGAAACAGCCTTAAGGGGGAAATATCTAGCAGAAGACAGCTCCACTAATCTATGCACAGCAGGGAAGGCAGGGGAAAGAGGGTGCGATGTGAACACTTACCTGCGTCGGGAGACCCGCAGCCAAGTTTAGAATATTACAAAGCTTCGCCTCATTACTATTCTCTTCTCCACTATAAGCCTCCGTCGTGCTGCATGGATGGGAGTGCATTTTGGTGCACGAGTGTTTGGTAAAATATTGTTTTTCTTCTCCCCCGGTGAACCCATGTTCACACACCTTCTCTTATTTGCATGCATTAGAATCTTCTGTGCACCCGCAAACAAAGAGGCTTCAGTGCTTATCTCCTAAGATAGAACAGAGGGACGGTGTATGCAGGAAGTACCACTCTAAAAACTGACTATTTTACATGTATGAGTTCAGTCCAGCTCATGGAACGGTTGTTTTTCCAAACAGTGTGTTCGAGATGAAATAGATGAATTGACAAATATGTTAAAAAATATATATATATATATAGGGTCAAGGGATTTTTCATGGCAGCTAGCTAGTCTAAAAAAAAAAATCACAGTGGAATCAAATATGCTCACTTTAGAGACAGGCCTGACTGCTCTGTGCAGTACAGCATGCTATCAAGCCTAGTCTCTTGAGTTAGGTTGTCTTTTAGAGTCAGTGTCAGGAAGGCCAAGGATGACAGAGTTGTCACAAAAAGAAAGTCAGTCACACACTGTCACAAACACAAGGACGCATTCTGTCTTCATCTGTCTTCTTTTAACAAAAGTTTATTTTCTTTTCCTCCTCACTCTTGTTGACATGTGTTTCTCCTTCACCTTACTTGAACTCTTCTCATTCACGTCGAACTGTGAAGTAATTTATTATTTTGTGTACACAACAGGAAAACAGAGTAGCCGCACTAATCCTACACTACACCTGCAGTAGCGGCACAACATTTTCAGTTGACTTAGTAGTATATATATCTGTGGGGGATACTAAACTGAAAAATACATGAACATGCTGAAAGAGTGAAGTTTACATCGTGACAATAACAATAATGCATTCCGCCTCCTACTCTCCGCTTTGATCCACAGTAAAGACAACACTAAAAATATTTGTTTTTCAGTCACATGCTCACACCTGAGAAGCTCCTAGAAGAGAAGGTTTTCAGGACACAAATTTTGTGATTGACTGTTTGCATTTTTAAGGCCCTGTTCACGCAGAAAAGTGTAACAAACGTCACAAAAGGGGAAAGACGGAGAGGGACAAAGAAAAAGTGGAATCGTGACTGACCGCAATGAAACGCTATAGGCAAGAATAGAGATGGGTTTCTTGGCTTCCCTGTGACTCATCGGCTGTGGTTTGACAGGTCTGTGGTGAGTCTCCTCAATAATTTCAACTTTTATTCACCTCATGACGAAAACACAGAAATATGTGGCAGCACTGCCCCAACACGCAGGAACGCTATAGAGTGTATCCTTCAATGGACATTGAATTAAACCTGAGAGACCACAGACTGTACTATATGAGAAGTGGCGACGTCACCCATTGGTTTGTGGACTGCTGTTTTGAAGCCACGAGTTTTGCATTTTGGCCGTCGCCATCTGGGTTTTTTGGCTGTCGCCATCTTCGCTTTTTGAAACCAGAAGTGACAAAAGAGGGTGGAGCTAAGTACAACCGAACGCTGAATAAGACATTTTAGGCGACCAAAAGCGGGTTAAAGTTATATGACGACAACTCCCAGACCGGACAACGCCGTGGTAGCGACCTGTCAATCGCAAGGTAGCCCCGCCCTAAAGCATCCCCTGCTCTATTGTCTATTTGACTCTAAATGGGACCGTAATTTACTAAATGAACATCACGCTATATTGTAGAAGACTTGAAACTAGTGATTGAGACCATACACTCATGTTTACAATGTTTACTGAGGTAATACATCAAGTGAGAAGTAGGGTCATTTTCTCATAGAGTTCTCTACAAGCAGACTTCTTTTTGCAACCGGAGGAGTCGCCCCCTGCTGGCTGTTAGAAAGACACTTCCGCATTGGCTTCACTTTTCAGACTCGGAGGTAGCCCACTGTGAGAGACACATTTCTGACTTATTATGCACATGTTGATCTGGTCTTTGCCACCAGAAATGGTAGGTCCCTACAGTGATTAACTTTCATTTCAAAGAATGGGTCGTTATCTTGGAAGATGTTATCCAGTTCGCTACATACATCCATGTAGAAACTTGCTAACCTAGCCACATTAACATTAGCATGTTAGCAGGTCATTGTGAGCACACCGTTTAGCTCGAAGCATCACTGTGCCTAAGTACAGCCTCACTGTGCCTGCTGGCACGGCTGTAGTCTCTTAAGCTTTGTTTATATTTGCTCAAGGCACTGTGACACGGGCCTCCACAGATGGGGCGCAAGCCACGTGCACGCACAAAGACATCGTGTTTATGCTCAATGCATTGTTCTTTGCGGTATTCTAGGAAACGCCAGAGGGCATAGCAAAATATTCTGTGAAGAAGCAAGAAGTCAACAAGTGTTACTGGCAAAACGCCATAAACCAAACTCCTCAATGCCGGGGAGGACTTGTAATTAACTGTAAACTCATATCTCATATTCATGGACAGACTTTATCGCCTTTATAAAATCCCCGTAGGCTAAAGGAAGGAGTCAAGTAATAAATGTATTATAATGAAACAAAGGTTGAAAGGTTTAATATCCTGTAAACAATAAGATTCGGCTGACAAAATACAGATCTCCTGCTCTTAAAGCATTTAGAATCTAATCTTTCTTATTCATTATTTTACTTCTTTATTTAAGTTATTTGCTTTTATCTTATTGTAGCAGTCATGTCTGAAAAGCCCAAGCAGTGGATGCCTCGTTCCAAAAACTCAGAGGTTTATGACCAAGCTCTGCGACAACTTGTGGAGCCTTCGTGCTTTACGCCCAGTACGTGATGATGTCATTTTTGGCTTGTGCACCCTCCTGCAGGGAACAAAACGGCGAGCATTTACCCCGCTTTAGTTTTGTTCTTATGTTTCCAGAAAAAAAATGCCTTGTATTCAGGCAAATATGTTGTATTGGTTTTGTTTCATGCGTGTCTGATAACATGTCATGCAACGACTAGACAGATGTAGCAACGCTGTCTCTCTGTCTGACATTCCTTGTAGTTTGCCGCTGTCCTCTATTCTCCCTCACTCTGTTTTTATCCGTCACTCTTTTCTAACTAGGTCACCCCATTCCCACCTCACTCCAAAACACTGAAGTCACATCACCAGCTATCTCCATAGCTCCATCTCTGCTCTGCTTCATTGGAAGAGCTGCTCCTTGGTATTTCATGGTTCACTCTTTGCATTTTGCAACTTTGTGTTTATTCCTGCAGCTTCGGACTGCATCGTGGCTTATGTGAGAGTAAATCGGTGGTGGTGAGTAGCTCTGTGAGGAGCACTGAGAGTGGCGGTTTACCAGCACACTAATCACCCACCACCGTCTATCTTCCTCTCCCTTTTTTTGCTGCACAACCCAGTGCACCTTCATAATTAATTTTTCCAAATATTTTTATCCACATCTATGCTATGATGCCCTTGTACCAGTTCAATATAAGAGTACTAGAGCTGTCAAAGTTAACCCTATAATAACGCGTTCACGCAAATTAGATTTAATGGTACTAATTTCTTTAACGCATTAGCGCAACTTGCAATTTTTAGGTTGTAGCGAGCTGAAGATACTGGTATTATATATAACTAGAAAACCTAAGGAATACATTGGTACCAACCATGTCATACTAGCTTGTCGTGAAGGAGACTAAATAACGCTCCAAATTTATGCTAAATGTTGGCGAGGAAAAACGGTCATGGCCATTTTCAAATGGGTCCCTTCACCTCTGACCTCAAGATATGTGAATGAAAATGGGTTCTATGGGTACCCGCCAGTCTCCCCTTTACAGACATGCCCACTTTATGATAATAACATGCAGTTTGGGGCAAGTCATAGTCAAGTCAACACAGTGACAGATTTTTTTGCATGTTGGGCTGCAGTTTGCCATGTTATGATTTGAGCATATTTTATATGCTAAATGCAGTACCTGTGAGGGTTTCTGGACAATATTTGTCATTGTTTTGTGTTGTTAATTGATCACCAATAATAACAAAATACATACATTTGCATAAAGCAATCATATTTGCCCACTCCCATGTTGATAAGAGAATTAAATACTTGACAAATCTCCCTTAAGGTACATTTTGAACAGAATAAAAATGTGCGATTAATTTGCGATTAATCGTGATTAAATATTTGAATCAATTGACAGCCTGAAAGAATACCCAAGTCCCCCCTTTCTGTCATATATAAGCACATCCCTTCTCTCTTTCCTCTCGTTGCCCCTTTCTTGACATCTGTGTTCATCGTGTATCTTCTTTTTTCTTCCAGATTCTCCTGCCGCGTGTCAAACGACAACCGAACACACGTCTGAGAAAAAGACATAGCGAAGCGCTGAGAGACATGGAGAGAGGAAGGGAGAAGGGAAGAAAGTGTATCAACCCCCCGCGGGGCGGCAGTGAGCGATGGGCGCCCCCCCTCTGAGCGAGGTTCTGGGGTTGCCCGTCACCGCAACCTATCTGGTGCCGACACACTCCCTCTTTGCTCTCCCTAAGCTGCAAAACTGTCTGTGCCCGGTGAGACAGCCTTAGTGTCACTAGCAGAATTTCCTCCCGAGTCTTGTTTGTCTCTCATCAGTCCCATCCTTTTGAATCCTTAGCACTAAATGGGATAGCGGCACCTTATTTAATTTGGTGAAAATACATCATTTAGCACAATGTGCATCTGTAGATTCATTTTAAACTGTCATACGCTGTGCTATTGTCAGGTGTATTGTTTGGACAATGCTATTCTTATTGCCTCCTCATTTTCTGTTTTTGTATTATGCAAGGGGTAGCTCTTTTTGTGAGGAGTCTATTGTGGTTTTGTAATTGCTGTTACTTGAATCACTTTGCTGCTCTATTGTGCTCGCTGTTTTCCCACAATGTCAGTATGACCTGCTTCTTTAGCGTAAAATGTAGTTTAATTAATTTGATTTGAATAGTACAAGAGTATAGCCGGGTGCTGCTTTCAAGTTATAATTTAACAGCAATCACATACACAGTCCTTTTTCTGTTTGTCCTAAAAATGTGCTGGTGACAAGCATAGAGGGTTTACTAACATTTCCTCAGAGGGACATCATTCCTTCCTCGCTTATTTTGCCAGCTGAGCACTTCCCAAACAGCGGGTGTTACCACTCCAGAAACTCAGTGCAGTTACTTTACCGTATTGCATTAGTCAGCTCATTGATGTCAATAGAGGAGGTTTAGTACAGTGATACTTTTTAATTAACATTGTTTACATTCATCTTGCATCCATCTTGCATTGATCCTGCAAACAAGGCAGCTCCTTGCTAAGGAGAGTGGACAATTCCCTGTCCCCTAAAACTAAAAGCAACATATCGACCTTCACATCCCTTATCGGCCCGCTTCACGCACACATACTAACCCCCGCCCTCCCCTCCAACCCTAAGACACACACACACACACACACACACACACACACACACACCTCCCTCCTGACCCATCTAATCCTTAATTACCATGTCTAATTAGGCCCCGACAGCAGAGGTCAATCAACTAATTACAGAATCACAGGATGAAAGGAAGACGAAACAGAGGACCAGTCAGTCAGGGACCTCACAGCCATGATTAAAACCTGAACATCACCGTCGTCTCTTTACGCGCACATACATGTACGTACTGACCACTATACTCCACCTACACTTCAACTGAATTCCGAAATAGAGAAGCAAAGCCCCATGTGACCTTATTTCGGGAAAAATATGTACGGTAGTCAACGGCAAGACACAAGTATTTTTTTAAACTGTTTGAATTGCGCAATGAATCCCACATATGTCAATTGACCTGAAAAGCCTTTAAGTGCCTCTGATGAATATTTCAACCTGCTGCCGCCTGCTAACAAGCCGTCTCACCGGTAACAACGACTACCGCGGCAAGCCTATTTTTCCAATAAACTGGGACTTTCTTGACTGGCGAAAATGATGTTTTAAATTGACATATGTGTAATTCATGGCGCAATTCATATGGGATCAAAAAAATATCTGTCTCTCGCCCTTTTCATCATTTTTCCATGATAAGGTCCCATGGTGATCCACCGGGAGGGGAAGGATTTCACCTCTCTATACACATGCACTCGCTTACAGGCAAGAAATATTCCTTCACATATTCGTACACATGTGCATGTCAGGCTCTAACACACATGGTAAGTGCATGGACAGTAAAGGCTATACTCTGTGACAGGAGATTCCACCATAATGCAGCTTGCCTTCGGGCCCCTCACTCACAGCTGTCACTTCCAGCCTCGTTTCTCATCGATCTACAGCTTGAGACCCGTGCCGGGTACAGCTCAGGTCAATCTGGTTGTGTGTGTTTGTGTGTTCAGGTAATCTTGTATGTCCTTTTTTAGTTATGTGAGTGTATGTATTTACGCATCTCTTTATGTTTATACAATATGTGTGCATATATAGTAGTATAAACTGGAGAGTGTACAGATTATTGTGCATGCGAGTGTCTCGTGTTAGGTTAAGGGCCGGATCGATGTGTGTTGAAGTATCTCGTATTTTATAGCCGCATCAATACTAGGATCAGTGTCTTAATCAGCAATGTGTATCTGGCCTGGAAACAGAGTCTCCAGGGAAATGCTGTTTGGAGTGCCATCACAGCTTTGGCGTAGGCAGCCCCACAATCCCCCTCACCTCCCATCATCAATGTTACATTGATGTACAGTGAAGCAGCTACAGGATGCAGACAGTTTATTATTTGCTCCTCAGAAATGCTGTCTACATGATGTAACTTCACAGATATCGGGTCTATTTATAATAAATTAATAATTTCATCTTCAGTGCAGTGTTTTGCTCCTACAGGCTTGTTTGGCAGGCTTGTCAGTTAGTTAGCTCGTCAGTTTCATGAGCACATTAAGGGCCGCCTTTCATAGAGAAGATCAAAAGCTGGAGAAAAGGAGCAAAATGAGGGCTGTGGTTTTCTACTAGTTATAGAGAGGAAGAAAGCCTGGGATGTTCTTATCTTAATTCGTCCACCCAAATTAGAAGATAAGGCTGGCAGTGTGCAATATTTTATGTTTTTGTTTATTGTCAACAAAACTATAAAAAACAGCAATGCATTAGTATTACACTTTATAATACTTTCTTACCCTTTCTGTGGAACTCAGCCCCAAGCCCCTGGTTCTTCTTTTTAAAAAAGACTCAGTGGATTCCCAAAACAGCAAGTTACTGTTGTTTTCTGCAAATGTTACTCAAACAAAAGTGCATTTGTCGGAGACTATGTTTAGCCACGGATTTGGCGTGTTAGTGAGTTGTTACAGCAGCAGGATGGTGTATGTGGGATCGACTCAAAATAACCTACAGTATGCATGTCCATTATAATGAAGGAACATGTCACTTAGTGTGGCTCTCTGTTGTGTTAATAATTGTTTTGGGACAACAACAGGTCTGTGACCCAGAGGAATAATCTAAACATATAGGCAGTACTTGTGATAGAATCAGTTCATTGTTGCTTTTGGTTATTTCATGGATTTTGTCAGCAATTAGAAACATATAGAATATCACCAGACTTATCCTTTAATTATAGTTTAAGTGTTCAAGACAGTCAGTTAAACCTGCAGTAGGCAGAATGTTTTTGGCATCGTTGGGCAAAAATTCCATAATAACCTTTCAGCATATTGTAATTCAAGTGTTCAGAGAGATAACTAAACTTCTGCACCTCCCCATGACTCTGTTTTCAGGTTTAACAACATCTAACCTGTGATTCGAGACTTTTGCCAATCACAGGTCATTTCAGAGAGAGCGTTCCTATTGGCTGTTCATTCAGCGGAGGCAGCTGTCGATCACTCGCGAACTCCGATCAAACGGTCAAACTAGGCAGCGCTGTTCAAATATGAATTAATATTCTGTTACTGTTATGACTATTTCTCTCCTCAAATGTTTTCAGAAACATCTTGTAGTGTACTGTTTAGCTGTAAAATGAGAAAGTTTGCTCCGGCTGGTGGGCGGTGCTTGGTATTTCCTCAACTGATCTCAAAATAGCTGCCAGGTCATAAACTTTCTAATTTTACAGCAAAACAGTACACTAGCGCACGAGGTAGGGAACGAGCCAGCGAAGGAGAAAGAGTAGAAGAAGTAACGTTACCAGGGTGATGTCCATTACCAGGGTGATGTCCGTTACCAGGGTGATGTCCTATGCAGGTCTGAGTAAAGATGATTGTACTATTGGCTGCACCCCAACAACGTACAATACAGGCCTGCAATGTTTCTTTACTTATACAATTGCTGTGAGATATTTTGTGCATATCAGTAGTGCTTGAAGTGGAAAAAAAAGAAGTGCCCCGGTACTCCCCTTATTCACATGGTGTTTGGTGTATCGGCCGGTATCCGCAATCTCTTGAGAGTTATTCCTATTTATTAATTATTTCTTTAAGCATGTTAAACTGTGTCAGTCATAATCAGCTGTGGTTTTATTGTTGTTTTCTGTGTTATTTGTAGTATCACTCTATATATTATTCAATTCAATTCAATTTATTTCTATATAGCGTCAAATCATAACAGAAGTTATCTCGAGACGCTTTATATATAGAGCAGGTATTAGACCATACACCATAGTTTAGAGAACCAACAAGAGAGATCCATACAAGTGCGCTGTGGGCAGGAAAAACTCCCCGTTATATTATATGATGTCTATAGGTTGGAATCAACAACAGTCAGCCAGCCAGACAGGCAGGTATACATGCAGAGCTGAGGTGTGTGAGCTTTGGCCCAGTCAGGATGACTGCAGGATAAAGAAACACATTCTCAATTTCTACAGTGAATAACAGACAACAGGAGATATTGGGTGTCAGGGTCCTCCCCCAAGAAAATGTGAAGGTTTTTGACTTAAAACCACAAATTTTACATTATTTTGGACCATTATTATTACTAGTTAAATGATTATTTTTTATTATTTATCACAGCCTTCGTCTGAACATTTAATTCTTGCAGAAATATTTGTCCTGTAAAATCCTATTCTATAAATCAGAAGAGCAGATTCGGAAAACTTTTAAATAATGTTTCATTACTTATATTTGTTAACAAATGAAAAAAAGTTATGATGAACAGTTCACTAATTATTTTACGAAAAGGACATGAACATTGTATTGATTAATTACAGCATCTTTGTTCTCACCCCACCCCACCCCCCCTCCACCGTGCCGTGCGTCGGCTCATCCAGGTGCTATATACTGTATATATATATATATATGTGATATAAATGATATGATTCTGATGAGATGATAAAACATGCATCCCACGAACGCCTTTGACTTCCCTCCCCTCTCTCCCTGCTGTTCTCCTGGAGTTTTGATTCCTCCGATTCCCTCCCAGACCCTCCACCCAATCACATTTCAAAATCCATCCACTATATTTATTAGAGACAGCCTGGTGTCACTGCTGTTTGTGATCATAGATTTTAAATTACATTCTTATTCCACATATGTGTCAGTTGTGTCTAAACAGAGAGGGACAGAAAGGAGCAGATACACACAAGCGGACAGACAGAGACACAGAGAGAGAGAGATGGATAGTGAACAGCAGAGGATCACAATCGCTCGTTGACCAGCACAGAGAAATGTGCTTCTGATGTGAACAGCCCAGGCTTAATAGCACGGCGCTTCCTTCCCTACGTGAACCCACGTGGAGCAAATACGCTGGCGCTGCGCCGTTATGAATCTCCCAGAGAACCTGATGTGGAGAGGGCAGAGGAGAGTACCGGCAGCTTGTGAGAAGCCATGGAGTAAACTGTAGAAGTGCTGCGTACCGGCCTGCTTCAAGCACTGCATATCAGAGCTTTAAAGACGAGACAATTTAGGTTAATTGCTTGTGTTAATGTTGCAATAGTAGGAAATCTGCTGTGAGGAGTATTTGTAAGTGTTGAAAGGACACTACTTTCACAAAACGTTCATAGAGTTTGGATTTGATTTAGAGATTCGTCTAATTTGTTTTTTGCGAAGTCTACTGCCTTTGTTAATTGGTGAAGTTAAGTGGTATGTTGGGTTATTTAGGGCTGCCTTCTCTTAGTCCATTAGTCGACTAATTGGTCGTTTTGGTCTTAGACTATGATTTCTTTAGACGATTAGTAATTTTTTATGCTGAATGACTTATTTCCAGGAAGCTTATGAGCATATCTCTGGTAAACACAAGCTTTAAAGTGGTGCTTTTGTGTGAGTCTTTGTGGAGAAACTCAGTTTTACAGATCTGTCGATTATATCAACTAAACGATTAGTCAACAGTGTAAGTCAACTAAGCACTTCTATGGTTGAGGACAACATTATTTTAAATCAGTCCATTTTTAAGTCCATTATTTTTATGAATAACGTTGTTTGGGGTAAGTTAACAGAGGATATTGTTATAAGTGAATACGCCTGGATTTAAGTTAAGTACTTATTTTTGTTAGCAGGTTGTAATAGTTTCACTTTTAAATCGGTAAACTTTCGTGGTAGCTACCTTCAGAGTAACAAACTCAAAAGCCCCTATCATTCAAGTCTAAACTTAGTCCGCCGTGTCTTAAGACATTGTAGGGTGGTTGGGTGCTATAGTGAGAAAATATGCGGCGAAGAATGTTTGGAGACGGGGCAATAGGAGTGCTTTTTGTAAATCTGTCTGTCTTTGTTTTTTGTTGTTTTGTAGTTTCAATTGAGGGTTTGTTTTCCCGTCTTTGTTTGAGTATCAGAGTTGTTTGTAGTTGTTAGACATATTAGACTCCCTAGTGTCCATGTCCTTCTGTTTTAGACTTCCTTTTGTCCCTGAGGGTTAAATCCCATGTTTCCATACTCTCGCTGTACCTGCACCCCTGAGACTTCAATGATGCTGAACACATGCTATACATGAAAGCAAAATAAAGGCAGACTGCAGACGTAATCTGCAGTAAAATTACCTTAATTAATATGTAGAGAAAATTCAGAACATTGTAATCCAACACGATCACTGTAGTTACGCACGTAAAAAAAATGAAGAGAATGGACTTGTATTGCATTTATGTGCGTATAGCAGGAGTAAAATGCGAGCCGTTGCTGCAGCCTGTGTAGACAGCTGGATTGATTAAAATATGTCTTTTTAGGTCAGACGTGTGTGAGATGGACGACTGAAAAACGCTTTCTCTGTAGACACACTGTGATGAATTTATTTGCTAAGTGGGAGGTTGTGACTTCAAATCCTGCCTGCATTTAATATATAATTTGTCTCCGTTTTTACATGCGTTTGTCTGTAAAATCACACGTCTGACTTGTCTCCAATTTTCTCCTCTTCTGTCATCATTTCCCGCTTTCTCTCTGCTCCTCCCTCCCTGCGGAGGAGAAGGGCATTAGGGGAGATTAATAGAAGGTAGTCATGTTACAAATCATCCGCTGTGCATTTCCCTATTCATCCTCCACCCCTCGCTTACTCCTCACCTCCCCGCCCCTCTCATCTCTTTCTCTCGCTCTCTTTCTCACTTCCCTTCTCTCATAAACAGCAGAGTGGTCAGATTGCAGGCCAGCCTAAAAGAGCAGACCATTTATCTACCTCTGAATACTGGAAACCTGCCACAGGTGCAGTGGAGCACAATAAGTCTTTCTCTTGCGAATACACACGCTTTTTCGCTTGCTGCAGAGGGTGCTATCCGTAGTGGGGGTGTGTGTGCGTGTACGTATGTTTGAGCCTGTGCCATCATTTGGATGCAGGTGAGATAAATAGTGATGCTGGGCAACCTTTAAAACTGGCTCCGTAGACAGTCCTAATCCAACACGCCCCTTTAGGTCCAGCCAAACTGTTTCTCTTATCACCCCACTGTTTCTCTCTCTTTCACACACACACACACACACACACACACACACACACACACACACACACACACACACACACACACACACACACACTTTCTCTCACTGTGTTATCTCCTTGTGTATTTCTTCACCCCTTTCTTTTGCCCGTCTTGCTTTTTGTTTAGCTTCCCCTCTCTCCCTCTCTTCAAACCGATCCCCGCCTCCTGTCTTTGCTTTCCTGTGCCAGCGTGCCGCTCATATTTGTTGTCTTAGCAGCCCTCCTCAGCGGGTGTTTTGTATTGGCTGTAATAAGTTGTATCTCTGCTCTGTGCCACCTGTGTCAGCTGGCACTCTCCTCCTTCTGTCTCGCGTCACACACTGAGTTCTTAATGCATTTACATCCCGACCGCTGGGAGGCAAGTAGGTGTTTGCTCTGATGTGTGTGTTGTGTATCCTTGTGTAAAGTGTGCAAGCTTGCGCATGCATGAGCATCTCATCCCCTACATTGTCATATTTATGACTGACTCCCCATGAGTTTCGATGTGATGTTATGGCAGTTGGTGACAGTTTTTGATATGACTCCAGTGCTCCCTAACCTCCAGACGAACAGTGACTTACATATTTACCTGCTAATCCAGCTCACTCTCTGTTGAGACACAGACACACATCTTGTCAATTTGCTTATTCACTTTAAAGAGGCTTTATTTTAGGGGTTATGTGTGTGTGTTACTGCAAGAAAGTTCAAATATCTCTTTTTAGCCACAATAAACCTGCAGTAGGCAGAATGTTTTTGTTATCATTTGGCAAAAATTCAATAATTACCTTTCAGCATATTGTAATTCAAGTGTTCTGAGAGAAAACTAGACTTCTGCACCTCCTCCTGACTCTGTTTTCAGGCTTTAAAAAAATCTAGTTTGTGACGGGAGACTTCGGCCAATCACAGGTCATTTCAGAGAGAGAGCGTTCCTATTGAGCGTTCTTATTGGCTGTGCTCCGGCTGGTGGGCGGTGCTTGGTATTTCTTCAACGTATCTCAACACGGTTGCCGGGTCACAAACTTTCTCATTTTACAGCTAAACAGTACACTACAAGATGTTTCTGAAAACATTTGAGGTGAGAAATAGGCATTACAGTAACAGAATATTAATTCAAATTTGATCAGCGCTGCCTACTTTCACCGTTTGATCGGAATTTGCGAGTGATTGACAGCAGCCCATAGACGGCAGACTCCAGCTCAGTTTTGATTGGTTGTTTTCCTCCGGTCTGTGAAATCTTACAGATGCCATTAGGAGCACCGGAGGACACAGAGGAACATGATTTTTTTCAGATTACCTGTCTCATGCACTACTGTCAGGATATAGTGACTGTTTTATAAAAATGACTATTTTTAACAATATTTGCTCCATTTCTACCCACTGCAGCTTTAATGTTCTCACTATCTTTTCTTGCAAGTAGGGCTTCCGCAATAACCGCAATATTGCAATACCACGCTATTGACAAGTCAACCGCAGGGGATGGCAAGCAACTGCCACAACCACTATGTTCACATTTTTTCTTTTTTGGATTCTTTGCAATAGGAGCGCCATGGCAGCAGCGTGATGAGGTATTCTGTGCTTTCTGGTCGCCGTGAATTGAGCTCATCAGTGTCACTTTTTACCCAGCTGTCCGATCACAATGGAGGAAGGTCGGGAGAAATACCACAAAGACCAGCCAACACATCCTACATGTAGGCCACAAGTGCTGAACAACAACGATGGAGGAGAAATGAATACACATAGACCAGCGGGTCCGTCCTCTCTCCCTATATGTGTTTCAGCCTTCCCTTCATCCAGATCAAGTACTCTACCTTGGGCCGACATTTTTACTTCTGCAAATATTCCATATCATAGCAACCAAAGTGTCTCAGCTGAAATAAACGCTGCGCCTCATTGCCCTTCTGTGTTCTGCATTTAACAATAAACAAGTAATTAGTATCTTTGTCATTTAAAAAGAACAATATACCTTATATTAGCCTAACAATAGCGCTTATTTATATAGCACTAAAATCATTTTACATACATTACATTACATCATACATTTTGCAATACAAGGATAAAAATTGCTATAATACCGCATATCCCGCTGTTGAGCCAATCAATATCACCGCAGGGGAAATTCCTTCAGCCCTACTCGTACGTCACAGATCCTTCACTGCTTGTTTTAGTTTATGTCATCACTGTTACTTTTTAATGATGACATGAAAGAAGAAAGGCTTTTTAATATATATTTTTAACCTTGAGAAGATGGTGTAAAAATGTTGTTTTGCTGTACCTTTGTGAGTTACCATGTAATTGAAGAAATTCCCCAATCTGGCCCGCGGTTTTGGACTTTGATCCACTTGCGTTCAGCAGGTGGCCCTCTGTGTAACTGTGGTTCCTGGGGTGAATCCCCAGCAGCAGTATATCTGAAAGGCTGTCTGGCTGATGAAAGGATGTGATGAAATGATGTGATATCTCTTCAGTTGATGAACTCACAGCTAAATTATGATCTGACGCAACCAGCCTGCTCACAACTGATTGAATGATTGACAGCCAGGACATGCAGTCTCTTATCAATAGCACACACTGACAGGGAGGGACACTCAGAGGCCATTTCACAGGGGACGTGTGTCAACAACTTTGTCTGGAAGATGACACACTGGATGTATTTATCTTTTATCTGTAAAAAAAAATGTGACCGTTATTCACTTTTACTTGAAGAATTGTGTTGGTTGTGTGAAAGACAATAATTCATCTTCTTTTTCTGGAAAGGGCTGCAAAGA
The DNA here is from genome assembly GCF_043250625.1 of Sebastes fasciatus. Taxonomy (NCBI): domain Eukaryota; kingdom Metazoa; phylum Chordata; class Actinopteri; order Perciformes; family Sebastidae; genus Sebastes; species Sebastes fasciatus. The sequence goes on along the minus strand of NC_133798.1, from coordinate 26,401,812 downwards.
TTTATTATTTTTCCTTCATTAAGATGTGGGCATCAAGTGCCTCAATCATCAGACATAGAGTTAAAGGGAAACTTTGCCAATTTTCAAACGGCTTTGTATCGTTGCAATGTGAGTGGTATGTGCAAATGAGCGATGTTCGGCTTCCTTCCATGTTCCTGGCACCCGGAGCAATAGGTCAGCAAATGAGCACGAGCGGAAGCTGAACATCATTAATTTGCCGGTTCAAAATCTGCAAAGTTTCCTTTTAAATTACTTAAAAATAAAATAAAAAATAGCTTAATAACTGTGCATTTTCATAGAATTTAAACAAGTTTTTTTTTTTTTTTTTAAACCTGCCTGTGCGTAATCCTAAATTGGTTTTAATAATTAGAGAATTGCTTCTTATTTTCTTCCTTCTGTGCAGACAGCACAGCTGTACACGTTCCTCCTTAGACGCCATGCGGTCATGGAAATGACCAAATAATATAACAAAGGCTGACGTTTGTTATCGTTTGTAATAATTTCATTCAGACCGAATGAAATGATTTGACGATACGAACAATAGCTATGCTCATTGTTCACGTTCATCTTTGGGAGAGTGGCTTTGGAAGGAGATTCGCGCTAGATTTAGAGCTCGTGCTGTTAGCTACTTTCATTGGCAAAGACTTGGCAACACTGGGCTCGATTCTTCGATTGGATACTTTCAAAATCTGGCTTATTTATTCTTGCTGGTTTCTCCAATGTTGCCGACCCCAGCTTTAACAAGACAGGCGTTTCAGAGAATAGCAGCATATTGGAGTGGCGCTCTAAGTCTTGGCATTACAATGCTGAATATTGTGTGTTTTCAGATTATCTCATGTACAGCAGATGTTGCACACCTACGTATCATGGCACCACAGGACTTCACAGCTTCTAAACTTGTTGTCAGTATGGCGGTGCATGGTTTACACTTTGTACCTGTGTAGTGCGGCGCAAATGCTTTCAGAGCAGCAGGAGCAAAAGTGGCTCCGCTTTACACCAACAACACACAATTAGATAGCTGCTGCTAACCTGAACAGGCAAGTTCAATGGAGTGATGCTTCTGTGTGCTGTACTGTGTAATGTGAGGTCAGTATGTTAGACTGTCAGTATGCAGGCGAGTGGAGAGCAGCAGATTGGGGCGGACAGGGTTGCAGCTGAAAGAAAGGGATTTCCTCACAGTGGTTAGGGATGCATACTGGGGAGATTTCCTGATGTTAAACTTGCTCAGAATTATGTAATAACATCATTATATAATTTACACATGACTATTGGTCACATCTGAGCTGTAGCTGTTTCACAGACTGTGTGTGTGTGTGTGTGTATGTTTGCACTGGGGATGTGTGAAGATGTCATTTGTGTTTACATCTCTGTTTGTTCAACCAAACAAATGATTTGGTTGAACAAACTGAACAAAAAAAAAATCTGAAATGAGCCAGAAGGTTTGCCAGAATCAATGCCTGGTTTATTCTGGATAAACAGACTTTGTAGATAACGTTTGCTCCGAGACTACAAATTCGATAGAATGCAACACTTCTACCGTTGACTTCACAACGTTACAGAAGTTCTGACGGCTTGTATAAAGGCACAGTTTGTGAATACAGGCTGAGTGTATTTCTCTGTGGATTGAGCGTTTAGATACTTTCACAGTATTTACATAGCACCTAGACCTGCTGAATAATAAATGAAGATATGGAAATATATATAACCTTTATTTAACTAGGAAGTCACATTGAGATTAAAACCTCTTTTACAAGTGAGACCTAGCCAAGACAGGGTCAAATAGCAGCATCCAACACGTAACAAGACAACATTTAATCACGACAGCAACAATAGGTACGACAAAATACATTACATCATCATACAGTGCATTAACAAGGCATCATGTTGGTCATGTGTTTGCTATTTAATTGAAACAACTGCAGCTAGCAGTGACCACTTCCTTTATTCTATATGTTTAAAATCATTTAAAGAGATAAGGGTCTCAAGTTTAAGCTTGGCCTGCAGATCATTCCAGGACCAAGGACCATGGTGGAACAGGCTTGTTTTGCCTGCTTCTGTACTGATAGAAGGTACTTTAAACTGAAGCCATTTATGTGACGTTAGATCATAACTGTTTTGGAGAATTACAAACTTCCGGCTTAAGATAGTAGGAAGTTTGCCAGAGATGATCTTATAGACTAAAATGTACCAATGTTGTAACCTCTGCAGAGAGGGATTACCATCCTACCATGCTGTATAAGGTACAAAGATGGGAAATCTCAATTCCTACACTATGGGTTTGGGTTAGGGTTAGGGACCTTTAAAAAGTAGGATGATTTTCACAACCTATAATATATATATAAAGACAGACGTAATCCTTCAGTTTATCATAAAAAATACAAATTTAAAATCACCAAATTTTGAGATACATGGTTTATGGTAACTGTAGCTGTCAGACAAATGTAGTTGAATACAATAGTAGGCATATTACTACAATATTTGCCTCTTATATGTTATGGAGTAGACGTATAAATGGAAAAGTAAAATACAAGCACCTCGAATTTGTACTGAAGTTCAGTACTTGAGTAAATGTACTTAGTTATATTCTACCTCTGCACACCAGAGCAGCACTTGATCTAACCATAAGTGTACGTGGACCATCAGAGAGGCCAGAATTGAGTTTGGGCCATGAACCATGAAACAGGACAAATGTGTCTGAATAAAGGTTTGAGAAACAAAGGGCACTTTGGTACTCAGAGTACAGTTTCATACAGGCTTTACCCTCTGATAGAGCTCTGTAGGCTGAACCCACTCACCTTAACCATGCTGACAGTTTGCAAGGACAGTGGGTATTGTACTCCCCATGCATTTTTCTTCAACAACAATGACGAGAACATAATACTGTATAAGGATGACTATATCAGAGATATTTCCTTAAGCTTTTACTTTTCTGTTCATGAACTTGAATTGCAGTTCATAACGACTCAAAACCACAGGGGATAAAAAATAAAAACATGTAATTGGATTTATTTAAACCTAAGTTTACAAAAGCAGTTATTATTTTAGTAAGTTTGAAGGATAAAGAGAAATTATTCTCCCTCTGCAAAAGTGTCCTTTCATTAATTGGAAAGTCACTTTTACCCTCCGTATAGTAGTATACAATTTCAATTGTTGTATTCATTACACTGGTGAGGTTTTAGCCAGTTGCTTTGCTCACATCTCTCTAAGTTGTATTTTGTGAAGACAAGTAGTCTGGGGCATTGGGGAGATACAACATTCCTGCTGTACTGAACAGATGCTCAGAGGACAGGGATTTTTCATCCACTACCAGGCAAACAAGCTGCTGTGTATTAACAGAGCAGAGCAGAGCAGAGCAGCAGACCCGCGGGGACCAGAAAAAGCACAAAATTGGCCTCACTAATGATAAATGAGTAATTAAAACAATTAGCAAGCAATTCTGTCATTCCCTTCATATTAAAGCTTTGTGTATTTCTTGTTGATTACAGCCATACTATGCACAAATATTCACTGAAAAACATTATTTGCGCTTGCCAAATATGGTTATTTGGATTAGGGGGACATCCAGTGTGTATGAGTGAGGGACGTGTGTGTGTTTGTTCTCGCAAATGTGATTTGTTGTGTTTCTTTTTATGTATTTATGAGGAATGAAGCGAGAGCAGAGAACAGTTAAAGTAAATAAAAGAAAAGATAATACACAAATCTTTTGACATGTGGCATTAAAAATGCATGTAAGGCAATCGTACATAGTACACTGTATAGCTTGTATTATAGATATATTTAGTTCTTCTAAAGGGTATACACAAATACTCTAAGTGGTTTTGTTGTGGGTTGAACTGCTGGTTACTAGGGCTGGGATGATACACCTATCTCCGGATTCGATACTATCATGGGGGTGATTCGATATGTATTGCGATTTTCAAGTATTTTTGATTTGACATTTCGATTTATTGCGATTTAACGATTAACTTTTTTACCATTAGACCATGGGAAAAGGTTGAATCATACACTTCGAGGGACTTTTACTTGGTATTTTCTTTTTAATTTATAAGGGACATGTAATGTTTTATATTTCTGGTGAATATAATCCAATCAATCTTATTTCCATATATTACGTATATACAGTTCCCTTTATTAATTCATTTTGAAAACCTTATAAAACCGTATACTTTCGCTAACTTCTCCAAGTCCGTCGCTAAGTCTCCCGTCAGCTCCGTTTCTTTATACATTCATGGTCAGCTCCATGGGGGCTGTTTGAATGCGTTTAACATAAATGTCAGTATATGGGTGCTCTACAGTTGTACCGTCAGCTGATTTGACTACGTATACGCGAGTGACGGCCGGCTTGACCGCACGCTACCGCAGTACGATAACGTTTCCTGTTCATGACAGAGTTAGCATGCAGCTTTAGCCATGATGTCTAGCTCTGCTTTTTCTGGCAATGTGTGAAACCCAAAATGTTTTCATCCTGGCCTTAAAAAACTATTTCAAAATCATGAAAAAAACAACGAGATACATAGGTGAATCGATTTCCCCCCCCCCTCCTTGTGGTCACTGTAGGAAAGTTCTCTTTTGGCTCATCCACCTTTAGGGAGGTCACAGTGCAGGTTCAGCTAAAACAGGGGTCTCCAACCTTTTTATCTCTCTGAGAGCTCATCTGACAAAATGAAAGTGGCCGAGAGCTACTCATAGCACCAAGTTGTACATCACCAATAGCAGACATAACTTACTTTTATTGTCCCTTTAATAACATTTCAGCCACTGCAGTCATCGTCTATATTAAAATCTTTTTGTGTTTCCTTAAGATGTGCGCCTCTAAACGAAGCCTCTGCTGATGCATTGGCCTTCTTCATCAGTTTGGTGAACAGAGGCTGATGTCTTTTTAAGCACTGTTTTCAGCTCCTTTACCCTCTCTGTTCGTAGACTATCAGCTGTAAAGTCTAATGATAAGTTGCTGTGGACTTTGGTGATGTGACGCTTGACTTTACATCGTTTACCAATTGACACGCTTGCAACGCAAATGAGACACACAAATTTGTTATTCACATTCGTGAAAAAAAACAACTGTCACCCATTCCTAGTAATAGTTTATCGTTTGCGTTTTATTGGCCTGGCTATTTTCTGCGGTCATTGCCAAATCTTGTGTGCGCTTGCTAGTCTGCTAACATCACCTAATGTTATACGCTGTCACTGATGTAACCACTATTGCAAGCAGTGTAACGTGTTTAATTCACACCTGATCGGCTACTTATCATGATGAGTCAGAAGGGGACGGGATGTCTGAATTTGATTGGATAGAAATTTAAACATGTTTACAAAGTGATTTTGTGTTATCAAATTTATGCACATATTCTTTGAACACTCAGAAACGGGTAGCGAGCTACTTGTTGGAGGCCCCTGAGCTAAAGAACAACAGCCATGGAGGTGGTAGGCCAGATGAACAGTATGTGAGGCACCGCTGCCTACAGCCCTCACAGTCATCGGTGCTTCTTGCAGGCATCAAACACTCTGCTTGTGCCTGTCTGCCTGTTTGCCAATGTTAGTCACACTGCATGGCTGGAGCTAAAAAAAAACACTCTATGTAACCAAGTTCACTCACTCCAATAATCAATCTATCTCTGCAATTTAAAGGGCAGCAGAAGGCAGACACCATCATCGCCATGGGCAACACGAGTGCTGATTTGTTATGTAGATTGAGGTTTTCATCTATTGTACGCTGTGTTTTCCGGATGCTGGCAAAGTTGAATTTTTTTTCCAGTGCTGCTATTCTCCCATTAATGCTGGGTGTCTGCGTGCTGATGTTGTGTTTGTGGAGCAGCTCTGAGTGATTACCGTGTAGAGCAACATTACAGGCTCTCTTACCACAACGAATTAAGCCAGAGTGCCAGGCCCACAGGGAGAACTCTTCATCAGAGGACCAAGGAGAAGATAAGAGTGCTACAACTCAATCACTATCTGGTCACAGAGTTTAACAGGAGACAAAACTCAGTGTGACACATGCAATGCATCTAATTACCACAAGATACACAGGTGGAGGAAAGAAACAAACGCGAAACAACAGCTCAAGGCTAGAGTTGTAGAAATAAGAATGTGGTATTCAGTGGTCTATCAGACAGAACAGTAAGCTAGAACAAATGATATAAATCATGGATAAGACCAGGGTCTGAAATTAACTTTTTTCACCGCCTGCCACTGTGGCAGGCAAGTTTTTTTTCCGTCTGCCACTCAGAAAATGTATCTGCCACTTTTGAAATCTATGCGCTAAAGGAAGGAATGATATTTTAGATCTGGTGTCATTCAATGTTCGATATATTTTACATAAAAAACTATATATATATTATTATACATATATAGTTATATTATTATATACATGGTAAAATACAGTGTACAAATTACGCTGTGGCTTCCGGGGGAGCATATTTTCGGGGGTGGGAGGGTACACAGTATTGTGCTGTACTTTGCTATTGTCATCATATAGTGGTTATTTGCATAAAAACACACAATTCACGATTAGGAAATAAATTATTATATTTTATTCAAATATTTGCTTTGATTAAAAAAAGTCTTGGCATCAGTAGTTTTAATGATGTATTATAAGCTGCTTAAGAAGTTAAACAGGTCATAATTCTCTCTCTGATATCTATTTTGTATTGCTGTGAAAACATCTCCTTCAAACAACTGGATTTATTCAAATTTCTCGTCAAAAACTTAATTATACAAGATTACATTTGAACATATCATTATATAGTTGTAATTTACCTTCGTCCAATGGTCATTTTTACGAAGTAGAGCTTGAACGCACCATAATGTAACTCAATGGCACCTCCGTTAATGTTAGTAGCTCCGTTATTTAGCCAAGCAGGACTGTGCTGCCCAGCGGCTTCTAACAGGTAACGTTACTAACTGTTGATTTCAACACGGATTTGTTGTTGACAGTGTTGTGTTATCAGGTAAAAAATGGGGTGCGTCCCCTTTTTTTCTGTCCCAAACAAACTGAAACATAATACAGCTTGTTTAATCGTCATTGTGTGTGCGTAACTTTTGGAAAGCATCAACAAGCGGAATGAATAGTCACAGAGACATGAGATGCCAAGTAAACGGACAACTAGGAACCGGTTCTCAATGGGAACATCCCTAGCGTTTTCCCTGCCTGCCAAAGTGGCGGATGGCCTGACGATTTTATCCGCCACTGCCAACAACTTACCCGCATTTGGCGGGTGGCGGGTGCTAATTTCAGACCCTGGAAAAGACTCCAAGACAGACAGTTCTCAGCACAAACAGACACTCATAGTTTGATGCACATGCCACAAATCATATCCACTGTTTTGTCTCTGGCTCTTGTATTATTTCTTCCTCCCTGACAGCCACTCATGCATGTGAGCACACAAACACTATAAGAACCCCATACTGTGATCATGGCCTAAAGTCATAAGGTCATGCTGGTGAATTGAACAGCCATCCCCGTTGATACCAGTTCCCTATGCTACATGAAAGGCCTGGACAACCCCACAACCAGGACCTCTGCTTGCAATCCCGGTAGGAGACGCTGCCCTTGGGCCGGAGCCCCTGTTGGAGATGTACACTCCGCAGCAGCAGAGGATCAGAGCCTGGTGGAGAAAATAGATCAGATTAATGAAGCCAAGCTGTTTCTTCAGCTCAGAGACAAGGATGGTGAGCAGCATGGCCAAATCTGCTCCTCCGCAGATTTTGTAATGCTACAGACATTATTTGTTACTGTATGCTGTAAACAAAAAGTTTAATGGACAAAACTGAAATGTGCTTTAAAATGCAGAACCTTATTGAGATGTTTGTTTTTAATTATTTAGCGAATGCAGAGTCCTTGAGCCAAGCAGTTGGCTCCTGGTCTGCTCCTTGTATAAAGGGTGACTAATCCTCCTTTTAGTCTTTGGAGAGGGCAAGGCTCAATGATGTGCTCTATTGTTTGCTCCTCTCCACAAGCACACAGTGGGTTTGGGCTGCTGCCCCACCTATGGAGACTGGCCAAGCAGAGGCCGCGGCAGGTCCTGAATCTGTTGAGTGTTGACCACTGTCTCCTTGGGAGGTTGGTGCCAGGGACCTGTTGAGTGGGGTCTGACAGCACATGTTTGTTTGGACTCATATTCCTTTTCCCAAGCAGATTGGATGGTAAATTCTGCTGGTGAATTTTTTTGCCCAGATTGGTCTTGTAGATGGGAGACGAGCAGTAGTGGGGTTGTAGATGTCTGCGTGGATTGGTAATTGAGATGTTAATGATGAATCGTCAAGGACCATCTCCTTGAGTTCTTTTCAAACGTAACCCATCATTCACCTTCAGTTGGTAGTGCCAGACTATGTATTGATAACACGGCGTTGATATACGCGAAAATGAACTCAATGGGTTTTATTTCTAGAAAAAAAAGCAAAATGACGGTGGGAGCGGTGGGTAAGTAATGTAGTCGGTGTATGCCTGAACACCATGTAACCCCGGTATCGCCGACTACCATGGCAAGCCTATATTGTATGCTCTTAATCAACTGTACGTCTTCATCTCCCCCCATATAACTCCCTTTTTTTTAGTCCCATTCGTCATCATATAGTATATTAGAGTGACTTCATTTTTTAGAACTACAAATACCATACTGCCCTATCAGTCACACGGCCCATCTTCCCGCTGGTGAGACGTCTCGCCAGGTGAAACATACTGATAGCGGCTCTACGCGCAGCATGATAGGCAGGGGAAATGAAGCAGAACTGGAGATCAGAGTGAGGAGGAGGCCCCTCTGAAGGACAGATTTGTCAAGCGTCCCTGGACCCACATGCAGATGGATTGGAGGCAGTCTCATTAAAAATAATTGTCCTTGAAACGTATGGCTATCCGGACCCTGAGGAATACCTTTGGCTCCCAGGGTTGGTAATTGAAGCTGACCACAGTAAATCAGCCCCAGCGGTTGTTGTGTCGACAGCCTGGGAGAAGATTAAGCTGGTACATCGGCATCGGGAGAAACCTGGATTTACTGCGCAAAATAAGAGTCACAGACCACATAAGTCAAGCTAAATGGACGTGTGTGTGTGTGTCTGTGTGTTGTTGTGTGTTATGAGGAGTAGTGCATTGATCAGTATTATTACACACTTGGAAATAAGCCCACATATTAACCTTTGCTATGAAGGTCAAATGTCGAAGATTAATTGTATACATACATCTCGGATGTCAAAGAGGCCGTGACTGTTCTTGTAAGTATCAAAGTAACTCCAGAGACTGTCTTACAATTAAAACTTTCACTGTCATCTCGAGGGCCTGTCAGATGTCAGCATGAAAAGCACGCTAACATTTCTGGGACATAACAGCACAGTGCATAACGTCTTACTGTGCCCCATGAAGGGTTGAGAGATGATAGTTTGACTCCAACTTCTGTCTCGTTCCAGACACTGATTACCCTCCGTGCAGTTAACTTGGAGCTCCAGCTAATTAGCATCAATGGTAATTAGCGGAGTCGTTAAGAGCCTTATAATCAACTTTTCTCCTTCACTCATTTGACTCCCTGGGGCTGTCAGGTCTGTCTGTGTCGGTTCCTTTTCCTCAGCAGGCAACATACATTATACATGCTGTGTTACAGAGCTTATTTTTGTGAAACGGTGACGCTGAGTCAGTTTGAGATGAACTCAACAGCTCCCCAGCACTCTGCAGTCATGTGCACTGCTTGGCACTGAGGATCGCTGTCCGTGGTGCTGAACCGTGGCAGGCTGTGGGTGCTGAAGGGACAGCGCCACTGACCCACAGCACCCACACATGGGACACCTCTGAGACTATGAAGGTCTGTGAGGTTATTTCAACATCACGGTTCCTTATTTGACCTGACTGTAAAATAAGTATTTTGTAAGTAGTTTTATTGACAATATTCAGAATTTGCACCTTTTAGTTTTTTGTTGAGTTGACTAAAAAATCTCATGGCTTTTTAAGATGTTTTTTTTAACTAAAATGTGTTGCAAACGTCTTTAAGGAATTACTCAGTTCGTAAGGTTAGCGAGTGTGCCTTCAAGAGAGAGAGGGAGAGAGAGAGAGAGAGAGAGAGAGAGAGAGCGAGCGAGTAAGTGTGTGTGTGATGGTGAGAATGAAGTTAGCATTAACTTTATAGCTGTGGACGTAGCAGTGTGTGTACAATTTAGGCTATTTATTGGCGAATAAATGCTTCAACTCCTCAAGACCCAAGCCAAGTTCCCGTGTCTTGCTTGATTAAAGTGAAGGGATTTAGCCCAGAAGCTGGCAACAACTTCGGCCCAGGCTCAGTTAAAGGTGTTCTATACGGCATTCAGGGCATTAATGTAGAAGTAAAGAACTATTTGCTATGTAAAGATATAGAGGAGTAATGTCTACCTGAGCGGAGAATGAAGTCCCTCTCCCTCTGTGTGTGTTGTGATCTGAGCTTCACTGTGCTTTGTTGACATATCCGGGCTGGCCGTGCGTGCTATTAGTGCTTGTTCGTGCATGTGCGCGTGCCCCACTGGCTAGCGCACGGCCGCCATTGCGGAAGCGTATTACCCCCCCTTTGATTCCCCCTCAGGTTAACACTGTAACACTGTTGCCGTTGTTTTCATTTTTGCACCATTAGCCGCAAGCCGCCGGCTCAACCGTTGCCATGTTGAGAGCCGTGCAGAGGCAATCTCGCATTTAGCACCTTTAAGGTGGATTGACCTTGAAGGTGGACCAACTATTCTCATTTTTGTGACTCTGAGTTTTGCTCAGCAGCGACCCCCATGCATGAAATCACAGTTCAGGCATAGAAAGCCTTCTTTTATTCAATCTCCTTGTTTTGGGCCCAATTTTGTATTCATCTGACAAAATCCACTGTGCAATTCCAAAAATGATCACCAACCATTGGAATAAAAACATCTTTGTTAATGACTACTAAAGGTCCACAGCGGTCATGGACACTAATCTGCTCAAACTGAGTGCAATGACTAAACCTTCCAACCAGAAGAATACAATTTTCAAAACACGATGTTGTATCTTTTTATTTACACATATTTTCATCAAAGGGCTCAGCTCTGCCTCATCGTATAATAGGAGGCAGTGGATAGATGTTATTCAGGCAATTACTTTACAGGCGGTGGGTGTAGGTGAGAAGTTGCTAAACCCCTCTTGGGACATTGGCAAAACTGTGTGTGTGTTTTGGCTGCATGAGGCCTAATATGTTGGCATGTATTCATCCTCAACTAATCATCAAAACACAAACACCTACTCACTCTCCACGCCGAGAATCACAGAGTTCACGCAGGCTGTTGTCACACCTGTTGCTCATGGTGAATATGGAACAAACCGTGTGTGAGAGTGTGTGTGTGTGTGTGTGTGTGTGTGTGATTGGTTTTGTATGCGTGTGTTCATGTGTGGGTGTACTGGATGGTATGGAGTAATGAATTCTAGTTTGTAACAAAACAAGGCAAGGATTACCAAGCTATTACCTAGTCTGATGTATTGTAGTCTGATGTAACCCAGAGAAACAAGGTCGACTCCACATCACAAATGTATGTGTTCATTGCGCTGTTAAAAAGAAGTTGTGTATGAGTGCAAAAACACTTTGGTGAGTTTTTTGTTTTTACTTCACATGAAGGATTTTTTTACTCTTCAGTGAGTTGAGAACATTCTCCAACCTCTTGGGCTTATGAAACCCTCACAAATCCTATTTGATAATGTCAGAATGTCTTGTCATTAAGTTAAGATGAGAAAGTTTGCTCCAGCTTGTGGGCGGTGCTTGGTATTTCCTCAACTGATCTCAACATGGCGGCCGGGTCACAAACTTTCTCATTTTACAGCTAAACAGTACACTACAAGATGTTTCTGAAAACATATGAGTTGAGAAATAGGCATTATAGTAACAGAATATTGATTCATATTTGATCAGCGCTGCCTAGTTTGACCGTTTGATCGGAGTTGGCGAGTGATTGACAGCTGCTCAGAGACGGCAGCGCTCCAGCTCGGCTCTGATTGGTTGTTTTCCTCCGGTCTTTGAAATCTTTTAGAAACCATTAGGAGCACCGACACAGCGGCACATGATTTTTTCAGATTACCTGTTATATAAAAATAACTTATTTTTAATCATATTTGCTCCAAATGTACCTACTGCTGCTTTAATAGCATCGTATATTAAGTATTAAAATTGAAAAAAAATTAGAAAGTATCATGAATTGATGACTGTTTATTTATTGGCAGGCAACATATTCCACTCTCTCTTTTAGAAGCACTCTCTCTCATAAGTCGCTTTTAAACAGAGATCCCACAATACAGTAAAGAAGACCCCTGATTACACCGGCTTTGCTTTTTTTAAACTGAACCAAACAAAGCCGGCATAATGCTGCCTCAGTTGTGATTTTAGTTAGCATGCCGGTATGACATGTAACAACATCGGTGTTTAGTGTGTGTGCATGTAGTCCCGATTGTCCCTTTTACACAGACGTTGATTCGGCGCTGTGGCTACCTCCGCTGCCGGCTTAAAGGTCGAGCAACAATGCCTCCCCATTCTGTGTCTGTACCTTTTATACAGAACAGCGAGGTGGAATAACGGCACAACAGTCCCGCTTTGAACAGGCTGTGTAAAAGACACAACTCTCATTTTAGCGGCACGTAGAAAAAATGTCTTGCGTGTTTTGTGTCATGTGATCGGCTCTTCTGCTCGGCCTTTATAGAGACCACCACTCAAACTATTTCGAACAAATATCAGCCGATAACGATCGGAGAACGCTTACAATAAAACTAAGAGCCTGGGATACACTAATTATGTGACATGTGAGTAAATGATTTGAACGTGAAGGCAGTACGTTGTAGTGGAACAAAGAAATGTACGTTGAGGTTAATCTCTCTTCCTTTCTATCTATTGACCTATCATTAGTGAATATTGCCCATGCTTTAGGAGACACTTATCAAAGGATTGTTCCTCACTATATTAATGTTAGGGATCATAGACATAATTGTTTATCAGTGTGAATAATTCTCTTAATTTCCTTTATTCCGTCTGTCTTCATTTAACCTGACTTTGATTGTTTTATGAATGCTGAACTGTTGCCTGGATACAGGCAGAGACTAGCCTGTTATTTAACTGACCTTCAAAAGAAAAAAGTTGACAACAATGTGCTTGAGCCAATGTCACACCGACACTGGTAATACAAAATAACTAAAAGTATAAAGTAATTCAACAAGGTAACCATCATCACAATGTGAGGCCAAACCTGGCCGCTGTGTGTTTTATTAGGGCATGTGGTGGGTCTGAGTCCAAGTGAAATGAAACCGTTTCTCCCCTCAATCTGCTGTGCCCATCACTCCCCGACCTGATGCAACCAGATACAACCGTCACCCTCCACTGAACCTGCCAGCCGGGGCCATTTGTTTGCATAAGAGACCTGCCAGTAAAGCCATGTTAGTGTGGCCACGCCATTACGGAAACTGCAATAGCAAAAATACATTCGCCGGCATGCACACACACACGCTCGCATTCACACAAAGTGTGACACCAAACAGTGCCTGTCGACAGGGTCCAGCCAAGGAGCCACTTTACCATCAGCCCAGGTGATAATGATGATGCTCCATCAATGCCACAGGGCTGGAGCTGAGGCAATATAAAGCATGGAGAAAAGAGAGACACGCACACACACGCATGATAAAAATGATCTCCCGTCTCTCTGAATATATGGCTGTTTAATGAGGGTAATTACCTACAGTATATTGGTCTTTATTTCTCTCTTATTACTCATTTGCTCCCTCTACTTCTGACTGTTCCTGCTGTCTTTTGGCACATTCTGAAACCTAAAACTTAAATGGAAAGTAGCTATTATAATGCTGAGAGTGTATACATGGGAGTATTGAAAAACGTCATTCATTGCAGGGTTGGAGGATGGGAGTAAATGAGAGAGAAATAACAAGGTCATTCAAAGCTTATGAAGTGGAGTGTAACGGAGAGGCATCAGTCAGCATGGCTGATCGCCTGGTACACCAGTAGTTTGTATCACAGGTGTCGAGATGTTTATGCATGCAGGTTCAGTGAATCATCACAGACCCGACAGTAAATGTTGGTGGTGTTAGATATGCAATAATAAACAGGTTGTTGGCTCAATGTGAATGACAGAAGGCAGTTCTCGATAGTAAGATTTATAAGTAAACACGACAGTCTGCCCTCTCTTATGTAATGTGTTTTACTGCATGATGTCAATAAAGACCTTCAACTTACATTCACCGTAAGAATTTCATATTATTGGTTTTTTTTGCGTCTTTTGTTCACTTTTTCATGTGCATGTGTGCGCGCACATGTATCTTGATGTTTGAGTGACACCTCACTAAATTAATTTCACATAGAGACGGAGCTCTAAGCTTTCAACCATCACTCAATTCACCGGCGAGGAGGGGGCTCTTGTTTCTCTACCAACTTTCTCTATGATATTAATGAGGCAAAGAGAGGAGAAATGTGTGCTGTTATGTTGTGTTGGGCTAGTTTATAATGTTCTGTGTCTCCCTTTTGACAAGTTTCAGATTGCCTGCATTCACACAGCACCTTAAATACAATCTGGAGATCTAATGCAAATGAATAAATGATGCATTGCAGCCAGCTCCATAAATCTGTCATTGAATTAGGCCTCATCCAACATCCTGTTCAAACTGATAATACGCCACGCATAAACTCTCACATAATACATGTATCACTGTTGCAAACCTCCGTTTGCTGGCAGGGAAAAGATGACTTTGATGTTGGGCCATTAGGCTTTTTTAGACAAGAATGGTGAAAGTGAGACATTACCATCTCTTGGTGGGGAGAGTGGCTGGAGCAAGAAAATTACACTCTCCTCTCATCTCTCATTCACTAAATGGGGTGAATTATTGCTGTCAACACATGCATCAACCTCCCAGCCCACATCCCATCACACACACACACACACACACCCAAGCTCACACAGGCACATATACCCTTGGAGGCTTGGATTGTATGTTGGGAAATAAATCAAAATCGTGTGAAGTCTTACGGCACAATATGATGCTGATCCACAACTGTGTGCGCCAAGGACAGCAGCAAATATGAGTCTTAACCAAACTGCACATAAAAAAGATTTCACTCTATCCCAAATGCTTTTCGAAATAAAAAAGACCCTCCATATTAATGATATAATACAGATAGAAGTATCAGTCCTACTCTCTACCAATGTCTCGCAGTACCTCAGTTGTAGTTGTTGAAGTAGTGCGAGTACCACTCAAGCGTATGCTGTGTACTACGCTAATGAAGAAAACAAATAAGGACACAAATGTGAGGAAAACTTGAGAAATCACGAGAAAACAAACAAGGACAAAGATTTGCACAAACATGCTCACACACACAGTCACCCACAGTCCCTCACATGTCTCGCCCACAGCCCTTCTGGGCTTGTCTCCATGGTAACAACAGCAGGGATGGTGTCCTTGGCAGAGATGGAGGGATGGAGGGATGGAAAGAGAGAGAAAGGGGCAGAGAGAGAGAGAGAGAGAGAGAGAGTGGAGGTACAGACACTTGTTGAACGGTTAAAAGGATGCCTTGACATTCTGAATTTTAATCTGTTGTTTATTATGTTCCTGTGTTCATTGTCCCTCAGGCTCTCTTCTTGTTTCCTTCTCAATGCATTTGAGATGTGAACCAGTGATTCAACACATTATTTTTTTTCTCTTAAGGGATACCTTGACATTTTCACTTTCATTCAATAATTTCTCTTTAACACGTAGTTTCAACAGCGAGACATTGTCTTCACATTTGTAGCCCTCTCATTGTACACCGGAAAGCTTTGTTTACATACTTCAGTGCAAACAGTTCATACCATTCTTCACCTTTTGAATGTCCAATGAGTTTTCAACACACATCAAATATGTGCTTTATGTGTCGGCCTGTGCTAACTGCTGCGCTCGTGAAGGGCTTTACTGTCACGATTTGGTTTGCTCTGACAGATAAGATTGTGGCGAAATGTCGTCATGCCCCGTAGGTAGAATATCCAAATGAAACTCAGTTCTTGCAGAATACAGCAGAATGTCGTTAATAATCAAAAGGCTCTACTTGTCATTCCCAGAGGCAGAGTCATTCTTTTAAATCTAAGCTGCGAGACAGACTGCTTTTTAAGTGCATTTTCCGATATCAAAAAGAAATTTGCTGAATAAATGACATTTCAACTCTGTGTTAACTGTAATGCCCTCTGAGGCACATTTCCCAGAGTAGTGTCACTCATGTGCTCACAATATCAGGCAACACAGCTCTGGAAACGCTTCAATGGACTCATGATGGCTCCACCAACAAGTGAATATAAAAGCTGCTTTGACTTTGTTTTACAGCAGAATCAAAAAGAACAAAGGCAGTTTGTTTCTGTGTTTTTAGAGCAATTCAAATGCAATTTTCTATTACTTTAAGTATTTCATCTTAGAGCCTAACTCAAGGCCTAAACTCCTTTTTAACGTAGTGTGACTATGCACTAAGGCTGGGTATCGATATCGACCGAAACAACCTTTTGCCTGCCTGCCTGCACGCGGCACACAGAGATGTCTGAGCTGACGGCTAACAGTTAACGGGGCTCACAGCGCTAAAACAGGAGCTGACTGAGCTTACACTTAACGTGGGGGGGAACCAAAGGGTGGCCGTTACACTTGTACTCTATTGGTATCGGTATCACTTTAAAGGACCAGTGTGTAACAATCGGGGGGATCTATTGGCAGAATATAATATCAATAAGTATGTTTTCTTTAGTGTATAATCACCTTATAATAAGAATCGTGTTTTCATTAGCTTAGAATGAGCCGTTTAGATCTACATAGGGAGCGGGTCCTCTTCACGGAGTCCGCCATGTTGCACCACCATGTTTCCCAGAACGAACAAACCAAACGGTTAACATTTCCTTCTTGGGCCAGAGTCGATAACGTTAATCGCTGCTGTCGCCGCCACTCACTCTCATGCTTCACCACTCACTTCCATCACACCCTTACTCTGCTCCAGATGACCTACTCTGACAACAACTGACTCTAGAGAGGGCCATTCACGTTTTCGCATCGGCCACCGTAGTTCTTCTACACGCTTGGCACACGGAACAGGTTTCAGTTGGTTGCAATCTGCAACCTCACTGCTAGATACCTCCAGATCCTACACACTGGAGACTGGTATTGGTACTGGCACCGTCATTTTTTAAACGATTCCCAGTCCTCCTATGGACCACAGTTTATCTGAAGTCCTGCACTGTTCTTTTGCACTAAAGGTCCCGGCTGTCTTTCTGCCGTATGTGTCAGCATTTGCTCTGCTGCTATGTTAGTTGCTGAAATGTCACCAAGGAAAATCAAGTCACCCTGTAACCGATTTTGAAAATATGTACTCCATTTAACCTCCAGGGACAAGGAGCAGGAAATAGGGCTTACTGTACCTAGTGAGAATGTACTTTACTGTTCTGGAGTAAATTCAGAGCAAAGTAGAGCCAAAGGCCCTCCAGGGCCCGAGAGGACAGGACATAGAACGCTGACCTTGCTCCTCATCATCATCTGTTACAGCCGGATGACTGATGTCAGTCAGTCTGCACTCTGGCAGATGTCTCAATAACAAGCGCTCTATATCCTGGCACAGTGGTGTGTGAACACATGCAGGACTCCAGACTAACTTTTCCACTGGTAGCACTGGTGCAACCAACTTTCTCAGTTGGTTGTACCTTTTTTTGGTACAGCATGGTATTAATCAGTGGTGGAAAGTAACTAAGTACATTTACTGTACTTAAGTACAAATTTTATACTACTTTCTACTCCACTAAATTTCAGAGGGAAATATTGTATTTTTACTTGACTACATTTATTCATATGAATATTAGGGGTGTGAGATTATATACTCGCATACTTTTTTTTACTTTTACTCAAGTAACATTTTGAATGCAGTACTTTTTAGGGATGCTAATTTTGAATAACCGATAACCAACCCTCGTTAGCTGATTATTAACCGTTAACCGACAAGATTAGTGCATCGCATGCAGCGTTGCACCAGCTGCAGTGTATGAGCAAAACAGACAACTGAGTCCCCAGTTCACCCATCCGGGAGAGTTAGCAGTCACGGTGCTGCGTGCAATGTCGAGGACACATGCAGCCACTTCCCCAGTAAGTCTCCAGCGCACCATTTATACCCCTTTCAGTTTTTTAGTTTAGCTGCGAGGTTGTCAGCAGTGTGTCTGCCTTGCCTAACGTTACTCTGTCTGCCCGGCGTAACGAAAGCGAGTGTCCAACAGACCGTGTGTGTATTTGTGCTACGTTAGCAGCTGTAGCGCTGCTGGTGGCTTCGTGCCCGCCGTTGTCACACACATACGGTCTGTCAGGGCGGCGTAACGATAGCGAGTGTCCGACAGACCATGTGTGGGGTTGTCGGTTACGTTATAGCTGTGAATGTAGCTGTAGCAGTGTGTGTACAGTTCATTTGTCGGTGAATACATGCTAAAACTCCTCAAGATCGGAGCCAACTTCCTGTATCTGTAACTCCGGCTATCTTAAGGTAGACTGTTAAGGTTTTTAATCAATTTGATATTTTTCTTTTAACCATTTAATCAATAGCATGAGCTAAAATTCTTAATGTCGGTTAAACAGTTAATTATTAACATCCCTAGTACTTTTACTTCAGTAAAAAACTTCTTCCACCGCTGGTATTAATCAATGACATTGGCTCAGTCAGTCTCTCCGTGCCTGTATTTCAACCTCAGTGGCATCTGAGTCGGAACCTTTGTTTTTAACTTTGCAAGTGCCGTGTCTCTTTTTCGTCGGTGCAGGCGTGTGTGTGCGCTGTGCCCCCGTAGTTTCAGCCGGGAGTTGTGTTTTAGCAGCGTAGCATACCGTTAAACGCACTTCATTCAAACTAGACGGAAACAAAACAAATCTCATCAAAACCGCCTTGGTTAGTCTTTCCACTGTTCCAACAATTTGGTCGAAATATCGAGTTAGATTTGAAAATGTGTCGGCTGCTTTTCCCCACTGTCTCTCTCTTCCCATGGAGCAGCTGCGATCTTTGAAGAATGATCGAATAGTTCCCAGTGATAATCAGCTGAGATCAACTCGCTCTCTCGTTAAGTTGACTTTTGAGACCTGCACCAATGATAATGATCATCATGCACTCGCATGAATGCGATACCATGACATTTTCCCAATACTCACAAAAAATGATTGCGTATGCGACCATTTTGGTTGCAGTCTGGAACCTTGACGTGTGTGAGTTGTTGTTGGTGTGTGTGCGCGTGTGCGCGTGTGTATGTGTGTGTGTGTGTGTGTGTGTGTGTGTGTGTGTAAAACAGACAAGGGAGAGACAGATTGAGAGAGACAGCAGGACAAAGGGAGAAAGAGAGGTCTCCCCCAGGTGTAGACACTACCTGTCTTGATAGCAGATGGGGCAGATCAGATTGAATGGTCCTTATGGTGTATGGGGCTTTCAGCAGGGGCACTATAGGTCATACAGTATACACTCACACACATGCACAGTGGTAATGCATCCTGCGCCTTTCATACTGGTGCTGCGGGAGGTGCATGGGGGTAGAGAGAGGACAAAAAGAAGACGACAACTCAAAGACGATGGGCAAGAAAGAGGACAGAGAGAGAGAGAGAGAATATTGTATGTGTATGTACACATGCATCTGTAGGCATGCATGTAATGCCTGTTCAGATATTATGGGTTCATTGCAGGTTCATATACCACAAAGCTTTGGCAGGGTACAGTTTTCATTATGGTAATTATGCAAATAGTTATGTAAATACAATAAATATGTAAATATGCAAAGCCTGGAGCCATGCTGTGGCAGTAGATGACACTAAAGACAAAGACCTGAAAGATGAAACATCACTTCATCTCCCCTCTCCTTTTATCCCCTCCCTCCAATCCCCTGCTTTTCTTTTCTTTTCTCTCCCCTCTCTGCGTCCACCTGACTTTCCCTTATTTTCCCTTTGAGCTGCACCGTGAAGGGCCTTTGTGTTGACTTCTGTGTGATTAGAGGCCTAACTGTTCCTTTCTTCTGACTTCACCATGCAGCATATATTAACTATATCCTTGTCAGCATCCATCCCTCTCCCGAGTGCTGTCTCAATGCCTCAGATCTGTCAGAACTGTGTGAGGGGAAAATAAATAACACCATCAAGAAAAACAATGCCGTCAGCTCCCACAGCTTATGGTCCTCTGATTCTTATAAAGTTCTTACCACTTTCACGCCTGCCTTGCTGCCTTCATCGCCACTTTTCTGCTTATTGCCTCTTCTTCTCATCTAATAGATAGATAGATAGATAGATAGATAGATATAGAATGTATAGCTTGTGACAGTAATTACAATAACCGCTGCCTCTTTCTGACAAATATTTTCCAAAACCACATTTATATAAATTTCTATAACTGTCCTCTGACACAGTCTGTTTCTCTTTTAAATTACATGGAGCAGGTTATAGGACCATCTTTCCTTAAATGGAGCTTCAAAGCACTTTTTAATGGCTCGTCGACCCTATGTTCATTTATTAATGTTAGCCGTCCTCTGACTCATATAGTAGCTGTGGGTCGAGAGGAGTGGAGTCTACAGTAAATTCAGTCAACTTTATGGTCACTGCTCGTTGCTCGCCAGAGAAATCTGTGAACGTCAGCACAATGTCAATATCCTTTGTTTTGTTTTGTTTACACAACAAATTTCGAAAAAAATAAATACTGTACCTACGTAGGTACGTCCGGCCACAAGGAGTGGGATTTCTGTGGCTATGAAAGCAAAGTGGAAGAGTTGGAAAGAGATTGACTTTCAGTCTGCCAAAGAACATTTTCTCAGCATGGGAGGAGAACTGTGGATGAAGTCAGACAGTGGGGTTGTTCAAACTTTTACAAAATTCACAGGAACAACATATAACATTTACATTTATGTGATGCTCGCCCTTTATTTTGACTGGGCTGTTCTCACATAACAAAAGGCTGATATATTTTGCAAATTTTTTCATTTCCCAATTATAGTTGATGACACATGATCATCATAGGCGCAGTTTGAACTTTAATGTTTGGGGTTCACAAAAACAAATCTAGAGGGAATGTAATGTGTACAACTCGGAGAGGTCTAATGTATTGGGATACATGTAGCCTACATATTACACCCTCCAAACTGAATGTGACACGAGCGAGCGTCAGTGACAAAATCAGTTTGATTGCATTGTTTTCTATTAGAATGAACTAACTGGCCTCGAGCGACAAAGCGCTGCATAGCGTGACATTTTGAGCTGAACTTTTGTCAGACGCCCTGTTTCTATTTATTCCTTATTCTAATGGATGAGGAGCGGCTGATTGTTGAAGTTAAAATGAGGAGTTATCTGATACGGTATCTCCTCATTTCACTACAAACACCTAAATAAGGTGACAGCTGGCTGGAGGGAGATTGCCAGGAGCCTGAAAGTTTACTTAGGCTACTGTTGGCTGTATTGCATGTCATTTTCAGTAAATATCGCAGTATAAAACCTGTGTTTTCTGTTTTAAAAACACAAACGTCGGAAAAGAACAAGTGCTCCTCACCCATCTTTTAATTGGTTACGTCTTTGGTCTGATCTGGCGTGCACAGCTGATAGGTACGTGGTTTGTTTACATGGCGAAACAGAAAGTGCATATTTAATGGTGTGTGACAGAGTGTCCGATGGTATTAGGCTATAAGTAAATAAAAAGACCACAGATCTATCTTCTTATCTTGTTGGTTTCTTATTCTGTCAATATGAAGACACAACAAGGTTGATATTATTCATCATTATAATAAATGAATAGTTCTATGTTAATATAACAAATATAGATGTATTTCTAGGGGGATCAGTGAGCCCCCTGAACCAACGCAAACTGAGCTTGTGATGATCATGTTTTACTATGTAGTATACAGTATCCTGCCTCTCATGATATAACATGTCTGGTCACATTCTGTCTTATAACATATGGCAAAACACATGTCTTTAAGTAAAGCAAGGTGAAGTGAAGTGAACACAGTCCGATTACCTCGCACATTAGACAAGCTTTTGAAGCCTGTACAAGAGTGAAGTTGCCGAATGGACAAAAAAATAAAAAAGCGACAGCAATCTACTTTCTAAATGTAGGGCTCAGTACAAATGTGTTTTCTGTTTTAAAGTGATTGCAGTATCTTCTGAGATGTGAAATTTCCTGCTGGGATTAATAAAGTATCCATCTATCTAGAGCTGCAGTGATTAATTGATTAGTTGTAAACTATTAAATTAATCACCAATTATTTTGATAATCATTTAATCGGTTTGAGTAATTTAAAAAAAAAAAAAAGTAAAAATTCTCTGATTCCAGTTTCCATCTATCCATCCAATCATGAGATGAGTAAATTTAATTGCCTGGCATTCTGATGCCAGTTGTGAACTGTCTTTTGTTTGAACTGAATCTAGACCCAAAGATAGAATATGAATATCATTTTACAACCACTTATTTACTCTTTTTATCATAAGAACAAAACCTATACTATGTGCAAAAAGCAATAGAAGTTGTTGGGCTATAACATGTATAAACATCAGTTTATTTTGAACATTACAAAAGGGTTAATGGATGGAGATATTGAGTAAGAGATAATGTACAGCGAGCCAGTCATTGTTGTGAAAGAAACCCAGACAGGGAGATGACACACCCTGACGTGAAGCGGAGGGGTCTCTCATCGCCCTGAAGGGGATTCTTTCACAACAATGACCCGCAACCCACAATGATCAACAATTATCTCGCTTATTTCACGGCCACTTACTGAAGAAATCAATAATTTGACATAAAAATGGCCCGTCAGAGTCCGACATCAGAACTGCGCCCATAGCAACGGGCTGCTATACATAGCAACGGTCTGCTATAAAGAAATTACAGACCGCAGAACTGCGTGATTGACCAATCAGAATTGAGTATTCAACACAGCCGTGTAATAAGCAGTTACAAATGTTAAAAAAGGCCTTTTTGAAATATTCTATAATGCAAAATGCATTTTAAAAAAAGACAAGAATAACTTTTTGAATCTGAAATATCTAGGTTTCATCTTAGCATTCACGCGTGTTCATTTGCTCAGGTTCTTCGTAAACGCTTGAGGACTTGAATTGGCCCATATTAATAGACACCAAGAGAAAAACAACTTAATGGCAGGGATTGGAAAACCCGCGTTGATTTACAGTTATAGTCACAGTCAGTCACTCAGAGTACATTTTCTCCCTCTCTGTGAAGTAGATCCACATCACTTTTAGCTTGCTTGAATAGCTCACAAATATGAAACCCTATAGTTCAAAGAGCTGTCAACACATAATACACTTAGAGCGAGTGAGAGAGAGCGAGAGAGAGAGTGGACTCAAGCATCTGACTATAAATTGACAACTTCTGCGAGGGCTTTTAAATCTAAATCAGCAAAAGGGATGTGGGGGAAAAGAGCTTAGTGGAAGGCATTCACAAGCCTACCAAGGAAAAAAAAAAAATGCCGGATTTGAATAATTTAAATTGAAATGGTGTCTACTACATACGGTGCCAACGGTAATTATGATGTGCATGCACGATACATTGGCACAGATGTGTAAATCAACATGCATGTACAGTGTTTGTTTCAATAGCTAACATTTGACTGAGTGAATCTGAAGTTCCTCCCTCTCCCTATTAGACGCAGAGTTAGTATTGTAGCGGTAATTACCCGTATTGAAGAGTATACAGTGTCCTGGCAGCAGTTTGTTCCCTCCGGCTATCCTACTTAGCGCTTAGAAAAGAATAAAACAGCTGAAGGTTACAACGTGCCTCAGCTTTAAAGGATAAAACCCCCATTTAGAAACAGATGCTTGAGGGAAATTAAAAAACAGAGGGAGAGTTTGCTGCCTGAGATTGCATCATCGTCAGCCTGACAGCATAATACACAATCGGCTTATCTTGCCGGAGTTGGCCTACTCCTCTCTAGGCACTTAAAATAAAGCATCAAAAATAGTTCTACCTGTTCCCAGCTGTGTGGCTGGATTCAGGCCAAGTGCCAGTGTTTCTGGCAGATAACGGCCTGACTCTATGATCAGGAGGCGTACCGCGGGTCAAACTGTTGAGTTATTATAAATGTCAGCACCCTTATTGATTAAAATGGATTAAAGATGGTAAAATAAGCCGAGATAATGGGACAAACCAACCCCAATTTATCTTCACTTAGAGATTAGACTGTTGGGAGCCTTTCTACATGATTGCATCGGGAACAAAGTATCAAGCATTGCTTTGCATTAAAACTCAGAGGATTTCCTCCGCAACCCACGCTACACATCACATCTCCTCAACCCAGAAATTATAGTCCCAGTAATTACAGAACTCTAATTAAGCCAGGAGTGGCAGAGAATGGGAAAGGCATGCTCCCATGACATTTCTTCAACAAGAAAAATGATATTCCATATTTAGCTGGGGTTTGGAGAAAATGTGGCAGGATAATGGATATGGTGGTTTGGAGAAGCAGAGGTCCTTGTGTTAGCATCCTCTGATAAATAATACACTTTATTATAATACACTTTATTTTGTGTGAAGAAAAATCATCTTTCAGAACATAGTGGAGAGCTGCAACGATATTAATCTAGCTAAATACTGTGGAATTGTATAGCTTGATCATAATGACATTGCCAGCGTGCATTAAAATAATTTTATTAAAGGGGCTCCCAAAACATCCATCAACAAAGTGCGTCATTTTCTCAACAGAATCTACAGTCCTTACATTTTTGTAGCTGCTCGACACAGCATTTGAGTATTCTGTGACACCTGAAACAAACATTAAGACATTATTCACGGATCATAGTTGTTAAAATGTGTTTGAAATGGATATAATAGATCAATTGAATGATGTTAGCAGAATTGTCAGGGCATTATGTGTTTACTTACAGGGGCAAAATCTTGAGGTTGCAAATGACAATAGGCTGATGGCAAAATTAGCAGCAAGGCTCGAGGGATGGTAATGTCGGTCTGTTGGACGGTCTCTTGGTCAGTCTGTTAGTCGGTTTGTTGGCCGGTCTGTTGGTTGGACTGTTGGATGGTCTGTTGGGCGGTCTTTTGGGCGGTCTGTGGGTTAGTCGGTTTGTTAGCCTGTCTGTTGGATGGTCAGTTGGATGGTCTGTTGGGTGGTCTGTTGGGTGGTTTGTTGGGCGGTCTTTTGGGCGGTTTGTTGGGCGGTCTGTTGGGCGGTTTGTTGGGCGGTCTGTTGGGCAGTTTGTTGGGCGGTCTGTTGGGCGGTCTGTTGGGCAGTTTGTTGGGCGGTCTGTTGGGCGGTCTGTTGGGTGGTTTGTTGGGCAGTCTGTTGGGCGGTTTGTTGGGCGGTCTGTTGGGCGGTTTGTTGGGCGGTCTGTTGGGCAGTTTGTTGGGCGGTCTGTTGGGCGGTCTGTTGGGTGGTTTGTTGGGCAGTCTGTTGGGCGGTTTGTTGGGCGGTCTGTTGGGTGGTTTGTTGGGCAGTCTGTTGGGCGGTTTGTTGGACGGTCTATTGGGCGGTTTGTTGGGCCGTCTGTTGGGCTGTCTGTTGATCGGTCAACGGATTGCCTTAATATTTTGCACAGACATCTATGCTCCCCAGTGAATGGATCCTATTGATTTTGTGGATCCCCTGACTTTTCCTCCAGCGCCACCATAGGCTTGACACTTGGGTTTTTCATTAAAATATCTTGGCAACTATCGGATGGATTGCTGTGAAATTTGGTACACACATTCATTGTCCCCAGAGGATGAATTGTAATGACTTTGATCTCCTGGTCTTTCATCTAGCGCCATCATATGGTCAAAATTACAAATTTTTCCAATATTTTGATTAATGACCGAATTAAACATTCTCATCAGCCTCAGCTGTACTTTATGTTGAGTGCTAATTAGCAAATGTTAGTATGCCAACACGCTAAACTAAGATGGTGAACATGGTACATATTATACCTGCTAAACATCAACATGCAAGCTTTGTCATTTAAATGAAACCACAATTCCCCCCTAAACTTTACCAAAGTGCTATTCTTGCCAAAAACTAATCACACCACCGGACTCGTGCTGGGAGTCGCCAGTGTCAAGGTCTTGCACTTTATATGCCCATTATCCACCCCAACCGCCTCCCTGCAGCTTCTGTGCAATACAGAAACGTATAATGCTTTATTCATATGAAAAGACATTTCTCTCAACGCATTTGGCAAAATTAGTATTATATACTGTAAGTAATTTCTAGTGGACAGGGTTGTTGATGTGGATCATGTCTGTTATCAGTCAGTGCAGACTGACCTTTTGCCTGTTATGCATTTCTCTACACGCTGTCAAGGCGAGCTCAAACAGCTAAAATCCCAGGGAGCAGTTTCATAAGCCAGTAATCAGTGTCAGTCAAAAATCAGTAGCCCAACAACACTTCTGCACAGCTCTGGACCTCCAGCGGTTCCCAGTGGCCTTTGGGGATGTGCAGCGGTTTCCTGTTTTGTCAGTAACCCAGCCTTGCGTCTGAGATAATAACCTCACATGGTTTTAGGATTCCCACGCAAAACTGTCCGCACAAAACAAATGCTTCAGTTAAAACACAAATCAGTTCAATTATTAAAACTGACTCACAATAAACCATATCCCAGAAGGACTTTTTGCTGCAGACCTTGTTTCGTGCTTTTAAGACAAAGATAGCTCTGCGCTTATTCGGCTGCAGTTTGAGCTTCAGTCAACACACCATTTGGCGACAGAAGGCAACTTTGTGAAGGTTAAGCAACTTTCCA
Organism: Sebastes fasciatus; assembly: GCF_043250625.1. Classification (NCBI taxonomy): domain Eukaryota; kingdom Metazoa; phylum Chordata; class Actinopteri; order Perciformes; family Sebastidae; genus Sebastes; species Sebastes fasciatus. Next base: position 26,375,135 of record NC_133798.1, on the reverse strand, counting down.
AAGAGGCTTATCTAGCAATGTAATAGATGGCATTTCTGTGCGTTTTCTGCATAAATTGTGTGTCAGTGAGTTTGTCTCCGCGCCTGATCAGATGATCTGCATAGTGATCTGACAGCACTGATTAATTCTCCTCTTCCTGGCAGCCAGCTGTAATCAACAGGAGCTGACTGGCAGATGAGAAAACACAGCGAGCGTCCTGCATGGTGACAATGTGGCTCCGTCGGCCCACACAGCTTTTGTTCTAACCACACCAACCCGATGCCTGGGGAACTGAATACCTTACAATTGTTTCTGTTTTTCACTGTGTTTGTTTGTTTAAAAGTTTCATTGATGTGCTGTTCTCGCAGAATCCTCACATTCAATCGGATTCTTCCTGCTTTTTATTTAGTTATTGATGTTTAGATTCAGATTTGATTTATTGCCATTTGCACAGCTACAGCACAATACAGGTACATTGGAAATCTTGTGCGTATCTCTCGGAGTCAGCTTTATATAACAAAAGACAAAGAAAGTCCGTCTGTAAGGTATGAATGAAGTGTTAAGTGTCCATAGTGTGAATGAGGTGGGGGGTGTGGCATTTTCTTTCCAGCATTGGGCTACATCCACATCAATATGCTGTTTTAAAAAGAAAACGACACACAAGCGTTTTGGCACCATTTTAGAAATAATCTCCGTGCATGCTAACACGGCTGAAAACGCATATCACATGACCATTCACGTACACTGGGTATGCGTTTGCCGGTGTAAACAGGAAACAGATTTGTTGACTCTGCAGTCGGTTGCTTAGCTACAGCAAATACAATGGAGTATTGTACTTCCTATAATAAAAGGTATTGTTTGATACCACATCCGCACTCAAACAGAGATCTATTTAGTGAAAAAGAACAAGTTATATTTTTCAAACGCAGTTACAAGGCTGCTACTGTTACTATAGCCTAACTTGCTCCATCTTTCTCTCACACACATCAGATTTACTTTAAAAATGAACAGTTACAAATCAAAGTTTTACTACATTATGAGTCTTTGCAGGTACAAAAAGGCTGACGGGCTTCACTAGATATTACTTTGGTTTCGGTGTTTGTGTTGGAGTCTGAGTTGTGGTTGGGGCTGGTCGTTTGTTGGCATTAGTGAACTCCATTTCTAACCAAACGTAACGGCGTGCATGAAGTCACATCTGTTGGATTTTAACGGAAAAACAGGCCTATATTCTTCCTCAAATAAAAAGTAGTCTACAGGCTGATAGAAGAAACCCAGAAAGTCGCAGAAGGTCTCATTCTTTAGGTTAGGTTACAATCTGTTCACACATTGGTAATAAAACATTAAAAAACGTTTATAGTTGTAAAAACGTACATACAATCCCTTTAATGTCCTGTGCTGTTGTGGAGGCGTGCCTCGTGAGTGGTGATGCTCTCTGGCCCGTGGTGTCTCGGGTTGTATCACGAGTTCTTCCACCCGAACAGAGAGTGAGCTGGATGGTGTCGGTCTCTGAGGATGCTCCGTGCTTTCATCCTGCAGATTTGTGTGTAGAGTGTGTCCATGGAGGGGAGGTCAGAGCCGATGATTCTCTCTGCAGTTCTGATGACTCGTTGGAAGAGATTTCCTCTCAGCCTGGGTGGTAATCTCTACAGCGAATCATCAAAACCGCACAGAGAATCATCGATAAAATCATTCAATATAACACACTTTCACTTGTAACTTAATGAAACATCCTTGAGTACAGTCCATACAGTAACAAAGAGTTATTCTATTTTCCTTGTCTGAAGACTGCCATGTATTTTACATCCACCCCTATATTATAATAAAGGCCTTATTTTAATATAAAGCTCCTCTGGGCATATCGGGTTCTGTCCAGCTGATCTTTCTTCCCTGCTGACATTTATAAACATTATGGGAGATTCATGGACTCCCTGTTAACACTCTCTTTGTTACTGTATATGTGTTTGTGTGTGTTTGGTACGGGGCGAAGAGAAACAAAGAGAAAGAGAGATGTGTGATTGGAAACAATACCATCTATCAGGCTAAGAGTATTTGTCATTGTGAGAAAGGAGGAGAGGAGGAGGAGAAATAGCGCTGCCTTGTCAGGGAAAATGTGCTTTTCAGTAACAATGGCATTCTTGGTGCACAATCTGTCTCACTAGGCCCTGTGGGGAATATGTTTGTCTCTTTCTCCAACTGGCAGGGGACAAAATCAATCATGACTTATTGTTGGACTTGCCTTTACAGTGTCTCTCACGTACATGTCCTCAGTCTACCTCGGCCATCAGAAAGGACAAACGCACGCGAGCAACACCACGCCAAAAAAGAGCAGTGACTGATGTTTGGCAGACCATCGATCAGTCTGGTGGAACATTTTGAATGCCATTGTTTATGTTTTCAATGCACCACTCATTTGAATGACTTCCCTTTGTTCTAAAATCTGATGAGACATTGACAAGACGATGCACAGTATGCCACTTCTAATTTGTGCCATCCTCTGGATCTCTCTTTCTCATCCACTAACGTATCCCTGTTCCCTCCGATACCTATCTATCCGTGGCCCGATACCGTTCTCCAACTAACATCCTAATGAAGGTGAAATAATGCATGAGGCTGGTAGAGGGAGATCCTCTCCGTGTCTCATTATACAATATTAGGGGAAAAGAGATATTTCTCCATGTATCACTCTCATTTTACTTATGTCCTTGTAACTGACAGGAGGTTTTCACCTGGGCCAATTACAGTTCCCTCGAATACTTTGCAGCAGTTGGATGGGATCAGACCAGAGAGATGAAGCCAAGGTCCAGAACAAAGGCTGCATATATATATTTCATCCACAAAGCAAACATGCATCTCACTCTCTGCTCACCATTTGTTGTCCGCACTTGATGTATGAATTCATTATGTAATATCGCATTATCCATGTATTATGCGTCCATTATGAGCCAGTAATTCCACTCTGATGAATAACAGCTAATAGAAACAGATTGCCCTCACTCAACCTTGACATGCCTTTCACCCTCTCTCTCCTTCTCTGTCTCTCTCACACACACACACACACACACACACACACACACACACAGATGCTCTATCAGATGATGTGTATAGGATGAGTAAGTGTGTGCTAGAAATAGTGAGAATGATAGAGAGAGCGAGCGAGTAGGAGAAAGGCCTGGGCTGTAAAAGGGTAAGAGCAAAAAGCCAAAAGCTGAAAGAACATGCTTTTAGCTGGCCTTTTGTGCGGGGTTGCAACTGACCGTTACAAAGCACAGTTTATTTGCGTGCCTTCGTGGAATAGGTGGTTCTGGAAGCTGATTACTTGGTGGGGAAAGTTGGCGAGATATTGTAGCTGGCAAGCAGAATAATAACTTGCCAGCTGGACGGGAACTTGCTAGTGCCGGCCAGCCGCTACAGCCTGCCAGCTAGCTGGTTTGCTAACCGCCAGCTAACTTCTAACTAGCTTCTGCGACTCAATTGAATCTCACATTGAGGATGTCTTTCATCCGTCTTTCTGAAGTGAATTATAAAAAACGATCTTCTTTTAGGAACCGATTCCCGTTTTACGGCGGCTCTCTGTTTGTACCATCGATGCATGCCTCATGACTGATTGCAAACCATCGTGGAGCAGTTTGTAATCCAGCAAAGGGTTATATAAAATCGGTTGGTGCAACACAGCTAATAAGATAAAGGTTTTCTTATTGGACTCTTGGGCTCTCAGTTTTCTCGTGTGTCAGCATTGTTAGGACAGTTTGCAATTGGCCAAAGCAGAACCTCCTTTGGCTTTACAAGTGAATCCACTGATGGAGGTGATTCAAATGAAATTGAAGGAAATTTTTGTTGAAAAATAAATGATTTTTTTCTGGTGCGACCAGGCCCCCAGGGGGAAAAACAAGAGAAGTGAGAATGTCCACCATGGGGAAGGTACAATAATGCTCAATGTGCTGAGAGACAGAAAAGCTGATGTGATGAAAGGTGATGTGAGGATGAGAGGGAGTAAAAGAAAAACCAAGATGAGGAGAAAGGAAAGGAGTGAGGGAGGGAGGGAGGGAAGGGTGGAGACAACAAGAGGCAGGTTGTGTGTTTTTGATGTGGTGCAGAAAGTGTGTAAAGAGAGAGAGATGGGGGTGACATAAAAGGGACATAAGAAAGGTGAGAGGGGGGGAAAGAGGGGGAGAGGGCAAGAAGGATCTAGAGAGTGGGGTGGGGATCCTGCACTGTGAAAGTAATGAGAGGTGACAGTGTGAATTACATTACTGCTAATTAATCCACGCTTGACCACATTTACTAACGAGAATACAGATACACACTCTTGACCACATTTTATGTAGATAGAAGAACATGGACACAAGCACGTATACATCACACAAACTCACACATATATTACATAAAGCACATGTAATCGATACAGTTAATCAGATCAAATACAGACAGAAACATGCACACAGTTTAAAAAAAACTGTTCTTTTCTTTTATCTCACTTTCACTTTTATCCTTCCATCTTAAAGGTTCCATATTGTAAAAAGTGAGATTTTCAGGTATTTTACATTAAAAAGCAGGTTTAAGTGCTTTATAAATACTGTTAAACTATCAAAACGCTCAATATAAGGAAAAATACACACAGCCCGTATTCAGAAATTGTGCGTTTGAAACAAGCCGTTAGGATTTCTGTCCATTTGTGATGTCACAAATATGCAATATTTAGACCATTACGCGGTTTTAAACGTAAACATTCTAAATGTGTCCCAGTTTATTTCCTGTTGCAGTGTATGTAAATAACATCAGCTGACAGGAAGTAAACATGGACCCAAGCTGTTGCCTAGCAACGCAATTCCATTGCAATTCCATTGCAATTCCGTTGAAATGCACTAAAACGGAGCGTTTCAGACAGAGGATGAATGCAGGTATATTCAGGCAGACAGTATGAGGAAAATAAAGTTTTTTTTTAACATTGCAGCATGTAAACATGTTCTATTAGAAACAAAAAATACAAGTATGAACCTCAAAATGAGCACGATATGGGACCTTTAAGGAGCACTGTTAAAACGGGTTAAAATAAGGAATTTTAGGTTTTTCTGAATCAGGTCTGTTGCCAGTGTTTGCCCTCTATTGGACGTCAGATACAACACTTGAACTGGTTATGCCTTTTGTACATCCAAATGGCCACCCACACCTCCTTCCTCACAGTATTTTGTGTTGCTAGTACAGTGTCACGCTACTGTACTTATGCCTTTGCAGTCGTTATTTGCATGACCACAGGAGGCCACTTGTCAGGAAAACCCCCTATTGTTTGTCTGGTGAGGACAGTCTTGCTACATTGTGCTCAAACATGTTGTGAATTTTCCTTTTAATGAAGTAAAGATGGTGTTTTTTAAAGCTGGGCTCGGACTACAGGAGTTTTAAAATCCTAATCGAGTTTGAAATCTGGTTGCATAACGCACATAAGTAGAAACCTCACAGATGTTCTTCTCTCTAATCTCAAACATGCACACACTACAAGATTTGAAAATAATGAATCACCCTCCTATTATTATTATTATTATTATTATTATTATATTATTAAACTTATTGTGCCAGAGTGAGCAATACACCACCTCATGTGATGTCTCTCAAGTGATAGTTGTATTGTGGCAGATTTTGTGATATCGGCACATACTGTGTTGTTGTCCAAAGAATTGATATAATATGGTATTGTGATTTACACCCCATGTAATCATCCAGATTTGAACTCCTACATGTTTGAAATGAATTTGGGCGGCCCCAATGGTCTGCCAACAGTTGGGGAGGTTTAAAACTGGATCTGTAAACCCCTCATATTACCAGATAATCTGGGCAGAACATCGGTACAGACCAATATCCCAGATCAGATGTTTCCTCCGATTGTCGCGAGGGTTGAATGTGGGATAAATCGGCCCAAAACTGCTGTAGTCTGAGTTAATCAGTCTGTGGACGTGTATGAACCGGCTTTCAAGGATTTTGGAGATTTTATACCCCATTTGTTTACACCAGCATCGCTAACAAATGTCAAGATGGGGCTGTTGTTTTGCACAGACTCATCAGCTTACAATAAAAATGTCTCTCCCTCTCATTGTGTGACGTGTGGCTTGCAAACTTGGATCCAATTTGGGTTTTTATTTAAGGCCAGTGGATTCTACGGCTCTTAATTGAATAATAGACTCTGTCTGGCCTGAAAGGCCATGCCCACAGAAAACGCACACTGTCTGTGGCATTTATTCTGGCATTTTGTCCGTCCTGAGAGCTCGCTGAGAACATGTCCCCGAACACGTAGCCGTAATACTCTATAAATCCTCCATTTCTACCATCTCCTCTTCTCTGTTTGCCCTCACTCATTTTCATAAGAGGCGCCTACTGTCTGTTTACTTTGTCTTCAGTCATCAGAAAACAGACACAAACATGGTGCCCACTGCTCCACCCACACACATCACCACCTCCCAACTCAAACTGCAGTTGACTGTGAGTGACATTCAAGCCTGCTGCTCCGGAGGGAAACTCATTATAGAATGCTAAACACTGCCGTCCAAAGGGCCACGCAGTGTTAATGAGTGTTGGCGGAGGAGAGGACATGTGTGTCCTGTCTGCTTACTATAGCACCAACATACAAATCTGACCTCGACTGCAGGCTGTGTCCCAAACACACACACACACACACACACACACACACACACACTCAACACTGTTTTTGCAGCTTGTTCCAAGAGTGAAAATTGTTCCATCGCTGCGCTTTTGTCATTCAGTGAGACAGCACTTATTTATCTCTTTCTACAAGACTCATTTTCTCTTTTTTCTTATTTGCTGCCTTTCATGCATTATGGATACAATAATTACAAAGTCTAGTAAAGGCAGATATTAAGTCATTTGCCCTCATATGAACATGAGAGTTGAATATTTAAATAGTTTTGTTTGCAGAATTAGATAATTGCATTTGGAAATATAAAGTAATCTATTGCTGACCGGGAAAAGCATTAGTTGCTAGATATTTTAATGCCTTTACCTAAAAAATACCATCATTATTGAGAGTAAAAACTGTTTATAACTATCTTTTAGTGTTGTCGAAAATATCGAAATATTGATACATATCAATACTGAATATTTGAAACTAGGGCTGTGAAGAGATTAGAATAATTAATCACGATTAATCGAATGATTGTCCATAGTTAATCGTGATTAATCGCAAATTAATAGCACTTTTTTTTGTCTGTTCACAATTAACCTTAAAGGGAGATTTGTCAAGTATTTAATACTCTTATCAAATGGGTAAATATGCTTGCTTTTGCAAATGTATATATTTATTTATTACTGGAAATCAATTAACAACACAAAACAATGATGAATATTATCCAGGAACCCTCACACGTAGTTTGCCATGTTATTATCAAATCATAACATGGTAATCTGCAGCCCAACAGGCAACAACAGCTGTCAGTGTGTCAGTGTGCTGACTTGACTATGACTTGCCCAAAACTGCATGTGATTATCATAAAGTGGGCATGTCTGTAAAGGGGAGACTCGTTGGCATTTATCTTTTAATACAAATCAAAAATTGTATGCCCTCAATGTTGTGTCAATTTTTCCCCGTGGTATCAAAAAGTGGTATCGATATTTTTCGAGGTATTATATTGAAGTTAGAAATTCCAGTATCGTGACAACACTACTACCTTTTCAAATCATTATTAACATTTTTTATCATTATTATGTACACCACCTTGGAATGAGAGTTGTTCTGTAAAGTACCCATAGAAAAGAAAGATGAGAGCTATATTCAATGTCGTCTTTTTGCCATCCTCCTCCAATCCCCCCCTACTCAGCTCTCTTTTTCTGTAGACCTGCTGATTTATTTTTCACTTCCTCCTCTCCTATCCTCCTCCTCTCAGTATATAATGTGTGTAACCTGTATTTAGAGTGCCACCTGAGGAAACCCTTATCATGTCACTCACACACACGCTGGCTGTCAGCAAAGATAGCTGCTCTGCATGTCCTCCTGCTCATTTACCCGCTCTGCTGCGAGTGTGTGGTGAGAGATGCTGCTCTGATAGGCAACACACACATGACACGAGGAGGAACACACACACACACACACACGCTCAAAAATGTATGGGAGAAGGCAAACACGCTGAATAACTGATTTTGATATGACCAAAGTGACATTTGTGCTGACCGTGGCACAAAAAGACTGGCCTCTGTAGAAGATTTTAAACTCAGACAATCTCTTATATTCACTCACTCACTTTCCCTCTGTACACCCCCCACACACACACACATACACACTCATTTGAATGCTCTCAGACGTATATCATCAAGACTATTTTTAGACTGACTACTTGCTTACACTGAAAAGCCTCCCCGTCCTCTCCCTCTCCAGTCCTGTCTCTCTCTCCCACCATTATCACTGTTTCTCTGCATCCCCCCCTCTCCGTGATGTGTCCCATGGGGAAGTGAGTGGCTGCATTGAAATATGGTAGAGCTGTTAAAAAAAGAGCTCCCCTCTGCAATGGATTCATAAAGTCATGTAGGTAGCATTCAGGAAATTGATTTTTCTTTCCCAATTCAGAGAGTGATAATAATGGGTGCTCTTTAGTTGAGCAGATTGACATGTTGAAATGAAATGGAAATGAGGCTTTGTTGGTGGTTATTAAGGGATCTGTGATAATGTATGGGCACCACAGGTGCAAAAAACACACACTTTCAATTTCTTTCTTACACATCAAGCACTCCTCCGCCCTGCCACTGTGTCTCTGTCTCTCTGTGTCTGTCTCGCTCTGTGTGTGCATGACAGAGTTTTATGCGTGCCTCTAAATCACCACAATACTCACACTTTAGCCCAAGGCTACAAGAAGTGGAGAGGGGGAGGGTAAATGGCCCAAGATGAGAGGATGGTAGGAGAAAGAGAGTGGCAACAACCTTCCATCAAACAGCTTACTCATTTTTTTACATTCTGTAACCGAGGCAGGGTGGCCTCCACAATTTATCAATTTATCAGGGGGATGCATAATCAAGAGTATTTCAAGAACGACCAAGAAATTTGCACTTATACAGATTGACACCCACATAAGCTGCTCTGAGACAACTAATGTGCCTTCCTCCCACCCCTGGTTTTAGTATTTCTCTCAGTTCAAACACTGTTTGGCGGTGGCTAGATGCAGGTGAGATGATTTTGTACAGACTGCTTTAAGTTTTATAGACCCTTTTACAGTTTGCAAACAATGATGAAGTACATAGGTGTGCACACGCAGTTTGACAACAGAAGCACGACGCTCGTCGTGCGATAGCTCGTCAAGATATGCAAGAGCATTAACCACCAAAGGTCGCGAATGCAACCTAAACAAATTGGCTTTCCAGATCTGTGTGCTATTATTAGTGAGTGGGTAGAATACATTAGCAAGTGGCCCAATATTCAGTGTCCTCGGTCCAGTGGCAGTCAACACGATTAATAGCCATGAACACCGGCAGTGTTTTGGTTTAACTCGTGAATGACTCTCAGCCAAATGCATCGTGGTTGCTGGTAGTGCCTTCAATCAATTTAAAATACATATTCAGCTGTTCCACTGTGACATGTCGAACTGTCTTCTGTAAATAAAGGCCAATACTCCTCATATTCAAGGTTTAAAGTGATACTCCGCCCAGAGTTTGAGTATGAAACATATGAAACACTCAACTACGGTTTTAATGTGTTTCTTTATTCCTTTATTTGGAATGGTATCAGTGACCGTAGAAAAATGACTCTAACCACACAGCCTCATCAGTTGGTGCAAATATTGATTTATTATGAATTATCATTAATCTGTCAAGGGAATTATGTTCAGTGTGCATCCCCAATTTAATGTCTAACTGGCTCAGGGACTTGACGGTGTGGCAGGCATGACAATGCAAGAATGATGTTAAAAATTCAGTATCTGTTCAGAACTGAGCAGTTGGAAAATCCGAGCAGGGCCTTTTGCTCCTTGGGCTATTATCGTGGTTTCATCCTTATTTTAAAAGCTCAGCTATAGTTTCAGCCAAAGGTTCAACCTAAGCATAAATCTATTAGTGGAATAATTTTCATTCTCACTGGAGATGAAAATAAATTGCTAGAGGCATGAATAGAGACCCAAAGGGAAGGGGAGGAGGGGCTCCCCACCGTCTCACACTCAAATTGCTTCCCAGTGATTGTTTTACCTTTTATTATAGCAATTCTGTATCACGTGATTCAGTGCAAAGTGTGATGTCTCATTCCTGTCTTGTGTTAGCGAGGCAAAGCCATCCCACATTTGTTTTTTATTATTGCCATCGTGGTCAGGCATGGGCATGGTTAAAATAGCTTTAGAAAGATGTCATTTCAAGTTGTCTGTGCAAACACATCACTGAGAGATTACCTAAACCCTTCCTACTCTTGATTGGACAAGGACAGCACACTAGGGCTGTGTATTGGCAAGAATCTGACGATGCAATACTGTAAGCAAGGCGATATATTGTGATTTTTTTTTTTAAATCAAATTTTAGGAAAACTGTCATAGTTTAAAGAACACACCACAATCTGAGTAAAAAAAGTTTACTTTTTTATGCAATCAGAACAGTGGGATCTGCATTTGCATTTATCACAGTCCCTGTAATAGCACGACTTTGAGAGGGCACATCGCTTTGTAAATGAAATAAAGTATTGACTGAGTTAATCTTTGCATGTAAACTATTAAACAAAAATCAATACAGTGTTTTTGACAATCGATACCATTTCACAAAACATAATATTGCGATATTCGATTTTTCCGATATTTTCTTACAACCCTACAGCACACCCCGGGCTGTCTATTACCGGTGTTTCCATTTGAAATAAAAAAAAAACATGGCTGATTGGTTCTGTACCAAACTGATTACATTCTCAAAGAATTGTTGTCCGACTGAATTCTCTCAGAAAAACTGGAGTTCAGGAGATGTAGCCTGGCTTGACTCACAAGTGTTTGCTAACTAAAACTTGTGAGTGTCTAGATAAGTCCCCTGTATAATGAAGTTTTCAATCTTTTAATTAATGTGATCTTTTATCAGTTGGTGTTTATATAAGCAGGGATCTTTGCTTTTGTGTACCTCAGTACTTGTGATATACTGTATTTTCACTCATTGACTGTATATAAGAAATGGTCGTAGTCACCGTGATGTCACTCATTGGTTTGTGGACTGCTGTTTTGAAGCCTCAAGTTTGGCATTTTGGTCATCGCCATCTTGTCTTTTTGCAACCAGAAGTGACACGAGAGGGTGGAGCTAAGTACAACCGAACGCTGAATAACACATTGTTACGCGACCAAAATGTTACAGTTTACTTTCATGAACTAAAAACTAACTGTGAAAGGGTTAAAGTTGTAGACGAAAACACGGACAACTCCCAGACAGGACAACGCCTTGGTAGCAACCTGTCAATCACAAGGTAGCCTCGCCCTAAAGCGTACCCTGCTTTATGGTCTATTTGACTCTAAATGGGACCATAATTAACTAAATGAACATCATGCTGTATTGAAGAAGACTTGAAACTAGTGATTGAGACCATAAACTCATGTTTACAATGTTTATTGAGGTAATAAATCAAGTGAGAAGTAGGGTCATTTTATCATAGACGTCTTTTTGCAACCAGAGGAGCCGCCCCCTGTTGGCTATTAAAGTTTAAGGCACTTCCGCATTGGCTTCACTTTATAGAACCGAAAGGTTGCCGCCTGTTTTCACTCAGTAATTGACTTGATGTTGAGCTGCAAACTATCAACCCTCTGTCACCGTACTTCACATTGATAAAGGGTAGAACATCAGTACTCATTTGCCATACTCATTTTCTAATTGACCTTGAGAAGTAGTTTAGACAAGAGCAGCTCTGCCAGTGAAGGACGAGTGAACAGAGGAGCAAGATGATGTTAACAGCTGTTTGCTGTGCTGCAGAGTTGAATGATGAATTAATCATTTAGCCAACAAACAGTGGAGTACTTCAGCGTTATTGTAACATCTACACAGGTACACAGGAGTCCTCCAAACCAATCTCATCAATATCCATGAACAAAATACACACAAATGTGATTTGATTTTGGGGGTGTATAACTAAGTCTACAATCACGGTTTTACTTTATAATGCTTAAAATGAATTCAATCTATCAACATTAATTAATATTGGGTGTACAAACTATTGCTTATCACTACATTCCTGTTTTTGTCTCTCTCTGTCAGTGAAGTTGACAGCATTAACTACAGTAGAAAACCCACGCTGTGGTAAGACGAGGTACTTATCCATAGCCATCTCATTTTTCCCTTTGGCATCTTTTTTTTCCCTTTAAAATGTATCACCCCTGGCTATCAGCATTGATACTAAAAGACCATAAACTGTTTATTGAGGATTGCTGGTTTCTAAAAATTGTCTGAATTTGCTTCATGCTGGAACATGAAGGCACAGCAATCATCTGAAAGTGGATTGTTTGCGCACTCTTCCTTATTCTTTTGGGAACCATTGGAACACAATGAAATCCATTTGGCCTGTATTGACTCCTAGGTTCAGCTCAATAGCTCTGGATGATGACAATGCACACTGAATGGTCTTCTATTGCTCTTTAGGTTCCCCAGGGAAGAGGCTTTGTGCCTGACATAACAACATATTAGGTTTTTTTTAAGGTATTGATTTGCAAACCCTGTTTACTTTTACACACACCACAGCAGCCCACACAAAGAAGAAGCAAACACAGAAAAACACCACATAAGCAAAAAGAAAAGACTGACATAAGAAGGAAAAATCTGAGAGATCTCATGGGCCAATATATCATCAAACCTTCTTTTCTCTCAAAAACTGTCTTACTATATCTTAAACTTCTGCGAACTTGTATTGCATAACACATTGTGTCCACAAACTGGCATTTAAAGCATTTTGCGACCAGTAAGAGATGCTTGACAGGCCTTCATGCTTTGTTGCTCTGAAGTGACAAAAGCAGAAATAACTCAAAACATCTCTTACATGATCACTCTGTTTTTTAGTTTTTCATTCTCTCTTTTCTCCTCAGCCGTTTCTTAAAATATACACAATACTCTAAATCGGCTCAAAGACAACAACATGAATAGTCATGAAATGCAAAACTTTGTTTTCACTATACCCACTCTAGTTTTGGTAGTAAACCCCCCTTAGGTCATTAAAAATGGAGAGCTCCTCTGTTCTTCCGCTGTATGTATGAAATATTAAGATAAGAGGGATGTTTCTCTGGCCTTCCTCAAGTCAGTGTTTGGGAGTATTTATTATAGCTGTGAATCTCTGCTCAGACTGTTTTGATATAAATCTCACGACGTAATCGGAGATTCGATACATAAAATATATTGAATGTTGAAATAAGTCAACAATTCAATATGTTTGCAGGCGTTTTTCATTTGATCTGACCAGCAATGAATCTAAATGCACGGTATTTTTTACATGTTATGGAGCTCCTTGTTTCTCTGTGGCGGCTGGCAGGATGGATTATGCATCAAACAAATTGGAAATTAACATCAGGTAGATAGTTAATGCATAAAGTGTAGATGGAGTCTAGCCAGAGATAGATTATAGGCAAGTTCTCTGCCCATTACTTACATGAACATGACTTATTACCTGTTTCAAATGAAGTGCATTAGTTTCATATTTCTCTGGTATAAAATTAATGAATTTTATGATGTCATTGTGTTAGTATAAAGTGCTCATGTTAGTCTGCTGTTTGTTGCAGTCGATGTAGATTAAATAGATTGCCATAGCTTACAATTGATCATGATTGAAAATGCAATCAGTGCACAAGTACTGTTGTTTAGATCATTGTAAAACATAATGTCCCCTCTATAATTCAGTGAATGTGTGTTGTTGAAATCATTAAATCAAACAGACGAGAGTTAGGAACAGCATAATGGTGAAGTAAGCTCAATCATACCTTCAAATTACTTTGAATCCAGGGTCATTTCCATATTTGTTGTTTTGAGCCTTTGATTTCCATTGATTGTTCTTTCATCATGTGAACACAGCATTAACTGGAGCCACAATAACTTAAGTGTAGCTGACAAACAAACAGCAGCCACGTGTTAGAGACACTATCCTGTCTCCAAAAGTTTACAGCACAAAATGTTGGCATTGTACTTTTCTGCAAACCACGGATACGCTGGATGTCGACATTTCTGAACCAAAATATGTTTCATGAAAACCTTTCATATCAGCCTCGTATCACGCTTTCAGAAATGCACAATGGTGCACGTGGTGCTGTGGGCATGTCTGTAAAGGAGAGACTCATGGGTACCCATAGAACCCATTTTCATTCACATATCTTCAGGTCAGAGGTCAAAGGACCCCTTTGAAAATGGCCATGACAGTTTTTCCTCGCCAAAATTTAGCGCAAATTTGGAGCATTATTTAGCCTCCTATTTAGCCCTCCCGACAAGCTAATAGGACGTGGTTAGTACTAATGGATTCCTTAGGATTGTTTGTTTCATATGATACCAGTATCGTCACTCTAGCTTTAAAACTGAGCCCGCTACAACCTCAAAATCGCAAGTTGCATTAATCAGAATCAGAATCAGAATCAGAATCAGAATCAGAAAGGTGTTTATTGCCAGGTGTAAGGGGTATACACGAGGAATTTTCTTTGGCTTTTTGGTGCGAGACAAACAGTATAATAACAAAGAATAGATAAAACGTTAGAATAAAATAAGAATAAAAATGTACAATTTACAAAATAAGCTATAAAAATAAACATGGTATAAACAGATAGTGCAAATATTGTCGGTGTGCAAACAAAACAATCAGGTATCAGAGGGAGAGAGAGGGAGAGAGAGGGATACTGTAGGGGGTGGTATTGAGAGTGTATGAGAGAGGGGGAGAGTCAGTGTCGGGGTAGGGAGGAGGGGTGGGGGGGAGGCCGTAGTGTGTGTGTGAGGGGGAGACAGTCACAGGGGGGCGGATGGGCTGTTGCAGAGCCCTACTGCCATGGGGAAAAAACTGTTTTTGTGGCGTGAGGTTTTGGTCCTGATGGACCTTAACCTCCTGCCAGATGGTAAAGTCTGAAAGAGATGGTGTCCAGGATGGGAGGGGTCGGCCACAATCTTCCCTGCCCTCCTTAAGGTCCTGGAGGTGTACAGCTCCTGGAGGGAGGGAAGGTTGCAGCCAATCGCCCTCTCTGCAGCACGGATGACCCGCTGCAGCCTGGCCTTGTCCTTGGCGGTGGCAGCGGCAAACCAGACGGTGATGGAGGAGGTGAGGATGGACTCGATGATGGCCAAGTAGAAGTGCACCATCATGGTCTGTGGCAGGTTGAATTTCTTCAACTGCCTCAGGAAGTACATCCTCTGCTGGGCCTTACTGGTGAGGGAGCTGATGTTTAGCTCCCACTTGAGGTCCTGGGCGATGGTCGTGCCCAGGAAACGGAACGACTCCACCGTGTTAACTGGGGAGCCGCGCAGGATGAGGGGGGGGAGCGGGGCTGAGTTCCTCCTGAAGTCCACTGCCATCTCCACTGTCTTCAGAGCGTTCAGCTCCATGTGGTTCTGGCTGCACCAGGATGCCAGATGGTCAACCTCCCATCTGTAGGCAGACTCGTCACCCTCGGAGATGAGGCCGATGAGGGTGGTGTCGTCTGCAAACTTAAGGAGCCTGACAGATTGGTGTCTGGAGGTGCAGCCGTTGGTGTACAGGGAGAAAAGCAGTGGGGAGAGAACGCAGCCTTGGGGGGCACCGGTGCTGATGGTCTGGGTGTCGGAGACTTGCTTCCCCAGCCTTACGTGCTGACTCCTGTCTGTTAGAAAGTCTGTGATCCACCTGCAGGTGGAGTCAGGCACGCTCAGCAGGGAAAGCTTGTCCTGTAGCAGAGCTGGGCTGATGGTGTTGAATGCGGAGCTGAAGTCCACAAACAGGATCCTGGCATAGGAGCCAGGGGAGTCCAGGTGCTGGAGAATGTAATGAAGGGCTAAATTTACTGCGTCGTCTACAGACCTGTTGGCTCTGTAGGCGAACTGCAGTGGGTCCAGCAGGGGGTTGGTGATAGTCTTTAGGTGGTGGAGCACAAGGCGTTCAAAGGTCTTCATTATAACGGAGGTCAGGGCGACGGGTCTGTAGTCCTGAAGACCTGTGATCCTTGGCTTCTTGGGGACCGGGATGATGGTGGAGGCTTTGAAGCGTTAAAGAAATTTGTGGCGTTAAAACGAATTTGCATTAACGCGTTATTATCACGTTAACTTTCATAGCCCAAGTAACAAAATTATGTAACAAGCGTAAAGTCAATGTTTACTTATGGTTTCACACAGGAAAGACCAGTGTTTGTTTGACTCATTCAACACCCCTCCAACCTGTTCTTAGTGGACTTTTTTGCTTTCTCATTCACGTAACTTTCAATAACGGTCACTCGATATACTACGTCACTTGCTTGTGCGTCGCTTGTTGTAATATGTCACTTGCTCTGCCCGAATGCAAAAACGTCCACATAAAAAAATTAAAAAGTGGCAACAGTTTTTCCCATACGACCGGGCTGAAGTGTAATAAATGAAAAGATCTGAATGAGATAGAGATGATTTATTTATTATTGTATTATAGTATAAATATATCAGTTATTCCAAATTTCCAAATCTGTCCCTGAATTGGACCACACCACATAATATGTTGTCTATATTGTGATAATGTTCTTGGTGTATGGATTAAATGAAGTCTCTCTAAAGTCATATTGAAATAGTCAGAGGGGAAGAATACAGAGGGAATACATCTTTTGGCCTCACCATTTGTAACGCATCTCCATTTGTTCCTCTGAAATATGCAATATGGCTTTTTTCCCTTTGAGTGTCTGCATTACAGGCATCTGTTGTGTTTGCACTTGTGTCTCGCTTCGACACTTTGCCCCGCTGCCAGTGTACGGTGACTGAGCTGGTATATCTTGAATGGAGTGAGCTTAGCACAGCTGTCCCTGTCATGCATCATTCCTCTGGTCACATCCTTCCTACTTTATCCATCTGCTCAAGGCCTGCGCAGTGTGTGTGTGTGTGTGTGTGAGAGAGAGTGTGTGTGCATATGTAAAAGCTTGCAATTGTAATCCTCACCCTGCTACATCAGACCAGGTTTTTCTCTGTTACATCAGCAGTACCCAGAGGAAAAGGCTGAAGCTGCATGTGTGCATGTTTCACTGATGGTTGTGTCTAAGTTTGAAAACTGATGGAGCATATTTTAAAGGGAGTGACGGTATGAACATCCAAATACTGAGTTAAAAGCTGAGTAAACTGAATGCAGGGACATGGTGTTGCACTCTATGCACTGAGATTTTACATAATATTACATTTGAACTTAAGTCGAAGTTTGTTTTCAGATCTAGTGTTGATATTTGGATATGTCACAACTTACAACAAGTATTAAGATTTCCTCGTGTAAAAACAACAAGTATGTGACAGACAACTTCATATGTTCTCCTCTTCATCGTCATCTTCTATCTCCATCCTTGTCTGTTTTCTTCTTCAGGCCCCGTCATGTGTTCAATTCATTGTAGAAGCACAGCTGCACTAATTAATAGGCTAATTTGGCACAGGTTGTGAAGTTAAGACGTTCCATTAGTGAGCCAAATTAAACAGATTGAGTCATTTAACTAACCCTTTTTTCTTGCATAAACCTCAAGATACATATTGACTTAAAATAACACAACCCCAGCCAACAATGGATGCCCTTTCATATTGTGAAACTCTGTAGCGATACTGATGTTTAAAATAATAATTTGGCCGATAGCGATGTTTTTGCTGTTGTTTATTTAGTTTTTGCTGTTATTAATTCCAATTTTGTGCCAGGGAAACAAAGACCTCTTCATTATAAAAAAAAATAACTGAGCTGATTAAAAGTCATTCAGCGTTTCATTACACCGTCTTTGAATGGGCATAAATTCAATCATGCAAATTAATGAAACAACCTTTAATTTAACCTTCTTTCACATGAACAAGATTCTTTTTTCGAAAATGACTGCTTCAAAAGCCTTTGTAGCTGCTATACAACTACCTACTGAATGAGAAGAATGTTTCAATACTCACACAGCCCAACAAAAATAATTTGTTTTGTGAAAAAATTAAATGTTATTAAATGTAAATGTAAAAAGCGAATCGAAACATAAGCTGTGTTTTCTCACATTTAGACTATGCGTGGGCGGGCTTGACCATATATTATCGACCTCTCCAGTATATTTGGCAACACATTTTAACAGTTTTTATATTTATTTTTTTAACCGTTAGGGAGAACGACGCCATCAGCGATCGGCTGGGGAGCGAATGGAGAGTTCCGCTCTGCTGCATTCTGCTCACCTGGGACTAGATCCTGGTATGGGGGACGGTCTGCTGCACGAGCTGCACGGGAGGGAGGATGTTCCTAGTGTAACGTACTGGGCGCTGCGTCACCCATTACGCACACACGAGGTTCGTTCCCATCTGGACCGCAGTGAGTGTTTTTAAGAAATCTTGTAAGCCATTGTTTTACTGCTTAATTTTCCATTGAACATTACGTTCTTGTCGCTGATCTTTCTCCAAGACAGCTGACTTTTTCTTTTACTTTTATTAATAAACAAACCACACGTGTAGGCACCCGCCATCATGCCACAGTCATGTCCAGCCAGTAGATTTCTTCTCCAAATCAGCAGCTGGTTACTGTTGTCCCAGACCTAACGCAAATAACCAACACAACATTTAGCCGGCGCAAAATTGATGCAGCACAACAGATGATCGGCCACTGCCATCGGCAAATGTCATCTTATTTACCAATGGGCCGATGGCAGTCAACAAGGCGAATATCGATACCTATGTTCGGCCGATAAATCGGTGCATCCCTACCTTTCATTGTTCAGTCAAATTTCCAGACGTTTGCAGATCTTTTTGTAAAGTCATTGTCCAGGTTTTATGAATTGGCCTTCACTCAATGCAATACAAATACTTTTTTTGCTGCAATCCAAAACCCTGAAATCGATTCAAATATTTTTTTAGTATCAGGCCAACATTGGCTTGCAGTGGTCAGAGAGGGAAAACGTGTAAAAAAAAATAATATTTTTTTTTTGAAAAACACATTGTGTTAAATGCTAACAGCTCCAAGAAATTGTGCTGCCTGATGTGCCAAGATTCTGTTAACAGGGGCATTATGTTTTGCTCCCAGCACCAATAGTGCATTTTCACACCTTGAAAAGATTAAGTGAAGGAGGCATGGCTACAAATAGGCAGCAGTCTAACATCGAGCTGGTGGAGTTAAAAAATGAATGTGTTGTGACAGTGTGGTTGCATATATTTGCCTTTAACTGTAGCAATCTAGTTCACAAACTCACGAAAAATGAAGTTAGGTTTTCTTTGTAGATCACATACAATGTCTCAGTGGACTTTACAGGCCTACACCAGCAGCAGTTTAATGCTCTCTAAGAAAACACTGAACACATGTAGCTGTACTGTAGATGGAGAAAGCATACAACCAGTGGTGGAAATAGTCAGAATTTACGGTGGGATTGTGAGATTGCTTACAAGTTTAGATAGAATTAGTAGCTATTTTTGCAGGAAAGATGCAGAATATCACATCAACAGAAAGCGAGTGTGTGAATGATATCATTTATACGCCATAACAGTTATTCTTCGGCATAGACCATTTTCATTCCGTTTAATGTACCTCTCATCCTTCTCCTAGCACATCCTTCCTTCCTTTCCATCCTCTCTTTCTCCTGCACGCTCTCTGAGGCAATATCTTGACGTCATAACATCGCACACACACACACACACACACACATCTGGACCTTTGCAATTTTATATGCCTATGCACACACACACTCACATGGACACGTCACCACACGTGCACGCTCAGGCTCTCACTCTCTAACACACAAATAATTTCACTTGCGCCTACTGTTCCCTGTGGCATGTGATGGAACTGACACAGCGTCTCATTTGATCAGCGTGAATCCATTGTCTGACAACTTTAGTGGCGATGGGGGCTTCAGGGTGGGAGGTTGAGGGGATGCAATATATGAGCAGAAGTTAGATGGGAGAGAAGGAGGGAGGAGAGACGAGAGACCAAATGTGACCTCGAAGTCTTGGAGATTTCTCAATGAAGGAGGGAGGCTGGGAGGGTGACCGAGGGGAGGGACAGTGGCCCAATTTAACCGGATGTATTTTCCCCCAAGGCATTTGATGGTCACATGTGCAGCTGTGATGTATTCGCACAGTCACACAAACACACACTCGCCTCACCAAGCTTCATTGGTTTGATAGTTTTTTTTCTCTCCACCGGCCTGCAGCTGGGAGATCACAAAAGATGAGACATGGCTTCAGGCTGTTCCCAAATCCAGTCACACATATACGCCACCTAAGGCCTGTAGTTGTGCGTGTCTACAGTAAGTGTGTGTGAGCGTTTGTGTGGGACACTATGCCCAATGTTCTGGAAAGGATGTCAAGAACACTTGGCTGTGATGTGTTACCATGTTGACCAGAGCCCAGCTGTGGTGGGGATTTAACTGGTTGTCATTATGTTAATTAGTGTTGTCATGATAATTTGAGTCTCCATGGCTGCGGCCACAGATTGCATAACAGGCCCGCAGTCTTCAGGACACATCTGGAACCCCTGATTGCCTTACAATTAGAATAAATAGACGTAACACTGTCATCAGACTTGAATTACCAAATATAAATAACATCTACACTGGCCCCCTGAGATATGAGGTGACATTAGCATACCATAGCACATGTGGACACAGGAGTGGCTCAGGTGTGTATTGATGTATGTGTGTAGGTGTCTATATATGAGCCATACAGTATATGCTCTAAGCTGGTTTAGTGGGAATGGGCTCTGACCAGTTATTTAGATAGTACGGCCAGCAAACAGAGGATAGAGGGTCTCTTCTGCGAAAACATTTAAATAAAATTTGGTGATTTGCAAGACAGAGATTAGAAAAAGAATGATAAACGCAAAAATGCCGCCAGTTGAGGCTAAGAAATCCCAATTTAAAGTCCCTCTACTTCAAAAACACTGGACCCTGTATTTCCTATGATGCAACTTTTTTCGGTCTCTTTAGTGAGACCGTCCCTGCATTTGATTATTTAAGTGATGTAATTTTCTCAAACCTAACATAAGGCCTTGTGCAATTGATGTCTCAGACTATGTAGTTCTCCCTGTGACTAGTAAATTGTCTTTGACATGTAAAACTAGCGATGCATCCCAATCGCAGTTCAAATGGCAGGATGATATTTCAACCTACTGCGAATGTTGCATGTTTCATTAAGCATTGTGCCATTTAATGCAGTAACAATTATCATCATTGTCTCCATGCAAAATGGTCAAATGTTTGCTCTCCGAAATCACAGAATGATTTGGAAAACATTCGTCCGTCCACCTAATTTTGTAGCAGACGTTTTAGCTGTCATGTGCCAGGTCTTGTTGCCGCAGGTGAGATTAGCTGTCATGCTACAGAGACCAGGTAAATAACTCCAGGACATCATGTCACACATTCTGGATGGAAGAGAAGAAAAGGGAGATTTCTTTAATTCCTCCACCAAGGGGTCGATGGTCCATCCACCCGTGTAATGAGGTCTGTTAGCCAAATGAGCAGCCCTTCAAGTGTAAGTGCATGTGTGTGTGTGTGTGTGCGAGAGCGATACAGACAAAAGAGCTCACACAAGTGCATTTAAGTGCATGCTAATATTTCTGCATACATGCACGACATGTCTGTGTCTTTCATAACCTGCACAGGTGTTCTTCACAGTAACTCAGGGAAAGCAATCAACGTCACGCTCATATACACCGATCAGCCATAACATTAGGTCAGCATGGGCACCCTGACCGGTCTGCGGCTACGCAGCCCCATACGCAACAAACTGCAAAGCACTGTGTGTTCTGACACCTTTCTCTCAGAACCAGCATTAACTTTTTCAGCAATTTGAGCTACAGTAGCTCTTCTATTGGATCGGACAACACGGGCCAGCCTTCGCTCCCCACGTGCATCAATGAGCCTTGGGTCTGACCCTGTCACCGGTTCACCAGTTTTCCTTCCTTGGACCACTTTTGGTAAGTCCTGACCACTACAGACCGGGAACATCCCACAAGAGCTGCAGTTTTGGAGATGCTTTGACCCAGTCGTCTAGCCATCACAATTTGGCCCTTGTCGAAGTCGCTCACATCCCACAAGAGCTGCAGTTTTGGAGATGCTTTGACCCAGTCGTCTAGCCATCACAATTTGGCCCTTGTCGAAGTCGCTCACATCCTTACGCTTGCCCATTTTTTTTGCTTCCAACACAAAGTTCAAAATGTTCACCTGCTGTCTAATATATCCCACCCACTGCCAGGTGCCATTGTAACGAGATAATCAATGTTATTCACTTCAACTGTCAGTGGTCTTGTTATGGCTGATCGGTGTGTATATATATATATATATATATATATATACTGTATATATATATATATACATATATATATATATACTGTATATATATATTTACAGTGCATGTTTATCTTGTCAAATGTAACTAAACATCTGCATCTATTCTCTTGAATGGATGGAGACATCATTAGTCACAGCTCTCTGCTGTCATGCCGGATGCGTGCTCTCATATGGAGCTATCAGTTGTAATCAGATAGATGCAGCCAGACATGCTTCAAACCAATATGGCCATTTGTTTTTACAAGAATTTACATATTAACATGAATATTTCTGCAGCTCTGGCATTCCCACGGTGAAGATTGTAGACCTATAGGAGGTAATACTAGTTTCCTGCTGCAGGCAGGATCCAGTGTTTGTGGAACGTCCCACAGTAGTACAGCAGAGTCTGTGTTGACTTTAAGAGCCCACTGCTACTTTAATCCAAGATAGTATTGTAAAAAAAAAAAAGGAAGCCCAAAACCAATGTAACTAGACCAGGCTCTCATGTGGAATTCACAAGGGAAGAGAAAATGAGGGAGACCCAGAAACAGCTGGAGGAGGTAAATAAAGCACCCCTGGATGGAACTGGAGCGGGGGAGCTTCACTAGGAAGAAAGAGTTTAACCCCTTGCCATTCCAACCTCTTGTTTTAAAGGTGTAGAGGTGGGGGACAGGGGATGTTCAGTGGTAGATAAAAAGTCAACAATAGATGCCACATAGTAGTGGTGTACATCATCTGAAAACTGGGAACCTGATGATTAATTTGAGGTGCAGCTCAGCACTGTCAAGTCATTAATAAGAAATAGAAATGAATTAGTAAATGAATGAATGAATTAAAATAAATTCTGAAAGTGTATAAGGATTTAGGACATTATGATAGAATGATGGCCATTACCATGCTCACTTATGCCTCATAAGTTGTTGCAGCAATTTTTGGGTTGATACCATTTGTTACAAAGATTTGGTGCTAAATTTAACCATTTTTTACCATTCAAGAATTGATCAAAATTATCAGAAATTCTTCCAAAATACCACCATACCATTTTTCAGCGTTTGGATGGCGAGCACATCGGTTCTGGAAACTGCTCAGAAAACCCACTTATTGTCAATCTACCTAGAAAAGCCATCCATCCTCTGAATGCTCTAGGTCTGTAGTTTGTGGTTGTAAAGTTTCATGAGGCTGTGATTATCCTAGAGGTCACCACAGGTCATTTTATACAGTGAGTGTCTCACTACAATGAAATGGCTCCTATGGGGACTAACATCATCACACATGAATACAATTGGGCTCATTGAATCCACAAGAGTCTCAGCTTTACAGTGATACTCACTTTATGCAATTCCAAGACTGTGTAGGGACCCCAGTATGCAGAATTATTCAAATACACCATTTTTAGAATAGGCGAAAATAACATTAATAAATCACATTTGTACTGCATGCAAGAAACTGCATGTTTTTGTTCAAAACTGCATGTGATTATCATAAAGTTGGCATGTCTGTAAAGGGGAGACTCGTTGGTACCCATAGAACCCATTTTCATTCACATATCTTGAGGTCAGATGTCGAGGGACCCATTTGAAAATCGTCATGCTAGTTTTCCTCGCCAAAATTTAGCGTAGCGTTATTTAGCGTTCTTCCTGATAAGCTAGCATGACATGGTTGGTTCCAATGGGTTCTTTAGGCTTTCTAGTTTCACATAATATCAGATATCAAAACTCGGCCCACTACATCCTCCAAAAGACAGAATAGTGTCCGGGCCCGTCTGAGTTTTAAGGGGTTAAGAAGAAAGACTATTTTGAAAAGGGCATAGTGAATATGGTTTTAATTAATGTGTGCCAACAAGCAGAACTGACAGTGAAAATAATAATACTATATGTGCATGAAATGTAATTGAAGAATGTTTTCCATTACCAAGATAGATACATTGACCTTTTAAAGATGAATCCCAGAGCAATTATTTCTACTTACAAACAGAAAATGTGTGTGCAATCTGGAGCCGTTTCTTGTGATCTAAAGAACAGACAAACAAAAACACATTCCTCTTGAAAATGAATTGAAAATGAATTGAAAATGATAACTCTTTCTAGCTTTGAAAAATCTGAAACTGAGTATATAACTGATGTTTAACAGCCATCGAGTCTTTAAACAGTTGGCTGGACCTTTCACACATTTCAGAAGCAGCGGGGGACTCGGTGACACAATAACATGCTGAGCAGGGCAGAAAAAAAAAACCTTGACTGGAAGCAGAGAAGACATGAAAAACCTTTGGAAATCATTATATATGGAATACGTCAAATGCTTACATTTTGCCTATGTTACACTACAAAGGCTGAAATTTTTTGGTGACGTGGTCTCTAAATACCGTTAACTCTCTGCAGCTCTTCTCAACAATATAATCCAGACCGAGGTTTTGGATCGCTAACTGTCTGCTCATCTCTGCTGCCAAGGATGACCCCGCTCTTCTGTCTTTAAGAAGTCTGAGCATGTGTCATCTCCCGTTCAATAAGACGATGAACCTAATGCCACTTGGCTCTGTCCTCAACTCTCAGCGCTCTGCCTGTTTCAAATCTCAAATTGCACACATGGTGGTGGGAGATGCTCACTGGTTAATGCCAGTGACATACTGTACTTGCTTTACTCCCCCACCACCACCAACACCAACACCACCACAATTTGTACACCCTGTACAGTTTACACCCCCTAAAATAGCACATAAAAGCACCGCATCCTGTATTTTGGAAAATGGCAGCAGCATTTTACAAGGTTAATTTAGCCTTTTAAACTGGAATGACAGATTTCACATCGCTTTATATGATATTTTAAAAAATTTTTTTTAAATCCACACAAATACCTTCGTCAGCACCATCCAGGTCAAATAGCTGTCAGATTAAAAATGATGCTGGGTATTTTGATAGTCTCTGAATATTATAATTGGTTTACTGGGGTGACGGCACGGCGGTGTACGAGGTCTCATTCAAAGAGTTATTTTTGAATGCTTTGCCATCCTGACTGACATTAATTAGGGGGAGACGTCATCCTGCATTAAAATGTCGCCACACAACACCACTAACACTTTGTGTTTGTTAGCGAGCGTGTTGGAAAACGGGTGGCGCCTTGGCATACATTAGTATAATCGACATACATTGTGTGCGAGTATATGCATATGCATGGCTGTGAATGTTACCTGCCTTGTATCACTCTCCTCTTTGTTTGCTCCGTGTGCAGCTGTGTGTGTTTGTGAGTTTTCTGTCGATGTAAGCAGTTTGTTGCGAGACAGCAGCAGGGATGCTCACACCTACACCGAGTCCTAATGAGGATTTTACTAAACCCACAGAGTCTACTATATAACTATACCAGCCCCTGTGGAAAGCCTGACACTGCAACTACTGCCTGTGTGTGAGTGTGTGTGTGTGTGAGTGTGTGTGTGTTGCAAGCAAGAGTTATTGACACTTAAGGGGAAAAGGACTGGAGACTGAAAACGAAAAGGAGGATGGAGTGCGAGATAGGAGGGGATTAAAGGGGGATGAGAGGGAGAAGAAGTGGGACTGGTAGCAGAGTAGATGCTAGACGGAGCGGGGTTTATTAATATCCATTTGGGGTATGGGGTGGGGGGGGGCTGCGCAGGGTCCGCTAATGCTTCTCTTGGCATTGACACAGTTTGGCACCCTGTCCAAAAAAGACTTAGAAAGTGCTCTGAGTAACCCTGAAACACCATGCAAACAGCCCAGAGTAAAAGGAAGAGAGACAGACTTTCACTTTTAATGTTTTTTTTACTGAAACATTACAGTATAACAAAGTCGTGTATCTCAAATAGAGACAAGAAAATCACCCATAAACACTTCACTGTCACAGTTAAACAGGAGAAAAAGCAGCAATACAAAGATTGTTGTGGTCTAGGAAGATGGATACAGCATGGGTCCTAAAAATAGTGGGATTTTACTTGTGAGTGAAGGCTCCGATTGTCTATACACTAACCAGTAATGGCACGGAGTAAGCCAGAGGCATGGTGCAAGTTAAAGACTGTAATTTGTATGCAGCGAGAAGAGCATCTGGTCAGCCAATTACCATCTAATGGTTGCTCTTCATCCAGTGTTAACAATCTTCCTATCTGCACCCTGTCTGAGCCACCGCACACACAAACACACACACTCACACTTTTAATCTTTGCTCGTGCCTCGCAGCTAGAAGAAAGCGGCCTCCTCGCACTGTGTGCAATGTACTGTAGAATGAACCCCTTCATTTCCCCGATCAGCTGGAAGTAAAGATTCACATCCTCTATCGTTCGCTTGTTCCCCTCCATCTTCTCTGTTAACCGTGTCCTCGACGAACCCTCCCTTCTTTTCGCAACATCTCCTTACCCGTTTTTTGTTATGTAACTTGGCAACTTGAGTCACCCTGCTCCAAAGTAACCGCCTAAATAAAGACACCACGCAGGGGAGGAGGAAAAAGAAGAGAAAGGGAATAAAAGGGAGGGATGGAGAGGGAGCAGATTGCTTGCAAACTAATGACTTATTCCTGAAGATCAAACGGAACAGACTAAACAGATAATTCCCAGCCAAAGATACTTAACATCGCGTAGCCAGTCTCCTGTTCCTCAGCTAAATCGCAAGGGGGGTAATTAAAAGAAAAGCTATGAAAAACACTCAGACACAGGCACACGCGCACACACACAGTCCTGCGTTGTGGGAGGCCTGCCACACGTGGCTTTGATAGCATGAGTCTTTTATCCCCTTGGCAGCCTATTGCCTGTGTAAAACACATTTACAATGTCAATAAAAAACATTTCTAATCATTTGCCGAGCATCTGAATGTGCACTGCCCAAGGTGCTGTGCCTAACACATTCCCCTTGTCTTTCCTGCTACATCTCGGCTCTTTTTACATACACGGACGCCCGTATGAGAACGCAAACGTGCACCCCTAAAGATGTACACGACACAACAGCCGGCAGAACAAATATAGAGGCTGTAAAAGCTGCCTCTAGATACAAGACAGCTCATTGTGTGTGTGCTGTTAATGTGTCTCATGTATTTTACAGAGACATGGATGGAGGTCTTTATTGCTGATTTAATCCATCCAAGGCTGATGGGGGTGTAATGGAGGTGGGAAAGCAAAGATAACAGCGGTGTGAGAAAAAAAAAAACAATCCTGTAACATATTGATATTTTCCCTCTCCACATACTCCTACACAAGACATCTCACACAGACAAGACAGCAGACCCACACGCACACATAAGCATACACTTTCCAACATGCAAGTGCAGAAACACGCATCTGCGAGCAAGCCATTTGTGCATCCACACCGCTGCCACTCCTAATATCATTGAATCGATCACGGCGTCGTCTGTAAGCAGCAGGTGAAAATTCAGTCAAGTTCAACCCGTTCTAATCCCGTGAAGGTGATCCCACACAGCAGGGCTGCTAGCAGCTGCTCTGTGTGAGTGTGTCTGCAATGCATATGCATGCTTGTGTTACACTGTGTTTGTGGCAACGCTTAACAATACGGTGCACAACAATGTGAGTTGAATAAGTGAGAAACAACCTGATAATGAATGAATCGTTAATGAGTAGCTCTTGAATAACTCGGAATTGAGGACTGTGTAGTAGATAATGATGAGTTACTAGTGAGCTCTTTTGGGGCGGCTGTGGCTGAGGGTGTAGAGCGGGTCGTCCTTTAAGGTTGGCGGTTCGATCCCCGCTTGTGGAAGTGTCCTTGAGCGAAACACTGAACCCCAAGTTGCTCCCCAGGTGCTTCACAGCAGCCCACTGCTCCTAAGTGCTCAGGATGGGTTAAATGCAGAGGTCAGATTTCATGTATGTACCTGTATGTATGTGACGATTGAAATAAGGTTTAAGTTTAAAACTTAAGTTTAAGTTAAGTTTAACATACTGGGAGATACTATGTTCATGAATCATTAGGTATTGGTTTTGTTAATAAATATGTCAATCAGAACAACGACTACTAAAGCTTCAGTAAGCAGCAAGTTTTTGGCATCATTGGGCACAAATTCCTTAATAATCTTTCAGCATATTGTAATTCAAATGTTCTGAGAGATGACTAGACTTCTGCACCTCCTCATGGCTCTGTTTTCAGGCTTTAGAAAAATCTAGGCTCTGACAGGAGACTTTGACCAATCACAGGTCATTTCAGAGAGATGGAGCGTTCCTATTGGCTGTGCTCTGGCTGGTGGGCGGTGCTTGGTATTTCTTAAACAGATCTCAACATGGCTGCCAGGTCACAAACTTTCTCATTTTACAGCTAAACAGTACACTACAAGATGTTTCTGAAAACATTTGAGGAGAGAAATAGGCGTTACAGTAACAGAATATAGATTCATATTTGATCAGCGCTGCCTAGTTTGACCGTTTGAGTGATTGTCAGCTGCTCAGAGATGGCAAGGCTCCAGCTCTGCTCTGATTGGTTGTTTTCCTCCGGTCTGTGAAATCTTGCAGATGCCATCAGGAGCACCGGAGGACACAGAGACACATGATTTTTTAAACTAAGAGATGTGTTGTAGTTATACCAGTAGTTAATAGTTTTTTTCAAAGACAGGGCAGTGAACTGGTTAGCTTTAACAATTTTTTAACACACTTTGTGCACAAATGCTAACTACTTGCTGCTTATGTATGGCTACGCTTCACTCATTAGTTGTTGTTGGACAGTTGGAGTTCAGCCAAAATCAGTAACTGTTGCTGGGGGATGCTGTTGATGTTGAGAGACAACATATTTCCCCTGTTGTTTTTCTGGGCCTGGTTTCAAGTTTCAGAATTAAAAAACATGCAACATGGGTAGATTTAGCTTTGAAACAACGGCGGGTCACAACTGGAAATGAATCCAACACAGTGTTGAAGAGTTGATGCTGAAATGGACTGACTGAAGCACCTGCAGCTCCCAATGGTATCACTTAAACCGACCATAAATAAGTCATATATGTACTTTATTATAATGTACCATCACCAGTTAGCTTAGCATCTTGTCCAACTATATAATGTATGACATGTGGATGTGATCATTAATGTATGTGCTCGGAATAGGATGGATCTTGCTCTCTCTGATTTTTTTTTCAAGGGAACTAATTGTGTTGTTACTAGTTTGTGCTGCTCAGCGGTGTTAATCAGGAACTCTTAATGAAGGAAGTGGTCAGTATGTCAATTCACGGATATTTCTGAACTAATTATTTCCTGATGAATAATTAATATAGTATCTCCCAATCTGTTCTCTATCACCCACCATTATCTTCCTCCATTCAGAGCTACTCAGGAACTACTCATTAAAGATTTGTTCACAATAAAGTCATTCCTCACTTGTTCCTTTTGTAACTGCTCACAGTTTTGTGTACCGTATTGTGAAGTGTTACAGTGTCTGTGGTACAGTAGCGTCTCTTTGAGCATTTTTTCCTCTCATCATTTACAGTTGAGGCGGAGGCAGTGAGAGACAGTGCTCTCCTAACAGGGGTCCTCTGTGCCCGTGTCTAAAAGCCAAATAGAACCGCAGCAGGGGTGCAAATGGGCCTCAGTGACAGGTGTGTGTGGGTGTGGATGTGTGTATGTGTGTGTGTGAGAGAGAGAGAACAGAAAAGACAGAGAGGACGAGATGTAACCTTTAAAAGGCTCAGATTTGTTCATGGTCTAGTAACCATAATGCTATGGCACATTTGCTTAAGCCAGTAATTTCTACACCACCCTTTTTTTTCCCAACAATGCTTGTTGAGGTAAACTGCAGCATACACACTATATGTACTATATATGTGTGTGTGTGTGTGTGACCTATGCAGTTCACTCATCTCAAAAGGACCTGTGGGGTATTCACAGTGGATGTGGAGTGTAATGGGGTTTTAAATGTGGTGGGGAGAAAAGTGGCTCCCATCAAATTAGCCCTCCGTTCATTCCCACTTAGAGCTGCAATAGCCACGCTCCGTCTCCTTAGCAAGGATTGCCTCTCGCTGCACAACCGCAGGCTCTGGAACAGCAGCGGTACTCGAGTACTTCCTGGTGAATCAGTGGAGGTACATACATTTTTCATGTCCTGGCGAAACATCAGCGCATGGCATTGTCATTGAGAGCATGTTAGTGTTGATATTAGCAAGTAGCTCAAAGCACTGCTGCACTTTTATACACTCCATACACTGTATATAAGTGGACGTAATTCACCATGACGTCTACCTTTAGTTTGTGGACTGCCGTTTTGGTGTCTTGAGCTCGGCATTTTGTCCATCGCCGTTTTGTTTATTTGCAACCAGAAGTGACACGAGAGTGTGGAGCTAAGTACAACCAAACGCTGAATAAGACATTTTCAGGCGACCACCTAGGTTATAATTAACTTTCATGAACTGAAAACACACTGTGAAAGGGTTAAAGCAGACAGCACCCAGACCGGACAACGCCGTGGTAGCGATCTGTCAATCACAAGGTAGCAACGCCCTAAAGCATACCCTGCTTTATGGTCTATTTGACTCTAAATGGGACCATAATTTACTAAATGAACATCATGTTGTATTAAAGAAGACTTGAAACTAGCGATTGAGACCATAAACTCATGTTTACAATGTTTACTGAGGTAATAAATTAAGTGAGAAGTAGGCTAATTTTCTCATAGACTTCTTTTTGCAACCAGAGGAGTCGCCCCCTGCTGGCTATAAGAAAGAATACAAGTTTAAGACACTTAAGCATTGGCTTCACTTTTCAGACTCGGAGGTTGCTCACTGGTACAGTCTTTTTAGGTAGTTTCATGTATAGTCTAATTCCTGATTAGAAATGAATGAAAACAAGCCAACAATGTGAAGCTCATCAACATGAACACACACTTGACTAACCACTATTCTGTATGATCAGGAGACAAGCTGCTATAAAACGTGTGCCCAAAATATGACAGAAGGTTAATGTTTGTGACTGCACGTCAGATTATTATAAACAAACGGCTGCTCACCTGATGTAATTTACTCTGCTGTCTCTTTCTTCTCTCTGCCCATCTCACTCTGTCAAATGTTTTCTGCACTGATGAAAATTATTGAAAACCAAGTCAACACTTGCTTCAACATCTCCAACACGTATTCAGCCTTACACCTCGCTGTCGGCCCACAGTTTTTTGCCTAAGGCTCAGACTCCCACTTTCTCTCTAGTGGACCTGGAAGATATATATTGAAAATAAACTTTACAGAGACTGCTAGACACTTTAGAAAATACTCCTTTTACTACTGGAAACCAAAGATTTTGATGATAATTGATAATAACAATTAACATTAATGAAAATTAGGGCTTTCAAAGTTAACACAATATTAACACGTTAACGCAGATTTGTTTTAACGCCACTCATTTTTTCAACGCATTAACGCAACTTGTGGTTTTTAGGTTGTAGCGGGCTCAGTTTTAAAGCTAGAGTGCAAATACTGGCATCATATGAAACTAGAAAACCTAAGGAACTCATTGGTACCAACTCAGAGGGTAGCTTGTCGCGAAGGAGGCTACATAACCTCTGACCTCAAGATATGTGAATGAAAATGGTTCTATGGGTACCCATGAGTCTCCCCTTTACAGATATACCCACTTTATGATAATCACATGCAGTTTTGGGCAGTTTTTTGTTTTGTGTTGTTAATTGATTTCCAATAATAAAAAAAGACATACATTTGCATAAAACAAGCAAATTTGCCCACTCCCATGTTGATAAGAGTATTAAATACTTGACAAATCTCCCTTTAAAGGCACATTTTGAAGAGATAAAAAATGTGTGATTCATTTGCAATTAATCATGATTAACTATGGACAATCCTGCGATTCATCGCGATTAAATGGTTTAATCGATCTACATCCCGATATAAATGTTAATGGCTTGGTAAAACTAATATATTTAGTGTTACATGACACGAAATAGTTAAAACACAATTACTAATACTTAAATTAAGACATCGTGGTTCAGCGTTAAACGTGGACTATTCTTTACCGACGGTTTCATGAGGTACCTGTAGTCTATAGTTCTACACTGAAACCAGTAATGAATACAACCTCCTGAGGGAGACTGAAACCAATAACTAGTTAAATATGGATCAGTAGAAACTTTGAGTGAAGGTCTCCACGGACTAAACTAAATTAACAGGCTTTCTGGGGTTATTGAAAGGGCTGACAAAGAATATGTGGAGCACTATAAAGTATGCATGCAGAGGGAGCGTTAATGGCTCACATGCATACCACATCCATTAATATTACACATAATAGCTTGTTTCGTATACTATGATTTTTTTAAATGGCGTTAATGTTTCATTGTCTGTAATTGCTGTGACCATTTTCATCATTGGTTATCATGCCCCAACATACTGCTGTAACTGCATCGCAGCATATTTCACAATAAACTGGATCAAGCGCTGTCTTTTTCTCAGAAGAGGGGGAACACTTCACTTTCTGTATCGACTAGAGCTGCACTGAATGAACTGTAACAGCCTAGTTATTAAAATCAATAGCAATAACTACAATTCCTCAATTTCAGATTGGCTCTTGACTCAATCAATGGATATCAAATTACCCTGCCTCTAGACCGCATAATCCCCATCACAAAGAGCGGGGTTAGGCCCTGAATATAGATCAGTGTAGAACATGCAGAGCACCTCTCATAATGAGGGAGCTCATGGAGAAATTACACAACAAAAGTGGCTGCCCTCTGCAGAAACATGCGGGACAAATCTACGAAAATACAGTCATACAATCAATAGTCATTCCTTTGCAAAATGGTTCATTTACGCTGGTCTGATAGGTGCAATACGGTTAGAGTGGCAGGTTAAGCTTGAGGTTTGCAAGACAGTTTCTTGGTGAAGTACACAAATGTATACGGTATAGATGTTTTTTCTTAATTTGCTGGTTTATTTGTTTGATTTTAAGGTGAGATTGTCTTTTCTTTTTTTTTGTTGTTTATTTTTCACCTTCACATTTCGTTCCTTCAGTATCCAATAGCCTGGTCGCTGGCATGACAGCTGCGTTACTATTCATTGGGTTGAACATGATGCAGAAATTGAGCTAACCGCCTCTGGGGAGAGAAGCAGGTAAACACGTACACTCATATATTTGGGGACATTTTATATGATGAAATGAGGTAAACGGTACACACCATTTTAAATGAGGCATGCAGAGCACACCAGATTGCTGCAGGGGGTTATGGTGACAAATACTGTGTGCTGGGTAGGAGGTCTGAGGTCTTTAGTCTGCATTTAAGCTGATCTGATGGCAGCCTACCTCTTCCACTGCAATATGGTGCTAATTGTTATATAGCACCACAATATGTTGCCAAAATGCAAACTCCCAGTCTAGACTGAGCTCGAACAGCAGGGCCTTTGTTCTATATCAGTGCAACAACATATGTGGGATATACAGTCTCCTTGCTGTTCTTTGTTCCTTCTTTTCATCTTCCTCGTTGTCTTATGTACGGCAATAATCAACCCTCGTTTTTTTTCATTTCCTAAACTTTTTCAATTAATCATTATTTTTTCTAACTCATAACCCCTCACATCTTAAGTGCACATATGTCTGGTATACAGTAGGTGGTGGGTCTCAGTGTGTTTTGGCATTTAATTGACTGAAAGCCTTCTGTGACTTCTAATCCCTTTGTTTAAAAGCCAGGAAAACAAAATCTTCTCTTCTAATTACCACAAACTTAACACATGAATATTCTAAATCCTCAGCGAGAGTAAGTGCAAGAACAAAGGCTTTAGTTGAATAATTTTAATGAAAAAAAATGAAAGTACTTAAAAAATATATTTGGATTGTTGATATAGAAATGATTCATTCATTTGTTCATTCATTAATTCATTTATTCATTCTGAACGTGCTGTGAATGGGAAGCCAAGGAAAAAAACGACTGTATTCGAAACCGCCTACTACATACTAGTGACGAATTTAGTATGCACTATACAGTACGTACTGAATACTGCATTCCTCAGTAGTATGCAGTATGAAACAGTTAAAGCGATTTATTTTTCAGTATGCTAGACCAGGCTTTAAACAAGCTCCTAAAGCACTGGACAAAAAATAACTCATACCAGTATTGCAATATTATCAAAAAATACAACTTATTTTTTTTTTGATTTTTTTTTGGTTTATGACCATTTTTTGTTTACTTTATAAGATACTGCAGGTTTAGCTCCACCACCACTTAAACATTTTATTCTAACAGCTCATAGTGAAGTAAGACAAACAGGATCATCAACGAGGGGAGACGGTAAATATAAAACATTGATCTCAAACTGCTTTTTCAGTTACAGCAACAAAACAGTGGAATGATATCCCTACAAATATTAGAGTAATGTTAAAAAGTGTCATGTTGTCTCAGCGGGTATATCTCTGCCCCATCAGAGGCAGCTCTTTCCCTCGCCACTTTCTGCTGCTCTGTGGCCGGTCTGTAAACGTCACTGGTTGGCTGTCCAGCGAGCTACACCCGTGGGCGATTGTGGAGCTTTTAAACTCCTATAAGACAAATAACCACAGATTCCCGTTAACTTTATAATAGACATTTGTGTTGTGTTATTTAAACAAATCATTCGTCAACAAGGAAATAAAAGCCCCTCGTCTACGAGAACAGTCTCTAGAGAGCTCCAGCCAGCTCATAGCGGTCTGTTAGTGTGACTGGCAGGCTGATGTTAGCTAGCTGTCACGGCAGTTTGTGGTGCTTCTAAACTCCTAAAACGTTGGAGCAAATGTTCGATTCACCATCTAATATCGTGAAACTGCCAATATTCAAAATCTACACTGTTGATTTGAGGGTCGGCTGTGGCTCAGAGGTAGAGCAGGTCGTCCAACAATCGTAAGGTGGGCGGTTTGAGCCTCTGCCATCAGTGTATGAATGTGTGTCTGAATGGGTGAATGCTGACATGAAGTGTAAAGCGCTTTGAGTGGTCGGAAGACTAGAAAGGCGCTATATAAATGCAAGTCCATTTACCAGTTGATTTAGCTGCTGTTGTTGTAACCATAGCCTGGACCGTTCCAGAGCTTTGCATTGTGGGATACGGTAGATGAGGTAGACTGGTCCGATGCATACTGGACGTTTTTCCAATTCAGTATGACATCTGGGTATTTTTGGCATGCTGGAGATTTAGCTTTTGTTTGCATACTACATGATACATTTTGGCTTCGGATACAGCCACCGTCTTCTTGTTTTTGATAAACCAAACAAGAAGCAACGTGATTGGTTGTTCTGTCAGTCAAATTTCCTAAATCAGATTATAAACCTCAGTGCTCAGTGACAAAGAAGGCTGACATCATTGATGTTTTTGTGTCTTGTAATACACTAAGACGTTATGTTGTCATAAATCCAGCATTAGTCAGACTAGGTAAACCGATTGCATCATAAACTGTCAAATATACGAAGGAGCGAGAGAGAGACGGAGAGCTCCATCGTGATGACTCAACATCTGCAGGATGTATGGAGTACAAAGACGTATGAAAGCTGACTGCTGCTGTATGGATAATGTGCTCTTTTTTATTGCTGTAGTTCCAATAGTCTGTACAATTCAAGGGTGAAGAGGAGTAATTAGTTTCTGTATTGTTAAATCCTCTTGTTTCCTAAGAAACTTGGCCTTGGGAGCTTGATACAAACAAGCCCACACACAATAGGAGTCTTTTTTAGAGAATAGGCAATATTTGAATGAGTTAGGATTAAGAAAATTTGTTTTATTTTAAGATTATTGTTGGGTGTAAATCATTTATTCAGCTTCTGGAATGAAAACGCTGTGTGTGTGTGTGGACACATGCGCCTTTAGATGCCCTTAGCGTCAGGGTGCTTGTAGATAAATGGCCGATTGGTATTGACTTCAATTTAGAAAATGCTGCCCTACACTTTTCTCCCTACGAAACCCTGGGGCACCTGGGGGGAAATCCAGAACCGCTCTGCCAAAGGAAATGTATTACTGAGGGTCACAAGCTCCAGTTTAGGGGATTTGCTGTACCCTCACACACATACACACACACCTACGTGCACACACACAGCAGAGAGGCCCTTCTACACTTGTCATGACAAACCCCATGATCTGTGTTGAGACCACACTGCTCATGCTGTCATTGTTGAGATACGGCAGTGACAGAGCGACTTAGTGTGACGGCGGGTGACTGAAGGCTGGCCACGGGCAAATATGTCACAGCTAGTTTAGGCACCACATCACATCCCTATACATGGTTTAGTTTGGCTTGTATGATTCAACTAAAGATGTTTGTTGTTTACAAGCACAGGCATGCTTGGCAGCGGCCCAGACTTAAATGGATGAAAAGTAATAGGTTGAGATTTCGCCTTGACAGAGTCCATAAGCCAAACCTGTACTTAGACCTGGAGAGACAGGAAGGAGCCTGCCGGGCGGCTGGCTGCTCTACAGAGAGACGGCACAAACTGGGTGTTCATACAGAGAGTTTTATTACAATCATATTCAGAAGCGGATAGCCACTTCCTCCTCAATCTGATGTCAGCGGGGAATAGTGTCTCCCACTGCCCAAATTTGAATCTCCTTAGAAAACAGACTCACAAACACACACACACACACACACACTGCATCACTTCACGAGACATCAAACATTGACAAAGTCCCTTTTTAGTGCTGCCTGTTGGCACAGTAACTCCGGGCTAACGAAGTCACACGCTGGCAGAATATTAATAACAGCAAGCCAATCACAGAGCTGCATGGGGGAAAGTTATTTGCATATGAGAGGTGAGGGAGTCCATCCAACACACTGCCTTCATACATCTCCAGCATAGTGGGATGTGTATCCGCGTGCACGCTCGAGTGTACGCTGGCAAAAAATTGGCTCTGTGACTCATTCCTAAAAGTGGTCTTTCTTGTATTTTTTTGGCCGGTGAAATACAATGGGAGAGGACCAACTTCACTTTCTTCAAATCAGTACAAATGTTTCCAGTGGAGTACGTAGGGCTGTTGAATCTTTTATGGCAAATACATGTAATTCCCTGGTTCTGAGTGGCGAGCAACAGCTTTGGGTTTCGAGTTGTCACAGAGTGTACAAGCTTTCCTTCTGAGTGTTTGAGCATTTAAACGTGGCTCACCAGACTTTTAAAATCTGAATGAGCAACATTCATCCCTTCCTGTGGGCTTTGCACATTACATAGTACTGCAGTTAATGACCAAGATCATTAGGGGTGGGAAAAAAAATCGATTCATCTATGTATCACGATTTCTTTCTTTATGATTTTAAAATCGATCTTTTAATGGCAGAATCTATATATTTGCTTAATTTGAGTCTATGTGGAGGTAGAAGGACGTTACCGCTTTTATTGTTGTAGTCTGAGTAAAGTGACGTCATATCCGTTCTGTATCCGTCAACCAAAACAAACCGCAGCGGGCCGCAAGTACAAAACAGCGGAGGGTCCGTGTGGATACAACTTGAACCCTCACATATTAATTCCAACATGGTAAACACTGCACATACGATAAAGTATGGAAATACTTTGGGTTTCACATATTGCCAAGAAAAGCAGAGCTAGACATCATGGCTAAAGGTGAATGCTAACTCTGTCATGGACAGGAAGCGTCATCGTATTGCGGTAACATAGGATGGATTATATTCACCAGAAGTATATAACATTACATGTTCCTTATAAATTAAAAAGAAAATACTACTAATTTGTGAGGGAAATGTCTTTATACTTAGATTTTTGGGTTGCTGGAAAAAAATGTAATAACTAATACCTGACAATGACTAATATATTTGACTTCAGGACATCTCTGACTACATTTTGTATCAATTTAGATATTTTACTAAAAGTCCCTAGAAGTGTAGGATTCAACTTTTTCCCATGGCCTACTGTTAAAAAAGTAAAAAAAAAAAATTGCAATAAATCATAATATTGAAGACCTGTAGAATGGCAACACTTAAAAATAATATCTATCAATACATATTGAATCGACACCCAAGTATTATGATAGTATTAAATCAGGAGATAGGTGAATCGTCCCAGCCCTTAAGATCATCTGTGGTAACTATAATCAAATTGCAGTTTTAAAGGCAGAGTGCAAGACACACACACACACTCACATACAAACGAGTGTGTGTGATGGAGGTCACCAGTCTGCAAACAATGGGAGCTCTGTCCAGAACTGCACTCTTTGCACATGGGAAGTTAAGGATGGGCACGTTTTAGTTCAACATCACAAAATCAATCATGGCGCTAATGGGATACACAAATATAATTAACTGTGTTTGAGCATCCAGACGTGAAAACAAAAATAGATAAATACCACAACCTGTTGAAGACTAATTTCCTGAGGGGCTTTATTTATTTATTTTCCACAGAAGCGTGCGGCTCTGATTAATAGTGTTTACTGTCATAATCACCGTTATCAGCGTCCCTCTCATCCCTAACATTACCTAATACTTTTCTTAAACAAAGGGATCATACGCCAGCAATATAGCCTATATTGTTTATGGTATTTATTGAAAGCAATGGAACAATTGTGTATTGATAAGGAGTTTTAGCACAACAAACAGAATCATGTAAACAATGCACATGCTATTCATCACTAATGGACAGCGATTCTTCTATGACAAGCATGCAATGACTGCTGTTCAGATTTTCTTTTTTAACTGCTGGTCATCTCATTTATCTCTGTCTGTGTTTTCCACCTAATGTGCCGTCTCCCCCTGTGTGAGTGGCGTGGGATTAGGATCTGACCTTACTCACTGTCCGATTTTGTCACAACTACCGAACACCTACTGTGTTCTCAGTTGAGGGAAATCAATAAAATCCATTGAGCTGCATTGTTTCTATTAAGAGTCGTTTGTCGGACAAGATCTGACTTCTGGGTGATGGATTTATAAAACAAAATGGTCAGCTGTTAGAGTGGAAAGAAGATTAGCAAAGCAACATGGAGACACAACATGGGCTTTAATTGACAGATGCACCCATTTGCATTGCCAGAGTTCCAGTATGTCTGGCTCGCACTCTCAGATGTCCATTTATAACATGTTTGTTGATTTAGCTAGTTTAGTGATGCAAATACATATGCATGAGATATTACAGAGACAATCCTTTAATTTCACTATGATGTCTATGAGTCACAACGATGTTTTCAGAAGTTACACATCTGCATCAGAGGAATAAACACTTGCTAATCACACATATTGTAGAGCTGCAATGATTAATCGGTTAGCTGTCAACTATTAATTGAATCGCCATCTATTTTAATAATCGATTAAATGGTTTGAGTGATTTTTTTTAAGAAAAAAAAGTCTAAATTCACTGATTCCAGCTTCTTAAATGTGAATATTTTCTTGTTTTTTTTCTTCCTCTATGACAGTAAACTGAATGTCTTTGAGTTGTGAACAAAGCAAGACATTTGAATACGTCATCGTGGGTTTTGGGAAACACTGATCGGCATTTTTCACAATTTTCGGACATTTTATAAATCAAACAACTAATCAATTAATAGAGAAAATAATCGACCGATTAATCGACAATGAAAACAATCGTTAGTTGCAGCCCTAAAATATTAAGCACAATATTAGCATCACCTTTATCTCAAACTGTAACAGCTATTTGTTGGCTTAAAATTATTTTCTAACCTCTCCATATGTCTGTCTATTTAGCATTTTGTAAAATATTTCTTTCAATGTGAAATCATGAACGGGTTAATAACATTTACATGTGTTAAAACACGTTTTTATGCAA
Organism: Sebastes fasciatus; assembly: GCF_043250625.1. Classification (NCBI taxonomy): domain Eukaryota; kingdom Metazoa; phylum Chordata; class Actinopteri; order Perciformes; family Sebastidae; genus Sebastes; species Sebastes fasciatus. The sequence continues at coordinate 26,335,162 of NC_133798.1, read as the reverse complement.
ATGTGAAACCAGTGTCAGTCAGTGGGGGTGTAAAAAGAGCCTGTAGAAAAAAACCACCTGTTTCCACCAGGACAGTTAAGAACAATGGGACAGTGTTCATATGCAAAGTACTGTATGTAGCTTATATTTAATTCATATAAAGTATTTCACATTTTAAAAGCTAGTTTGTTCCCACAAACAAACCAAAAATGATTTGGCCCTCCACAGTGAAGTTTGAAAGTTTTTCTCATTAACATCACAGCCTTTACAGCATTTTCATAAATATACAGTTTATAATTAACAATATAAATGCAAGACCTGAGGAAAGCCTCACCTTATTAAACATGTAATTATCACGACTTTAAATTAGGAGAGAGTTATGCACACTGGGTCTCATTCTGCACCAGGATGTTTTAACAGGTCACACCGTGGACAGCTCCTGGTGCTGAAATGAAGTGTAATAAACTTGATGAAAAGGCCATGAGATTTAATATGTGTGGGGTCATAAAGTAAGAATAAAACTAGTCCAAACTGATGCTCTTTAGATATTGGGTATTCTTCTGTGAAAAATTATAAACCAATGATGACCAATTTTAAGTGGAAGCATACCATATATCTTTAATTAAATCACTAGTTTAATTCCACAGCGTTATTCAGCAGCACAGAGATTTGAGACCGATTATTTTCAGCTCTAACAGTAAGAGTGTTGTTGTAAAGAAGACAGCAACCTGGCATTAGCAAACAAGGGAGAGATAAACACTTCTCTGTCCTTTCCTGTCCGCATCATCCACCTTTTATTCATATAGTTTTTAAAGAGATATGTTGAATTGTATTTAGTTCTAGCTCTACCTGTAGCCTCCCCTTACGGGAGACCTAATGAACCAGTGATCATGTTTGATACTTCCACATCTGTCAGAGCTTCACGTCTAATTGCTGACTGCTGTTATACAGGTGCTCCACAGCATGGGCGATCCTTATGTTACAGTGGTAGTTCCAACTTCAGCATCTGGCAGTAGTGTTATGAGTTTTGGCCTCTGGGAGTTTTGACCCTCGCAGCTTAATAGCATGTGTGTTTGGCTCATGGCCACAGGGTCATCTAGCCACGTCTGTCACCAGCCATCACTCTCTCCTCGGGAAGAATTTTCTTTCTTTCTTTCTTTGCACTGAAAAGAACTTGTCCTTATGATGACACAGATACAATAACACCCACTGTGTTGTCTGTAGCCTCCTCTCCTGCTTCCTGACAAAGATATCCATCTTCACACACCAGCCGTGACGCAAAATCAGGCCTACTTCCTACCCCTCTACTCCCGGCGCCCTTGCTCGGACCACACCCATCTTCAAACTCGGCCTTAATTTTGATCTAAACTACACACCGGTAAAGTTTCCTGACTGCATCTTGCACTTTTGTAACGCTACTGCGATGAAAAAATCTGTCCATAGTCAAACAGACAGACATACAAACACCTGGCAAAGTACTCAAAACCACTTCTGTGGTAGTTCCCGCTACAGTAGGTGTCACCAGGACCACATTATGCCATGATGACACACCCACTCGGACCGAAAAGGTGAAAACAAAACCAGCCACACGCTGTCATTGCTGGTAAATATATGTTGATCATCTTGCTTTCTCCAGCATGGTTCCTCTTTGAATGGTGTTGGATCACTGAGTGAGTTCAGCCCACAGTGAGGGAATCGGTATATCCTGGTGTGAGTCAACTCTCCTCAGACTGTGGGTCGATGGTGCTGACTGAGCCAGGACAGCTAATAAATCACCTCCTGCCGTCCTAAAATGGCGGGGTTGTGATTGGGGAGGGAAGGGAGCCGTGAGCGAGGGTTAATGAATACAGGCCACATCGATCTGCTTCCACCGGTTCTCTCTCTCTCTCTCTCTCTCTCTCTCTCTCTCACACCATCCACTCCTCTATTCTCAAGCCAAATGCTGCTCCAGCACTTTGCTGACCTGCCACACTAAGCACAGGCTGAGTGGTGAGGGATCCACAAGGGGCCAGATCGAGCAGTTGCTAAGGCGAGGTAATGGCTAATGCTAGCAGCTAATTAGATCCGTCACTTCTAACTACAGAACGAGGCAAAGCCGCGTTTGTGAAAGTCACCAAAAGTAACTAAGCAATAGATGTTGTTTTGCCCTGCCCTGCAGCTGAATAGCTGCGAGGGTGCTATTAGCATTCGCAGGAGTGGGTGATCGTAATGTGACTGTGGTGGTGCTAGCTTCAGCAGCTGGCAGTAGCACTATTAGTCCCTGCCTATGGGAGTCTTGACCCCTTATGGCTCAATAGAATATGTGACCACCGGGTCAGCAAGCAACGCCGGTCTCCAGCTTTTGACCCTCGCTCACTTCAGGAGGAACAGCTGCTACCAGTCATCACGTTGTTTCAGTGCTCAGCAGTCAGCAGTTAGAGTGTCAGAGAAAGGTAAAGTGGAATGTGTACATTATGGGCCATTTACTGAGTCACTATGGAAGCATAGCTTGAACTCTCTGTGATGGTAACAGCCCACACAGGCTAATTGGGTCACACACACGCACACACATTTATCAGCATGTAGATTCAACTTCCGGCAACATTCAATTTCCCCTCTAACCCTGACGCAGCTTTGTAGGGCACGGTGTCACTCGTTCAGTATTGACCCGGCCCACTGTTGTCTCACTCTTTCCAACAATACACTGCTTTTGGCCCACAGATGTTTAGCACCAGCCCCCTCCGTCCCAGTGTGGTATTGACTCACAGACTCCAAAGATTGTAACCACTCAATCCCTCAGCAGTTCTGAGCCTTATCTGCCTTGAATGTTTTGTCATTTTTGCCTCTTTTGGGTCATATTATATTACACTATTGCAGTGCCCGTTCGGAACTTGTACCCGCCTGGAAGGGGGTAATTGCTTGGCCCCAGAAGTGCTGCTTGCAGCGTTGTCGAGAACCGCGGTACGGCTGCTTGCACCCGCCAAGTGTGAGGTTGATTAGATGAACGGTTCTTGAGATATGCGAAAGGCAGTCATACATACATACATACACAGACAAAGATTCCTTCCTTTATAGGTAGATGAAGCTGCTACAATGCCACATATTGGCCAAATGGCACAACATTGGTCATGGACACTCAGACATCGTATCTACACATGTCCAACAAACGTGGACGCAATAGCACAAAATGTTCAGGAGATATGACATTTTTTGTAATATAAGCCGTGCCCACAGCATTTGAGCTAACTTTGAGGGCCAACTATAGCAAAACTGTATAGAACTGGCTTGGTTCAGAGATGTTCTGTACCAAATCTGGTGACGATTTCTCAAAATTCGTAGGAGTAGCAAAAAAAACAGTTTTGGACACAATTTAAAATGGTGGAAAAATCAATCTAGACACCAATAGACGCTTATATGGATAGTTAAATCTAAACCCACTGAATCCAGAAACAATAATGTTTGTTTTGAGTCATTGTTATAGCGCCACCATCTTGTCAAATTTGCACCAAATTTGACACTGCACTCCCTTGGGTCCGCAGCAATACACCGGCCAAGTGTGATGTAGATCGGATGAGCTATTCTCGAGATATGTGAAGGACATCCAGAAAGACAGACAGAGATTCTTCGCTTTATAGTTAGTGAGATGTTGTGGCCAAAAGATTCCCCTCTCTTCCGGGGAAGTAGACATAACCTGCCTGTCAGCATGACAGAGTAACAGAGTGAGTTTGAAGTTTGACAGCTGTTGCAATAGGGCAGAGGGTTTTGGCCGCAATCAGTGTCCCGTATCAAGGGCTTGATCCCCTGAATCCACATATTCAGACCACATCATAACAGGTCCACTGGGAGAATATGGCCAGCAGGGACTGAACAGTTCAGAGCATAGTTCCACATTTGATCTGATTAAGTCTATTCAAGCATGTACTGAAGATAACAAAGGCACTCGAGTGGCTTGGATGGTTGATGTTGGTATTATTTTCTGTGCTTTGTGTTGCTCTGTTTGGTAACAATTACAATGATGTCAGATTAAAGTAAACAAAAGCATTTGCCTTGGGCATGTAACTGTTCAGCTCTTTTTTTAGAGGTTCTGTAGTTTCTTGCATTTTTTTTGCCTCAAAGACATTTAGACTTAAGATTGTTAGCACTTTGGGAGGTTAGTTGAACTGCAATATTAATTGCATTAAAACTACAAATGATGTGCCACACGGGGAAACTAAGCATACAGAATAATAGCTTTTGATCAGCTTCTACAGTGAATGGTAGCCTACTTTCTTTTACTTTTAATTGACGCATGCTTAAAGCTGCCGTGGGTAGAATTGGAGCAAATATGATTAAAAATAATTATAAAACGGTCACTATATCCTGACAGTAGTGCATGAGACAGGTAATCTGAAAATAATCATTTTCCTCTGTGTCCTCTGGTAATGGCATCTGCAAGGTTTCACAGACCGGAGGAAAACAACCAATCAGAGCCGAGCTGGAGTCTGCCATCTCTGATCAGCTGTCAATCACTCGCGAACTCCGATCAAACGGTCAAACTCGGCAACGCTGATCAAATATGAATCAATGTTCTGTTACCGTAATGACTATTTCCCGCCTCAAATGTTTTCATAAACATCTTGTAGTGAACTGTTTAGCTGTAAAATGAGAAAATTTGTGACCCGACAGCCATGTTGAGATCAGTTGGGGAAATACCAAGCACCGCCCACCAGCCGGAGCAAACTTTCACATTTTCCAGCTAAACAGTACACTACAAGATGTTTCTGAAAACACTTAAGGCGAGAAATAGGCATTACAGTAACAGAATATTGATTCATATTTGATCAGCGCTGCCTAGTTTGACCGTTTGATCAGAGTTTACGAGTTATTGACAGCTGCCTCCGTTGAATGAACAGCCAATAGGAACGCTCTCTCCCTGAAGTCTCCCGTCACGGGCTAGATTTTTTTAAAGCTTGAAAACAGAGCCATGAGGAGGTGCAGAAGTCTAGTTATCTCTCAGAACACTTGAATTACAATATGCTGAAAGGTTATCATGGAATTTTTGCCCAATGATGCCAAAAACAATCTGCCTACTGAAGCTTTAAGTGAACACAAATTGTTAAACAGCATGCATAATGCAGTTTGTATGAAAAGAATATGCTTGTCAAACAATAGAGGTTGTCCATTAACAGAATAATGACAATGTCAAATATTTTTATTCTTGATGAAAGAAAGTGGAAGTAAGTACTATATTAGTGGAAAAAAAAGTCTTCGACCACTGATTTACCTGATGTGGCAACTGTTTTCATTTATATTTAATTTAAAAGTGTCAAACACAAAAATTAGCTAAACAGTTAACCCACCCAGCTCATAATATATGACATAGGAAGACATATTTTAAAGATTTATTCATGTTGTGAAATTGACAGACTGTAACACAAGCTGCTATATCATACTACGGAGTAATTCCATAAAACTCCTTTATGATTTACCACACACTATATATTAATTTACACATGGCAATAAATCCTCATCCCACACATGTAAAGGGAGAACTGGACCACAGAGGCTTTGGTCCTGTGGATCCACGTAAACAGAAAAAAGGACAGAGAGGTGAAGAGAGAGAGACAGCCATAAAGACAGCGGGAGGAAACGTCATATATTCAGTGTGCTAACTGACCTTTCCATGCTCATGGCCCCTGTAATAGCATTAACACAGCAGCTACAACCATGGCCATCAATTATCTGACCAAGCCTGCCTGCACCACCTTAACTAATAGTTATATCGCCTTCACCCTTCTCTCACCCCCCCGCCATGCTCTTCCTCTCTCGTTCTTTCTTCCTCTCCGTACTCTAAAGCACCATATCTAATTGGAATAGAATAGGTACATCAGCTGTAATTGGCACGTTTTTGAAATGCTTTTCTTGTCTACCTGGCATGTTACCTCTCAAAACACAAATGTTAGCGAGTTTTTCCATTCATCCTTGTTTTTCATCTGTTATTTCAGCCCTCTCAAAGTCATTCTTTGATGCATAAAAGAAACTGCGAGATGTACGTTTTCAATCATTCCCTTTGTTGCTCGCACAATGATAGATGTTTCTCCAAAATACTGTAGGGCAATGAAGGTCAGTCTGCATTCTCCCTTAATTCTAAGCCATAACCCTTTATTTCTCAACCAACACGTTATTTTGTGCATTTATTCCAAATGGTTGTTTTGATGATGGCATCTGCTGAAGGTTAAAGAGGACCTATTATGCTTTTGTGCTTTTTCCCTTTCCTTTTGGGTGTTATATAGTTTTGTGTGCTTGTAAAAGGTCTGCAAAGTTACAAAGCCCAAAGTCCACGCCAAAGGGAGAGAAACACAGCTCCTGAACTGCCTGAAACGCAATGATTAAAGTGCTGCCTTTTCTTCTGTAACATGGTGATGTCACCAATTAACACCTTTGCATAATACCTAGCAGCTAGTTTGACACGCTGGCAAACAAATCTAGTTAGAGCGGAGCTGGAGCGGAGTCCGAAGAGTTTGGTTCGGTTGACCAATCACAACAGAATGGGCCAGCTGACCAATCAGAGCAGACTGGGCTTTACATTAAAGCATGTAAACTAGGGCTGTCAAAGTTAACACAATAATAACTCATTAACTCAAATTCGTTTTAACACCGCTAATTTCTTTAACGTAACTTGTCATTTTGAGGTTGTTGCGGGCTCAGTTTTAAAGATAGAGTGAAGATAAATTTTGGCGAGGAAAAACTGGCATGGCCATTTTCAAAGGGGCCCTTGACCTCAAGAATTGTGAATGAAAATGGGTTCTATGGGTACCCACGAGTCTCCCCTTTACAGACATGCCCACTTTATGATAATCACATGCAGCTTTGGGCAAGTCATAGTCAAGTCAGCACACTGACACACTGACAGCTGTTGTTGCCTGTCAGGCTTTAGTTTGCCATGTTATGATTTGAGCATATTTTTGTGCTAAATGCAGTACCTGTGAGGGTTTCTGGACAATATTTGTCATTGTTTTGTGTTGTAAATGAATTTTCAATAATAAATAAATACATACATTTGCATAAAGCAAGCACATTTGTCCACTCCCATGTTGATAAGATTATTAAATTCTTAACAAACCTCCCTTTAAAGTATATTTTTTAATCATGATTAAATATTTGAATCGATTGACAGCCCTAATGTAAACATGCTCTAGTAGAAACCCCAATAATACTGTAGGTCCTCTTTAAGAGAGAAGAAATATTATATTTATCCTATATCATGTCCAAGCACGTCCATGTTATGTCCATGTTTCTCCAGCCAAGAACAATTATCTCTTACTTGTTAGAAAAGACAAGTAAGAGCTTATTGTTTTTGACCGTTGACATGAAGGCAGCATGATAAAAATGAATGTGTTGCAAGTAAAATGCAAAGAGAGAGGGTAATATTTTGTACTACTTTATTTAGAAGTATCAAGAAGATAATACGGAACATTATCATTTATTTAATATGATATTTTATTCATACTCATGTATGTTAACACAAATAAGGGATCACACACAGTTAAGTGCATTAGTCCTCATGCTCTACTTCTGTTAGCTGTACCTTGCATCCATTTAAATTAGCCTCAGTATCTTTATGGTCCAATGTGGCCATGGAGCATGAATTTTTCAATGCCATCTTTAGTGGAATGCAAAATTCCAGTCATGTCCTATTTCTTTCACAAATTGGAATTAAAATGGGAATTGACAGTGGCACATTTATTATTGTCTGCATGTTATTTTTCTTTCTTTCTATAGACCACAACCTCAATAGCTAATATATATGTGACTGGAGAGAGGAGGAGGAGGAGAGGAGGGAGAGAATGTGGTCATTAACCAAATGCAGAGAGGGAGACTCCTTCTCCTGCATTCAAATGATGCTTAATCCAACACTATCAACACTCCTCTCGTCCCTCCTACTCCCAATCCTTCTCTTTCTGTGCCATTTCACTGAGGAGGCTACTATGCAGCGTGTTCCCTCATCTGTCTCCCTCATCCTTCTTCTCTGTCCCTATTTATCTCATTCCTCTCTTCCTTCTATAGGCTCCTTTCCCCTATTTCACCAAGGACGTGGATATATCTCCTCCTACCCGGCCCCATCTCTCTCTCTCTCTCTCCCACTCTCTCGGTAAGTCTCTTTTCCTCTATCTCTCCGTCTTTCTCTCTCATCTCTCTAAGAGATAACTGTGTGCAAGCTCTTTCATCTTTCTTCCTCCCTGAAGAGAAGACTGCCCAGCAGACACAGAGAAGCAGAGTCAGCATTTCAGCCCTCTGTGATGTCACGGACCCCCCCCCCCCCCCCCCCAAAACACTTCCACACACACAACTGACAAAATAAGAAAAGCAGATGCAACAAACAACTCTGTCTGTCTGTGGTAATAATACATGAGGGAAAACACTCACCAAACTGTGCCTTACAAGAGGTGAGGAATAGCAGCAAGCTGCATCTCCACTGGAAAAAAAACTGGCGCACTGCTGCGCTCACGAGACAGAGAGAGGCAGAGGCAGAGCACAGAACCACTCTGGAGTTGGAGAGTAGAAAGTCTGACCTCTTGTCTCTTGTATGATACATTGGAATGGGAGGCTTTCCATTTTAACGATAGGTTGGGCGAGACAGACAGCAGCAGAGAGGGGAGGATCGTGCACAGGTAAAGTGATCTAGAGAGTGAGAGTAAAGAAAGACGGCGAGGGGACCGAACACGTGAGAAACGGAGACGAAAAGAGAGGGAGAGAAGATAGTTACAGTGAGGGGGAGGGAGAAGGAGGGATACGGGAGGAGGGGAGGTTGAATGTGTTAATACACAGGAACACTGCATCAAACCAATGCACTGCTCTGAGGCTGGCTGAGCAGCTGAGAGGAGTGCGTCAGCAGTACATTCACGTTCCCACTGAAGGACAAAGGGAGGGGGCAGAGCGAGCATCTTAGCTGCCTGCAACACCGACACGGAGGGGGGGAATAGAGAAAAGAGAGATTGGAGAATAAACAAGAAGAGGAGATGTGGATTAGAATGTTGCTCCTGCTGCTTCTGTGACGGTGGGCTGCCTGAGTGCTCGCGTGCCTCCTCCTCTCCATCTCTCTCTCTCTCTCTCTCTCTCTCTCTCACACACTCTCTCCTTCGCGCACTCTATCTTTCTCTTGCTCTTGATCTGTCAGTGGTTCTCTCTCTCTCTCCTTCTCCTCTCTCAATCTCTCTCTTTCCCTCTCTCTCTCTCTCTCTCTCTGTTCTACTCCGGCTACTGCAGTAGTCCACCAGCCAGCCGCATGTCTGACAGCCACACACATGGCTAACTGCCACAACTTACTACCTCAGCCCTGGAGAAAAAACTAACAAATAAGGAAGCAGAGGAGCACTGCAGGAGACAGCCCAGGGGACAAAACAGCGAGTGGAGAGAGAAGAATCCTGAATACCTTTCTCTGTTTTTTGGATACAGATACGGAGCCCACTTCCACACATCCTCCCAGCATCATCCTCTCTCTTTTCTCTCATTGCAGAAGAGGACAAGAGTGCTCTCTCTCTCTCTCTCTCTCTTCTGACAGCCTTTTGCGAAGCTCCAACAGTGCAGCGCATCCCCTTCTCCCACCCCCCACCCAGCGCCACCATCTCTCCCACCACCCCCAACCTCCCCCTCTCCCCCCCAGGAGGAATAGACGGATTACTGCTAACTGTGCACACGGCAGCCTGCAGCTGCTCTGACCAGGGCCAGCCCAACGTTGGGAGGAAGCAAAAGGAGCACAGAGGAGGAGAGGAGAGGGGGATGACTGTGTCGGGAGTTCTTTAGCCTTTTTCTGTCTCTCAGTCTCTGTCACAACGGGGCTAATCAGCGACCGACTAGCCCTTGGCAAAGTCACAGTGAGGGAGGTCTCTCCACCAAACGGGCGACCAGCCGACGAGCCAACACATGCATCAGGAGCCGACAGAACTGGGGATTTTGTATTTATTTCACTTGGTCACTTCTTCTCTCCTCCTCTGTCGCGTTTCACTGCGTTATGGATCATTGTGATTTATCCACAGCAGAGCTGCATGCTGGAGTCTGCAGCCTGGCAGGGGGGCAGTTAGTGGGGGCAGAAGGGATCCAGGCACCTGCCAAGCCTTCATGGCCTTACCTCTGCCTGTGAGTGCTTTTCATGCTGCTTTCAGTCTTTAATACCAGGAGCCATTTTGTACCCTCGGCTAATAGAGGGCCACCTCACTTTTTCAGAGAGGGAAAACAAGAAAACATCAATCTGATGTCTTTCCATGGAAGGAAATTATAAATGAACGTGATGCATGACTGTTGCTTTTAACATTTGGAAAGAGGCAAACGGACCACTTCCAAACTAATGAGGTACGTCACTGATACTGTTATTCAACCTTTTTCTTGCATTGCTGCACTGCTTTTCCTCTGCTGCTTCTCTTGTATTAATCTCTCACTCTGTCTCCCTCTCTGTCCCTCTTTTTCCCTTCTCTCTCTCTCACACACGTCAATTTTGATGTAGCATCTCCCTGCACTGTCGATGGAACTTGGGAGCCTTGAGTTGCTCCAGCCAGGCTAGGGTGGTCTGTCCTCTGGTGTGTGCCGTCTCCCCCCACCATGCAGAATAATGAGCCCTCCACACCATGAGTCCTCTGGGCCAGGTTAGTGTGCAGCCTACCTGGAACGCAGCCCTGCTCGCCGTGCTCTCCCTCATGGTGCCTGCTCTCAGTATGTGCCAGTCCACAGGCCCTGCGTTGGGCTCGGCTAACCCACAGAACTGCCCAGGTGTGTGCTCCTGCACTAACCAGCTCAGCAAGGTGGTGTGTACCCGCCGAGGCCTGGTTAGAGTTCCCCCGAACATCCCAGCCAACACCAGGTACCTGAACCTGATGGAAAACAGCATAGAGACCATACAGGCAGATACCTTCAGGAGCCTGCATCACCTGGAGGTACTGCAGTTGGGCAGAAATGCTATCAGACAGATTGAAGTGGGGGCCTTCAATGGCCTGACCAGCCTCAATACGCTGGAGCTCTTCGACAACAGACTGACAGTCATACCCAGTGGAGCTTTTGAGTACCTGTCAAAGTTGAGAGAGTTATGGCTTAGAAACAATCCAATTGAGAGCATCCCCTCTTATGCCTTCAACCGCGTCCCCTCCCTCATGAGACTGGACTTGGGAGAACTGAGGAAGCTGGAGTACATCTCTGATGGGGCATTCGAGGGACTTCAAAACCTCAAGTATCTCAACTTGGGGATGTGCAACTTGAGGGAGTTTCCTCATCTTTCACAACTGGTAGGATTGGAGGAACTTGAAATATCGGAGAATCTTTTCCCTGAACTGAAGCCCGGGGCCTTCCTTGGGCTTAAAAATCTACGTAAACTGTGGATTATGAACTCTGCCATCACTACCATTGAGAGGAATGCATTTGATGACATCACAGCCTTGGTGGAGCTGAATTTAGCCCATAACAACCTGTCGTCCCTCCCCCACAACCTCTTCACCCCTCTACAGTACCTGGTGGAGCTACACCTGCACCACAACCCTTGGCGATGTGACTGCGACGTAGTGTGGCTCTCCTGGTGGCTCAGAGAATACATTCCCACAAATTCCACCTGCTGCGGACGCTGCCACACCCCGGTCCACATGAGGGGACGATACCTGGTGGAAGTCGATCAGTCCACCTTTCAGTGTTCAGCTCCAGTCCTACTCAATGCTCCCAGAGATCTGAACATCTCGGCAGCGAGGGTGGCAGAACTGAAGTGTCGCACGGCTGCCATGAGCTCAGTCCGATGGCTTCTCCCCAATGGGACCGTACTGACCCATGGCTCGTCTCATCCACGGATATCTGTCCTTAACGACGGGACACTCAACTTCTCCAACGTCCTCCCGTCAGACACAGGGGTCTACACCTGCATGGTGAGCAACATGGCGGGGGATTCCAACTCCTCGGCCTACCTAAACGTCAGCAACGCTGAACTCAACACGTCTAATCTGTCCTATTTTACCACCGTAACAGTGGAGGTTTTGGAGCCCACAGTGGAGGAGACCCCGAAACCCAAGCCTACTATCCCTGCCTCGCCCTCTGTGTTTCAGCCCGTCTTCATCTCCACACCTACTGTGCTGTTCCAAAACACTCAGACTCCAAAGCAGGTGTCAATCCCCACTGCCAGAATCCCTAGTGGGCCAGCCGCTAGCCTGGATGAGGTGATGAAAACCACCAAAATCATCATTGGCTGTTTTGTTGCTGTTACCTTGCTGGCAGCTGCCATGTTGATAGCGTTCTATAAGTTGCGTAAGCGGCATCAACAGAGGAGCACGGTGGCAGCAGCCAGGACCATAGAAATCATACAGATGGAGGAAGAAGTTCCTCCCGTTCCACCGCCCACCTCCGGATCTAGTGGCTCTGATGACACAGGGTTGGTACTGCCTACATTAGTGGAACACAACAGCAACACCTTTAAGCCTGGGTACGTGTCCTCCTCCTCCTCATCCCGCCAAGGGGGCTACGGAGCCCACTGGACCCAGAACAACTCTCTTCATCGCTCAGTCAGACAGCATCACAGCCACATCAGCACCATTGCTGATCCCTACGTCATTAAGACTACTCACGGCAAGGAGAAGGTTCAAGAGACCCAAATCTGAGTAATGCTCCCTCTGGATCTATCTCTGACTCTGCCCCAACCTCTCCTCTCCACCCATCTGCTCACCAGTCCATGCAATAGAATGCACAAAGAACAAAACGGTAACTTTCTTTTGTACAGAAGTGCAAAACAGAGACAGTTTTTTGTTTCTTGTACATGCCTATACATAAGTATATAAATATGAAAAAAATACAAATATATATATAAATGAAACTACCGTCAGGCAGTGGTGAGACATGCAGATTATATCAGAAAAGAAAGTAATTTGAAACTATTTTCTAATAACTGGTGACTTCTATTTAAAAAAAGATAAAGATACTGAATTGCTTTTGTGATTGATAATAGAAGGTGGTACTGTCTACTGTAGGAAAAGAGGCATTTAGTTTGTTTTTTGACCATATTTAGGATGCAGTAAAAAAAAAAAAAACTCTTTATACAGGCACCAGTTTCTAAATACAGCCCCAAATGTAAGCTCCAGTTTTTACCGTGCCAAATATTATATGCAATAAAATGGTATCTCCAGACTTAGGAACACAAAAAGACACACAAGCAAAATCTAGATAGATAGAAACATTTGTCCAAGGATAGCAGCGTAATGGCACAGATAGAATGTGCTGTTCAGTAGCTATCAGCCAAATGCTTTTGGACTGCAGTGAATTTCTGCAGCTAAGGTTTAACCCTCTGTTCGCCGGAGCTACGCTGCGTTTATTTGACAGTGCCAATGCTTCTTAGTTGTAGCGTATCTAAACATGTTTATTTAGTGTGCACATGATTCCCCACTGGTTTAGCTGGCAAAGATGAAGTGCAGGCTAATAACAGTTGTTGCAAATACTTTGTTCTGTTATTGGTTGCATTTTTGTGTTATTTCTTTTCCGTTAGGTTTTGACATGCTTCTTAATGGCTTGTGTAGTGTTTAGGGCTAATTTAATAATGCAGTTGCCTGACTTGTCTCTGCAAGGGCTCATTCCGATGCTAATTTTTTCAAAGGAACAGACATGCGGTGCAGTGATACAGGGCTTTGCTGACCGTTCTGCTTTTGGGAGAAAAAAAAACAGAGGATTGAAGTGAAACAAATGAATGTCTGATACTGGGGCTTTTCCATGGACTACATTGAAACATGACTTTCTTTTTGTTTTTCTTTTAACAGTTTATTTTTGGCAACACTATTTTTATGGAGAGACAAAAGGAGGCTATGAAAAATAAAAACCTTTGGTTTGTATTTCTCTAATCAGAAACACTTTCATCTGATGTTTTTTTCTTCTCTGAATATATTTCCATTTGTGTGTAAGCTGTTTAATCGTAAAGGCTGGAGGCAGTATTGTAAATCGTATCCTACCCCGAACCCCCCCATCTTACGGTCCTATGCATTTACTTAGTGTCTGCATGAATGGGTCTTTAAGTAACTGGTGTACAATGCTGCATTATACCCCACAGTGGGGCTCTATGCAGGTCAGATAGGCTGTTGGTCTTTGATGCCTCAGCTTAGTTCTTAACATTGATTTCTCAGTGACTGTGAAGGGGAAAAAATACATGTATCCCACAGTTCTACAGTTTGTGGGTTTCTTTTCCTTACATGCTCACCTGCAGGTTGTAGTTCCTATCAGAATCTGACATTTATCAAGTGAAAAAAAAAAATATATATATATTGTGTTTTTAATAAGAAGAACAGTTGTGGCTGGTTCACCATGATATGAGGTACAACACGAGCCTACTTCAGCAAAGCAAGTACTTCCCGAATACAATCTAAATATATCACCTAACAATGGGAAAGCAGACAGATTTTTGTTATCTATTTTGTGTCAGTGCATTTCTGAACAATCTGAATTATCTTGACGTCATGCAGCTAAAAGGCCAGCTACCGTAAACAAGTGTGCCGAGTCTCAGTGGTGACTGAAACGCCTTACCTATGACCTTATACTGTTGCCCTTCACACAACCACTCGCCACTCCTTCTTTTGTACTGATTTAGACAAATGCTCTTCAACCCTGCAGGTTACTGGTCATTTGAAAGGTTTATGTCGCAATACAAAACTGCTCCTGCTGAGGCTATTTGGGGATAAAGAGGAAATTACAGTATGACCCCTGTGATAATTATGGAGCATGGTGAATTGACAGGAACACCAAGGCTTCATTTAAAACCTCCAGGCTGAACTTCCTGTACCATCAAGAGCCACTTAATAATGTGCTGCGAGGCACTGGCTGGCATTTACTATACGTATATGTGCATATTTTCTCTTGGCATTCACAATAAGATGACTGCATTACAGTAGGTAGTCCTCTGGTGCAGTAAAACAAAACAGGGACAGCAATTATGTAACAGTCTGGAATACAGGTTGAGTGGGAGTCTGTTTTCTCTGGAGTTTATTTTTTTAAATATATGCATTGTTTACTATTTAAAATAGGATGTGCTGTACATACAAACAAATTAAGGCGTATAACATATTGCAGGCATAAAGGAAATTCCTCTAATTATATTTTCATTTGGGATGTTTCCTTCAGCTCTGAGTGGATGGATGGAGATGTGTTAGTGTTTTCTGGCAGCACACCTGGCAGTGTGTGAGTACAGGTGGGCCTCAACAAGCAGATGGAACTTCTATGACTGTGTCAAGTGTTACTTCATTTTCTCCTAACTGTGAGCGCAATACACGGCTGAATATTCAGTCGCCGCCAGAATGTGATGGCTGCTCTTTGCTTTGACAAAAGCGAGTGTTCTTGGTTGTTACAGTATGTGTGGGTTGCAAAAGAGCAGACTCTTATTATTTCCCCAGCACAGCGTGGCTCTGGCCGCGCTAGCGCCTCCATAAGAGGCTGTTGGCTGTTTGTAAAGCCTTTAATGTGCCTGATAACCAGCCACATACAAGAACACTACTTCCTTTCTTCTTTTTTTTCTTCCTCCTCCTCCACTTCAGTGTTAAAATCAAAAGGGGAGGCAGGCCCTGATTTAACATACTATTGCTGCACCAGTGTCGAGGGTGAGGAGGCTGAGACTGGAGAGGAATGGCCATTGTGTTAACTGCTGAAAACAAGAGCCCAGACAATAGTCCTTCCCTGACAACATCAGCAGGGTTAATATGAATCTGTTCTCTGGGGTGGCTGCCGTCTTATCTCCAGCAGCTGAGTCAGTCATATGCTTTGAATTTGGCTGTATGTTGCCTTGTTGCAAATGAGCTGTGAAGATGTCTTGTCATAACTGCTGCCGTCTCCCTTCCTCTGTCCCCTCCCTTTTATCACTCGCGCTAATTGACTTAAAATCATTGACTGAAACCCCCTCAATATAGCACGTCTAGGTTGCGTTTCAAGGCAGCCCATACTCTCTCCTCCTCTTTCTTTCATTCTCTTTCTCGTCTTATCTGTTTGGCACAGCAACTGTCACATATTTGCATAGTCCTATGGAGCATGCTCACTAATGCCCACCTGTTTTTTTTTCCTCTCCTATTAATTTTCAGCCAATGGGTTACTGATAAAGCTTCAGTCCGAGATGTGATGCATCTTTTTGAAGCAAGCAGTTTGTCAGAGGCTCATGCTGCTATCCATATTGGCAGGGGATGGAAGAGGTGAAAAGAATGGCTAAGCTGCCGCTGTATAGCGCGTCTCACTCCGGCTAGATAGGATCTGCGGAGAGACAACAGGAAAGGGGCTGGGATAAGGCTCTGCGGCCGGCGTTCTATGAGGTTAAGGGTTTGTTGGGAACAAGTCCTTGAGCCTCCAGATCCATATCTGTTAATGAAGTTCCCAGCAGTAAGAGGTGTTGGTCAGGTGGCGGGCCACAGCAATTCTGTCACAGCTTCTCCACTGACTGATGCCTTTTTTGTGCCCACAAAGGGATTGTAAGAAATGATCCATGGTCCTCTTAGCAGTGAGAAATGGCCTAGACTCAATTCTCATCCCTCTCTCAACGCTTGATTAGTCAGCCTACACCTGACTGCACTCTTTCACTATACTTTGGCTGACCTGAGCCTACGCTCACACTCTTAAATGTCTAGCAACTTAAATTTGTCTTAGCTTCTACAACAAAATCATAAAGGCACATTTTCATAACAAATTTAGGAGGACTCATTCTGTTTTTGTTGTCATCTTACAAAAAGACCCTGGAAATTCAGCTGTTCATAAAAGGAAAATGAAACAAAATAAACCTGGAGTTGTTTTAATAGAACAATGGGATGTGAACACACTGAAAAAGTCCCATTTTTTTAGACATTAATAAGCTTGAATCACAGCCTCAAAACAATTAGTTTTTTGCATGTTTTTCAATTAGACCGGTCCTTGGTTTTTGGTCGAGGTAAAATAAGACACCAAAGAAAGGAGATTAATGGGAGAGAAGAGGTGACTGCTAGTAGAGCTGCAAAGATTAATCGATTTGTTGTCAACTGTTAAATTAATCTGTTTGAGTAATTTTTTAGGAAAAAAAGTCTCTGATTCCAGCTTCTTAAATGTGAATATTTTTTTATTTTTTTTAATTCCTCTTTGACAGCAAACTGAATATCTTTGAGTTGTGGACAAAACAAGACTAGGGATGCAGCGATTTGTCTTTTTCAGTCCCAATACCAAAAACAATACTTGGGCTTTGGGTATCAACCGATACCGAGTACCGATACCAGAGTTAAATGAATAAGCTGTATGCCTCACTGAGTGGAAGTGACTGGGATCATTCTTTTATGTGTAAGGCAACATCAGGTTCGACTTAAACATTGCTTTCCTAACATTATAAAAAACTAAATGTGACCAATAAATACATAGATATAAATGTATTTAATTGTTATTTATTATTAAAATAATAAATCGTACACCAGCAACTTGGTAAAAAATCTTCAACATTAACAGGAATTAAAATTCAGGTGTAAACCTTTTTAATGCAGCAACAAATTGTCAAAACTTAAACAGGAATTAAAATTCCAGTATATAATGTATCTAGTATATAAACATAGAATTGAATTGAATAGATCGTCCCCATTGTCACCGATATCCGATCCAGATGTTTGAAACAGTATCGGCCTGATGTCAGATCCAGTATCGGTGCATCCCTAACAAGACGTTTGAGGACGTCATCTTGGGCTTTGGGAAACACTTATCGACATTTTTCACCATTTTATGACATTTTATAGACCAAACAACTAATCTAAAAAAATTAAGAAAAAAATCAACAGATTAATTAACAATGAAAATGTTGATTAGTTGCAGCCCTAACTGCTAGTCTCGCACACACTCCTACATCAACATCAGCACATAAACACACAAAATCTACAAATAGTCCACAGAAATAATTACCAGTCCAGACTAACTTTGATTTTCAGTCGTCAGTGGGTTTTTGTTTTTTTTACCATTGACGCAATTTCCCAAACACTCTCTCTCTCTCTCTCTCTCTCTCTCTCTCTCTCTCTCTCTACATAATTAACAATAGAAAATATTGTATGCAAATTAAATTAGATAACAAACAAAGAGATTTCACCTGATTACACTGCAAAACAGTTCTTTGTATTACTTACAAAATATGGAAGGAAGGAGAAACTAATATTTTGTGACTCACAGCTCAGACACATGACGGGACTCTGCTTGTTCCTAATTCCTCTACATGGCTGTGTGCACCAGGTGAGTGACCTTCTTCTCC
The DNA here is from genome assembly GCF_043250625.1 of Sebastes fasciatus. Taxonomy (NCBI): domain Eukaryota; kingdom Metazoa; phylum Chordata; class Actinopteri; order Perciformes; family Sebastidae; genus Sebastes; species Sebastes fasciatus. Next base: position 26,316,999 of record NC_133798.1, on the reverse strand, counting down.
AAAATAAAAAATATGCTGTCAGAGAATATTATTCCTTTGAGAGTATGAACAAATTACAGCTGATGCCTAGTTTCTGGAGAAGGTGGAACTGACCTCACTTTCCTGTTATGGGGAAGGGCGTTGACTCCGAACCGCTCACCTCTGTCCCGATTCACTGCAGGTTAAAACATAAACATACAAAGTCTTTACACCTTTAGAAAATAAAACATAATATAAAATACCATGGCTATAGACACTGTCATTATGCTGTCTTAAAGCAGACACACAGTCTTATATACTAGTGTACAGTATATGTCAGTGTCATTGTAATGTAGGCCAGTGTGCTCTTTTTGGACCAGTGCAGCTCTGGATAAGGGGTGGCAGCTGGAGTTTGTTCCTGGAGGTCTCTTTCTCTGTCAGTCAGTCTCTCTCTCTATCTTGCATGCGGTGTGTGTGTGTGTCCTCCATAGCAGTGACAGCCTCTGTTCTGTTATTTTAACCTCTCCCACTCACTGCTGGGGAGGTTAAAGCAGAGCGCACACAGGAACACACGCTGAGAGGCAAACAACAACAACAACAAAACGGAAGAAATAATTCACAAAGAAAGATGAATGCAAAATGAAGGACAGGCCACACTAGACACTGCAGTGGATAAGCTATGCAGCTTTAATTAAATGTACTTTATCATTCAAAGTGATTATCATGTCACTGTGCAGGGGGTTCACACAAGAACAGAAACACCTTTGCAATCCAGGGCTTAAGCTGTAATAAATTCTGCTTTGTGAAGTTTAAAGAACCCTGAAAACCTATTTTCTTGATCACCCGCTTCATAAAAGTGATGTAGTCTTACATGAACACACCCATCATCTGACAAAGTTGGAGTCATTCTGGTTGTTTTATTAGGGAGATTTATTTATTTGTCTGTATCCTAAAACACTCTTTCATTCACTCCTTCAATACTCCTGGTGGTTCTCAAACTTTTCGAGTCACGACCCCTGAGAATAATCAGGTTGGTCTTCATAGCGCCCGGCTTAAACAGCTGTTTCTATGCGCTGACTATTCTGATTAATAAATGTAGGCTAAATACATAATTCTTTGTTTGTGAAGACAATTATGTTTAGTTTTAACAGCTAGCACCGAGGCGTTGTCCAATCTGCTCCAGGCACTGTGGATTTTTGATGCCTTTGCGTGACCTTTTCTCCGTCGGAAATCTCCTGTCAGAAAATCATGTGCACGCACACTTTGACTCTCACAAACACTCAATAAAATCTATTTTGACGCAAATTATATCACTGGTACAGACGATGTACCAGACGATTTTACTTTTTTCTCCACAACCATCTGGCGACCACCGGAAATTATCTCGCGACCCTGTTGGGGGTCCCGACCCCCAGGTTGAGAACCACTGCCCTATATAATAGACTGTACACTATATACACTATAATGAGCAGTAAATTGAGATTTTAGACACTTACTTATCATCATTTTGCATCATCGCTGATAGATGTAGAGGCACGCAGTGGTCATTTTTGCATGCATAAAGTGCAGCACAATGCATTGTGGGATTTTTTTTAGCAGAAAGCGGTGTAAACGTCACGGACGCTACTTTTTTTTATTGTATTGTGGAATTTTTGAGGGCACCATATAGTGAACAGATTTACACACAGAATTCGGACACAAATAAAATGGCGGAAGGTAAATATAGTGCACTGTGTAATAAAACGGAGTGATTTCAGACACAGTCTTTATGTTTTTTATTTGTGCTCTTCTAACTGGGCTCTGTTGGAAAAAGGCTAATGTCCTGCATTTTCATGGGCCAATCATAATTTAAAAATATTCGAATTCTTGAATGCGAATCTGACTGCAGGTTTTTAGGTTTTTGCTTGCGTTGCCGGGGGGCACGCCATTGATCATCAAACCTGATCAAAGCACACCTATACAGTGCTTAGGAACAGTGTTAAACTCTTATTAAGGATTTGTTTCATTATTTTTTTCTTTTGTTTTGTTCGTTTTTATTCACAAATATTTAATGCCAGCAAGAAATACTTTGAATGTTAGATATTTTTTTGTGGTGACTGTCACATAGATGTTGTTTTAAGTAGATTGCACTGATTAGTCAACTAGTCGATGAGTCGATCGACAGAAAATTTAATGCAAAAATGGCAGAAAATGCTGTTTTCAGCCTCTCAAATATGAAGATTACCTGCTTTTCTCTGTTTTGTATCATATTAAACTGAATATCTTCAGGTTTTAGACTGACAAAACAAGACATTTAAAGACATCACCTTGGACTTTGAGAAACTGGGATGGACATTTTTCACTATTTTCTGACATTTTATAGACCAAACAATTAATCAAGAAAATAATCCTCAGATTCATCGTTAATGAAAATGATCGTTAGTTGCAGCCCTACATGTAGTTTGGAGCGTTGCTGTATTGGACTGCATTGCATGAAACAGGTGTTGATGTTACTGTGTATAGCCCCTGTTAGTTTCCACTGTTGCTTTAGCCAGTTAAAACTATGAACCCGTGCTTTACACAAGTTTTATCATAGACTTTATCTCTTCATCTGTGTAAATGCAACGGCAGCCTATCTGCAAACATCCCGAACACATCACACTCTATCATTCACGTACCTGGCACCGGTCTCCTTCTCTCCGTGAGCACGATGGGTGACTCACCACCAACCAACCCAGACAAATTGAGGGAGTGAGAGAGAGACAGACAATTCAGTGCAATTGTAAAGGGTACATAGGGACTTTGTGAGCTGCATCAAGCCAATGAGCCATTAAAACAGTTTCTATTTGAGCTCATAGTTAGTAGGTTCATCAACAGACTCACTGTCAAATCTCCACAGCTCGCTGGCAGTTTTGGCAGATGCATAGATTCACTTGGTTTTTTTCTTTAAACTTGACTTCCGTCTCTTTTCTTTCACTCCATTGACCCTGCCAATAACATCCAAGGCCTCGCGGTTGCTATGGTTCCCCTGGATTCCAGTGTAATGGTGATTGGCTGTTGAGGAAATTGTGGTAGACATGGAGCTGTGTGAATAGGGGGCTAACTGTGACCCTGACAGAATGTACTGTATTCATATTTACTTTGAGGACCTTGGTTAGACAGCCACTCCAAATAAAGCTCAATGGGCCTATTCACTGGCTGGTATGTGTTGAGTTCATGCTGTGGAAGGTAGATCAGAGTGATGTGAAAAAGGAAAAAGCAATCATTATACTGTTTTGCAGATCACACAATAGAGAGATGTAATGGCGACGCCTTGGGAACAGTTCATTTGAGGAAGCGTTTCATCAAATTTAACCGGTTTCACAACTTAATAAAGTCTTCTCTTACTTTTCTTAAAGGGAAAATACACCACAAGCATCTATAATATGGTGCAAATGTAGCAGTAGCCATATCATATCTGTGTTTATTGTAAACGAAGGATTTTTCTGTTAGACTAAAGAAGAAAACAAAGACGTTTAAAGACAACGTTAATCTTACAACATACTTACACTATGTGGAATGTGTTCAACTTAATTCAAATGAATTATGTGTTTATTGTCATTGATTTGACCTTGATTTTGTGAAAACGTGACGGGCCTAACAAATGCTAATACTACTAGTTGTGAGTGATAATTATAATAATAGTTATTACTAGGACTGTCAATTGATTCAAATATTTAATCACGATTAATCACATGATTGTCCATAGTTAATCGAGATTAATCGCTATTAACTGCACATTTTTATCTGTTCAAAATGTACCTTAAAGGAAGATTTGTCAAGTATTTAATACTCTTATCAACATGGGAGTGTACAAATGTGCTTGCTTTATGCAAATGCATATATTTATTTATTACTCTAAATCAATTAACAACATAAAACAATGACAAATATTGTCCAGAAACCCTCACAGGTACTGCATTTAGCATAACATATATGCTCAAATCATAACATGGCAAAATCAAGCACAACAGGCAACAACAGCTGTCAGTGTGTCAGTGTGCTGACTTGACTATGACTTGCCCCAAACTGCATGTGATTATCATAAAGTGGGCATGTCTGTAAAGGGGAGACTCGTGGGTACCCATAGAACCCATTTTCAGTCACATATCTGGAGGTCAGAGATCAATGGACCCCTTTGAAAATGGCCATGACAGTTTTTCCTCACCAAAATCTAGCATAAGTTTGGAGCTTTATTTAGCCTCCTTCTGTTTTCTAGTTTCATATGATGCCATTATCTTCACTGTGGCTTTAAAACTGAGCCCGCTACAACTTGCGAAACATCGATTGCGTTAATTCATTAAAGAAATTAGTGGCGTTAAATCAAATTTCTGTTATCGCGTTAAATTTGACAGTCCTAGCACTTCACATACAGCAGTGGTCACCTGTTGGTTGTCTGGCTTGACAGCCGCTATCTCACCTTGAGTTGTGTTATTTCATATTTTTCATGTTTACTGTGATAAAGTTCTTATCTCAAGGTTCACGTACCATATCTGAGGCTTTCTGCTGTATCCCATGGCTTTCTTCAGCACATTCATCCTGTACAGGATTTCACCGATTTCAGTGTTTAAAAAAATAATGATCATTTTAAAGTGGTTTATATGATGAATAAAATATGTCACAAGACATGAAGAATAATGATTAAAAGGTTAAGAAACGGACAAGCTTTCAAAGACAACACATTTCACATTAAGATACTGACTGCAAATGAATTAGTGAAGTGAAGAACAGAGCATTTTAGTTGTTCCCACAAGTGCAGTGCACTAGTTACAATGTTAATAGTTAAATTATGCTTCAACAGTAAGCAAAGTGGTCCGACAAGACGTGAGAGGTATCGTAAAGGCAAGTCAAGGTCTTTTTTTGCGCATATATTACATGACTTAAAAATGAGAAGGGGATTTTTAAATATTAAATATTTCTTTAATACTGACAAAATACTTTTTTGCAAAGATGAAACTTTAACAGCGCTGTCTTGTCTTAACCTCATTTCTGTTAAGTTTTCATTCTCTCTCCGTGTTCGTGTTTCCTCTGGGTGCCTCAGTTTTCTTTCACAGTCCAAACACCATGTGAGCTGCAGACTCCAAATTACTTGTAGGTGTGAATGTGAGTGATAATGTGTTTGTGTGTGTGTGAATTAGCCTTTCGGCAGGCAACCTCTTCAAGGCGTTTCCGTGGCGTCAACCAGTGATTGCTGGGAAAACCTCGAGCACCCTCAGCTCCTACCACAAACAATGCCTATGGAATGGAGGCTGGGTCACAGGCAGACATAGGTCTTGGGGTCTTGGGGTATTAAACATGCACAGTGTAACTGAAGCTGCAGTCGTGCGTTGCGATTGGCTCAATTTCGGCGAGTGCTGACCAGATTTTACTGTGCATGTGTTATACTCCCAAAGATATGACGCGTGACCCTGCCTCCTTTCCATAGGCCTTGACCACGAATAGGAAGTCAGGGAAGGAGTAGTGGTTCACGTGAGATACATTGGTCAGTCCTCGTCCTCTACATAAAAATAGACAAATTGGTTGAAAATGCTCTCCAATTCCCAGATCCCTGCATCTGGCCTATCACTGTGAGTAAATCACACATGCTACCTCTGAATGAGAGATTGCTATTTATACAAAGTACAAAGAAAATAAGATTATGGTTGAGGTCATGATCTCTAGTAAATAGTATGTGGAAAAACTAGGGCTGTCAATCGATACAAATATTTAATCACAATTATTCGCAAGATTGTCCATAGTTAATCACGATTAATCGCAGATTAATCCCACATTTTTTATCTGTTCAAAATGTACCTTAAAGGGAGATTGGTCAAGTATTTAATCAATATGGGAATGGACAAATATGCTTGCTTTAAATTAATGTATATATTTATTATTGGAAATTAATTAACAACACAAAACAATGACAAATATTGTCCAGAAACCCTGACAGCATAAAAATATGCTCAAATCATAACATGGCAAACACAAGCACAACGGGCAACAACAGCTGTCAGTGTGTCAGTGTGCTGACTTGACTATGACTTGCCCCAAACTGCATGTGATTACCATAAAGTGGGCATGTCTGTAAAGGGGAGACTCGTGGGTACCCATAGAACCCATTTTCATCAACATATCTTGAGGTCAGAGGTCAAGGGACCCCTTTGAAAATGGCTGTGACAATTTTTCCTCGCCAAAAATTAACGTATGTTTGGAACGTTATTTAGTCTCCTTCCCATCAAGCTAGTATGACGTCGTTGGTACCAATGGATTCTTTCGTTTTTCTAGTTTCACATGGTGCCATCATCTTCAATCTAGCTTTAAAACTGAGCCTGCTACAACCTCACAAGTTAATGCGTTAAAGATATTAGTGGCGTTATTATCACGTTAACTCTGACAGTACTTGTAAAAACTCACCCTAAAGAAGATTACTTTGGTCAGTTACAGCCAACAGGGAATAATATACAGAAGCAAATGTGCGCCACAATATTAATTTCTTTCAGTGCTTAAAAATACCTGAAAACCTGCAACATCCACTATTTCTTTAGGCATTTCACACCCATTACTCTTCGCTGTGATATTAACATGGAAAAAGGTACTAAAGCAAAAAATGTTTGGTCTAATTTTTTTTTTTTTGTCCAGGGTCAACAGAAATACTGTAAATGAATCAGAGTCTAATGTGCAATTTGCATCTCTTTTCCTTGTCCACATTTTAAAAGGCACACTGTATTAATATAAAATAAATACAAAATATTTTCCACATTGCTTTACCACAGACCTAAATGGTGTGTTGCAAAAGGTTAACTAAGCTTCTAGATTTGAAAATATCAACTACCATTAATTCTCTAATAAAAGCCAATATCACATAATGACCACAGATACTTGCAGTATAATGGCTTGTATAATTAATTCAGCCCAAACTACATTTCCATATCATTAATTTCATCAGTGCAACAACACTGCCACGCAATGCTCACTGCTCTGTGTGCTACAGTAAAATACACGTTTGGATCGATTGTACTTTGCCTTTTGCCTTCTCTGTGTGAAGTTGCTGTTAATAAAAAATAAAACTCCCTGCAGACATTTCACAATAAAAGTCTCCCAGATAAAGGATTATATCCCCTGAACAACTGGGAGGATTTTAATGTTAACCAGATGTGCGAAGTGATGAGTTTGCATTAACAACAAACATGAGCAACAACAAATTAGCACAATGGGAGCAGATGAGAGAACATACAGGCTTCTTACTAAAAAAATACTATCAACAGGTGAAATGTGAATTACAGGCCACTCTTTTATACTCAAATTATCTTCAGTTAAGGCAAGTTAAAGGAACAGTGTGCAACATTTCGGGGGGATCTTTTGGCAGAAATGGAATATAATATTAAAAAGTGTGTTTTCTTTTAGTGTATAATCACGTAAAAATAAGAGTTGTGTTTTTGTTACCTTAGAATGAGCCGTTTGTATCTACATAGGGAGCGGATCCTCTTCACGGAGACAGCCGCCTGTTTCTACAGTAGCCCAGAACGGACAAACCACTGCGTTAACTTTTCCTGCTTGGGCTGGAGTTGATAAGGTTACTCGCTCCGGAGTTTACCCCGTCGCTCCACTCAGCCGCCGGTAAACAAGACACGGGAAACCTCTGTTGGTCTTGAGGAGCTGCAGCATTTATTTCTGCACAAGCTGCAACTTCCACTGAACATTCACGTGATATTCTCAAAGCTAAACTAACTCTGTCTTCTGCTCTACCAGCTCACTTGTTCGCTCACACACATTCGCCGCCGCTCCTTTGCTTTCTCTTGCCACTCACCACTTACTTCCCACGTACAAACACACTCTGGTTCTACTATTCTCCAAATGACCTACGCTACTCTTACAACAACTGGCTCTAGATGACGCCATTCGCAATTTCACGTCGGCCACCGTAGTTCTCCTACACACTTGGCACATGGGAGAAGTTTCAATTAGTTGCAATCTGCAACCTCACCACTAGATGCCACCAGATCTTACACACTGCTCCTTTAAGGGCGTTTTCACATTAGGTACGATTGATCCGTGCCCGAGTACGATTGCCCCCCCTCTCTGCTCAGCTTTCACATTAGTAAAGTTGTTCCGTACCCGAGTACACTTGAGTCATCATCCACGTGTATTTGTTTATGTTGAGATCAGCTGTTCTAGCAGCGGAGCATCGTAAAACACTTCATTCAAACTTGACAGAAACAAAATAAAACTCACAAATACTGTTGTCGTTAGTCTTTCCAACAATCACCAACTCTGGTTTGGCCAAAATAAACTTTTATTTCACCAAGTTTGATGTGAAAGTAGGACGACTCTACACGTTGTCTCCCCCCCCCCCCCCCCCGTCTCTCTCTCTCTGCCCGCTGAGCAACTGAGCGTCCCTCGTTCTCCGCAGACAGATCATTAAATCAGCTAAATAAAATAACAAACATCACTCAGCCCCATCGCATATTGTTTATATTTTAAGGAACCTCTCGCCTGCCTTCCTGCTGTATCATCCACGGCCGTGCAGTTCAGAGGATGATATCGGCGCATGATGCGCTCATATACAGACATACTGTAGATATGAAACTGTTTTGTATGTATACAGATTTTAGAGGAGACCGGCGGTGTTGAAAAAAGCCTGCCCTTTCAAAACTACTCACTTAACGTTACTCACGTTAAATAGCGGTCCACTTCCGTGTTTTGGTCCAGTTGGCTTTCACACCTGATGCGAACCGTACACGAGTACGCATGAACCATACTCCAGACCACCTTTTCAAGTGGACTCGGGTACGGATCGACGAACCGTGCCCGAGTACGGTACGAAGCGTTCACACTAATCAATCAAACTGGACTTTGGGGACAAGTGTACTCGGATCCGGGCCCGGGTCCCTGATGTGAAAGCACCCTAAGACTATGGCTGGTTACGGAAAAAGAGCCGAACAGCGGGCTGGTGGCCAGAGGCAGCGCCGTGTCTAAATGGTCCCTCAACCTGGGGACGAGCTACCTAGCTAACTAGCCAGCCAGCTGTTATCCGGGAGCTGCGTCCGTTCTCTTCCCGGCAAGCTGCGACCACAGACTTTACGGCCCCATTGACGGGGTTCTGTTGTCACCATAACAATTGATAGCAATCGCGATTTTCTATTGTACTAGTCAAATTACCACAGCAAACAGTTCAGTGACCCTTCTACTCCTATTTTATTTCTATGGTTCAACGTCTGTGGTTCTTGTGTTGTGTAGCAGGCTGCCGTCTGTTAGTCAGTGTGACCGTCTGCTCTGCCCGTGGTAGAACGCTCACATCACTGATTCGTGCAAAGATTTAATTTGCTGTTTGGAAACAATTAATCTTCACGGACCGATAATAAACGGTGTTTCGACACATTAATTAAATATTTTTTTTTCTGTTTTGGTTTAATATTTTTTTTTGAAGGAGAACACAAGACAAGATATGTATGCTGTAGCATTCAGGGGAAAAAAAGCAATTTCATTTCACTTGGAGTGACGGATGCGTCGACGAGCTGTTGACAGACACGTTTGACGCCTTTTCTACCTCTGCCTTTTTACTTCAGGAGACTAAGAAGACATGATTGAAGACATGCATTGTTTGACTTGCATTCCTTCAAATTTTAAAGGCAGAATAGAGCGGGAGGGCAGCTTTAGAGGAAAATAACTAAATCTAGTCTTTGTTAAAGCTGTGTTTTGTTGCTTTTAGCGGCTTTGTTGAGCGCTGCTGCATCTCTGACCTTCTCTAAAGTATTTCAATAAACTAGCTAGCTGATAACTCCCCCATCACGCTACAGAAAATTTCTATTGTTACTTTGACAGCTATTGGATTTGATGTGCTGCCTTGACAACAGATCATGTGTGAATGGTGTGAGCGGCTTAATGCTCAAAATATGATGCAATGTGCTGTATCTGAGAGTAGGGCGACTGTTTGTGTCTGTACAGGGGTACGGTTTAGCACAGGGTCAGGGTCATCTGTTCATGACCATTCATTCATCTTCGTTCATCTGTTGGCTAGGCTTGCCGCGGTAGTCGGTGTTACCGGTGTTACTCTGTGTTCGGGCATACACGATTACACTACATGCCCACCGACCCTCATTTTGCTTTTTTTATAGAAATAAAACCCATTTTGTTCATTTTCACGTATCACTAATATCAATAGCAATACATAGTCATACGATGGACGCCACAATTATTGACTTAAAGTGAATTGTCTGCTCCGTACGGAGTCTCAGCACAGAGTAGCAGGAGTCAGATTTCACACACACAGGACGAGAGAGAGTTGACAGACAAGACGATGGTGGAGGATTTGATGTCAAAGCTTTAGGGGAGAGGGAAAAAATCGACACAGCATAGTATCGCGATATATTGATCTTTTGTTATATGAAACTATTGGCTGTGTCGTAGCAGGCTCAGAAGCAAGAGTGGTATCATATGAAACTACAAAACCAAAGGAATTGATTGGTACCAACAATGTCAGACTGGCTTGTCGAGAAGAACGCTAAATAAAGCTCCAAAGTAGTGCTAAATTTTGGTAAGGAAAAACTGGCATGGAAAAAAGGTAATAAATCGCATTATATCGCGATCTTATTGCAAAAATTTAGCATATTGCAAAATGTTTAAAATCGCATTAAGATCGTGTTGTGATGATATCGTATTGTGGTGATTCCCACCCCTACCAGACACACAGCCATCCAGCGATAAAGATCAAAGTAAGCTTTCTACAGATATTGACCGTCATCTTTTCTTGTAAAATATCCTCGGTAACACCGATGTTTTCACAAATTTATTAACCAATGGTAACATTTCCTCACCGTGGCATCCCCGGTGTTGGCGTGTGTGTGTATGTTCTTTCAGTGAGCCAATAAAGACACTCAATCACAGTCTGTCAGGGAATGAAAGCGTGACAAAAGGCAATTATGCACATTGTGTAACTGACTTCACATAGGACCCCAATTTGTGCGCAGCATTGAAAAAGAATGAATGAGAGGTTACAAGTCTTAGCGCAGGTTTCATACTGTATGCGGGGAAATAATGTGTTCTTAGGAGAGGTATTTATCTCAATACACAGAAGATTACCCTCCAAATCACTCTCACAAATTCAAACTATCAGCTTGGAAATAAACTGCTGGTAAACATGGGGAGCATAAATGTGTTTTTATTCCAACACTAATTCTGTTGTGTTTGAATTACGCAGACCATTAGCACCAGCAAATGTGCTCCAGGCCAGTGTATGTGTGGATTTGCTTAGAAATGACTAAGTTGGAAACAAGAGTGTTCAATGGCGTGTCAGTGGTATTAATAGGGGGATGAGAAGATGCAGTTGTTTCACCTTCTGCCTGTGCTGCACATTCACTACCTTATCACTTCCAAACACTCTGGTTCGGCTCTGTCAACTCAAATGAGCTAATTGCCTTAGTCTTTCCTTCCCTCTCTTTCCTTCGCTCTTCCTCCCACACACAACGGCCACTGACTCTCCCTGTTCTCTAGCTGTCCGTCGCTCTCTCTCTCTCTGTCTCACAGTTTCTAAATGCCTTTCTTTAATTCAGATTCTAAGAATTGCACCTTGTCCTAATTGCCTATGCAGCTGAGTCATACCCTTTACTTCAAGCTGTTTCCCTCTCAGCATAGCTCACCCCCTTTTAAATCCATTCTCTATTCTTCGTTTTAACCACCTCTGCCATGTGTCGATCATCTATAACTACATATCTGTTAAATATGCTTTTTATTCCTTGTCTTCTCCTCTCTCTGAATCTCCGTCTTGGCCTCTCAGCGAGTGAGGAAGGATTATACCGTGACAAAGAGCCATGGTGCAGTAGAGGGGGATTTGGGGGCGCCAGGCTCTCTGTCATCTCAGGACTCACTCATATGCCTCTGCACTCCATTATTGTCCCACTGACGCATTCGTCCAACACAGGGCAGGGAGAGAGTGAGAATTAAAGGAGGAATGGTGTGGGTGGGTGGCTGGGCACTGGTTTAATTGACAGAACAGTCTCTTGAGTTTCGTTGACAGTCCATATAGGAAACTGCGCAAAAAAAAAAATTTAACTTCTTGGAATTTTCCATCACATATCACCTGGATATTACAGGGCATCAGATCAGGACTTTAAATGGAGGAGATAGGGCGAACTGTGTGCTAATGTGTTACTATGCAGTGCTCTACTATAAGTCGCAGAATCAGATAAAATGTCTCTGGGTGGTAAGCTCTGAGTAAATCACATTAACCATACACATCACTGCTGGCTACATACTACCACATTTTCCTTTTGCTGATGCCACGGTGTGCACGCGCGCATGTGTGTGTGCATGAATGTCTTTGTGTTTGTCTGCATATTTACTTCCATGCTCAATCAGGGATCATCTGTCTTAAATCAACAAGGAGAAATGGGCTAAAAATAAAAGACAGAGATGGCTAGAAGCCACTGAGACACAACAGAGAGAGAGACACATTGATTCATTTACCGTAAAGTTATGAGTAGCTTTCAGTCAGTAAAAAACTAAAAAATTGCAAAAGAAATGTTTTGCCTCTGTGCTGGTGACAGCCGTGACCAGAGGCATTATGTTTTCGGGTTGTCCATCCGTCTGTATGTCCGTCCGGTCCATTCTCGTGAATGCAATATCTCAGGAACGCATGGAGGGAATTTCTTCAAATTTGGCACAAACGTCAACTTGGACTCAAGGATGAACTGATTATTTCTTTGGTGGTCAAAGGTCACTGTGACCTCACGTCCTTCCCAATCTCGTGATAGCTCAGGAATGCCTTTAGTGAATTTCTTAAAACTTGGCACAATCGTCTTCTTGGACTCAAGGATGAACTCATTAGAATTTGGAGGTCAATGGTCAAGGTCATTGTGACCTCACAAAACACATTTTTGGCCATAACTCAAGAATTCATATGCTAATTATGACAATTTCACACAAATATCTAAACAGGATGAAGTGATGACATGGATGGACGTGGATGTTAACTTCTACTTGACTGGTTGGTCGGAGGCATACAACCGTGAGGTGGTACTTCTAGTTTACAAAAGCATGCACATCCAGATGATAAATACTGCAGTAGGTGCTGGACTGAAGAAAAAGACAAAAATGGCTCATACCAATCACCTCCTGAAAGTTAGAGAAACAAAAAACAATAATTGTTAGGAATGTTGTATTGTTTAGGTCCCACCTTTGTATTATAAGTGTCACCTTAAAAAAATGTCTTTAGTTAATCACTCAACTACCATTCATATTATATTTATTATATAAATTGATCCGTGCTTACGAATGAAACAACTGCCATCGCAAAATAGATCACAACAGACTGCAGGCATCTAAGTATAGCTTGAAGATACTGAGACACCTTATTCAAATACCTAATTTCTTACCATTATGTGAAATAACAATGTCACATAGTTTGGAGTTTATATGAAATGTATATCATACACAAGGACTGCTGGAGTGAGGGGAAAACTGGAACAAGTGTGGGAGGATTGATACCTACAGTACGTACATGGACAATCCTGGAGGTGCTGAAGCTGAAATGAGTTAATCATCACTCAGTGGGTCATCTTTATTTGGGGCCCAGTCCTTGCACAAGGTGAAGTAAAAGGCAAGAGCCTGCAGACACCGAACCTCCCCTGGGTAGGAAGAGTTGATGAGCAAGTGTAAAGACCTGAAGAGAGGGCCGGTTTCACAGAGCTAGACTCCGACTATGACCTAGATCAAACTAACAGCCAGACTTCAGATAATTTCTTCTGGAACAATTCAACAAATAGTTTATTTAACTGGGAAAATTCAGCAAAGAGTTGAACAATACAATAAACTTCCAGTAGTATAAGATCTCAACGCAGTGCAGACCGTTAGCAGAGCTGAGATGCTGAGGCTTCTTAATGTGGCAGGGCTCAGTACTGCCGCCTACTCATCAGTCAGACTCGGGATAGATTCAAACGAAAACAACTTACAGTGTCCTCACTGCAGTATATTTCCATTAGGTTACTTAGGTCTCTAAACCTCTTTGCCTCATTGCTCACTTCACAACAATGTTGGCGAGCCTAAATAATGAGCCATATTCTGCCATATGTTGTCATTTGGTACCACCGATTATTACCATCGGGTAATAAGTGTACAGTCTTTATTTTTGTGAAATTGTCCAACTTGTATTATTACACGGCTTTGTTGAATACTCAATTCTGATTGGTCAATCACGGCATTCTAGGGTCTGTTATTTCTTTATAGCAGACCGTTGCTATGGACGTAATTTTGATCTCGGAGTCTGGCTGACCGTTTTTGTGTCAGGTTATTGATTTCTTAAGTAAGTAGCTGTGTAATAACCAGGATGATGTACAGCTAGCGGGTCATTGTTGTGAAATAAACAGCAATTTCACAACAATGACCGGCTCGCTGCACATTATCCCTTACTTAGACTGACCTAGGAGCTAAATTAAGACTAGTCCAACGCTACGACTAGTCTAAAGTATCTTTGTGAAACTGGCCGCATGTACAAAATCATGTGACATTTTTTTAACCACCTCTTATCTTGTAGAAATGCAATTCATATAATGTAATATTATGCTGTGATGGGAAACGTAATAGCTACGTATGTTCCAAGCCAATATTCTGTCGAGCCAAGGAAGCGCTGTACTTAGTTCTCGCTCGCTGTAGGGAGGTTTTCTGGGTGGATGATGACAGGACTTTTACACTGAAGACTGTTTGTTTGTTTTTTGGTCTTGTGGTGTGGTTAGGTTTTGACATTTTTTGTTGCCTTATCCTTTGACAACAAGGAAGGATCTGGACTATAAATGGGCAAATGGCTGACTACCCTTCCATCGCACCTCACCTCCCTCATTTTTGTGGATTTCCTCAGGTTTCCTCGGCCTCTATCACCCTGCTGCACCGAAGCCCTCTCTCTTTGAATATAAATCATTAATCTGAAAACATGTCAAGTGTCATTATATACACACTGACATAATTCCTAAGCCTGTGTAGCTGAGCGGGAGTCTTTAGCAGTGAATCATACAGTATGCCACAGAGGCTAACTGTGTTGCTCATGCTCTCATGGTTGATCTGGCCAGGTTTCTCTGGGGAGATGCTGGCTTGGGCCTGTTAGAATTAGACTGGAAATCAGGCCAGCGGCATCACTTCAGAGACTGTTATAAAATTATACAGTATACCCAGCAGCCTGTGTCATCGTTATATACTGTATGTGGGCTTGAGAGGAGTGTTCACTAGAATAGTCCTCACAGCAACTTATTACATGATGACTGCGGAGATGTAAACAGCTGTCTGGGTGGGCAGACAGAGATAAGACTTGCCATCTCCATGGCGACAGTGCTTGAGTGATTGTGCCTTTTTAATGAACAAAAGAGAGATTATGTGTGTGTATAATGGGTATGCCTGTCTGTGTGTATCTATAGGCAGGTTGGTCTGTTAAAAGAACATATTTATTCTAGTGGCTCATCGTAAAGAGGACCTATTATGTTTATTTTCAGGTGCATGCTTGTATTTTGGGTTTCTGCTAGAACGTGTTTACATGCTTTAAGGTTAAAAAAAAGCTTTATTTTCTCATACCGGCTGTGCTGCAGCATCTCTTCTCACCCTGAAACGCTCTGTTTGAGTTCTAAGATGAAGACGCGGACAACACCCAGACTGGACAACGCCGTGGTAGCGACATACTCTGCTTTATGGTCTATTTGACTCTAAATGGGACCATAATTTACTAAATGAACATCATGCTGTATTGAAGAAGACATGAAACTAGCGATTGAGACCATAAATTCAGGGGTAATAAATCAAGTGAGAAGTAGGCTCATTTTCTCATAGACTTCTATACAATCAGATTTCTTTTTGAAACCAAAGAAGTCGCCCCCTGCTGGCTATTAGAAAGAATGCAAGTTGAAGGCACTTCCGCATAGGCTTCACTTTTCAGACCAAGGGGTTGCCCACTGGACTCCACTCTAACTAGCCTTGTTTGAAGGCATGCCAAACCAGCCGCGAGGCAGGTATTACGCAAATGTGTTACCTGGTGACATCACCACGTTACGGAAGAATAGGCGGGACTTCAATCACGGCGTTTCAGGCAGTGTTTCTGTGGGGGAGAGTAACTCCCTTTGGCGTGGACTTAGTAACATTGCAGATATTTTACATGCACAAAAAAAATATATAACACACTAAAGGAAAGGGAAATAGTACAAAAGCATAATAGGTCCTCTTTAATATAGTCTATAATATACATAATTATCCAGCATGTTTGATTTAAATGAATGATGTAACTGAGCAGACAACCTCATTAGATAAGCGTTAACTTAAAAGATGTAAACACAATCTATCAGGAACATGTGTACTGATGTATGGAGCCAAAACACACACATCCAAGGCGTCAGACATCAGCTTGCTTGGTTTGAGTATTAATCATTACCATGGCCATGCACACACACACACACACACACACACACACACACACACACGCATAGTCAGACTCACGCCCTCTTTGTTTAGCGATATGAGTCTTCGCTCAGACACTGCATGAATCACACGCCAACACAGTCCTGAAAAGAACATTCAAGTAAACTGTGTGCTGTGTTGAATTGTGTTGAGTTGTGTTGTGCTGTGTTGTGCTGTGTTGTGTTGTGTTGTGTTGTGTTGTGTTGTGTTGTGTTGTGTTGTGTTGTGTTGTGTTGTGCTGTGTTTTTTGGGAGAAGGGTTATGGTGGGGTGGGTTGGGATTGGGAAGCTTTCTTATAAGCAGGTTAGGACTCCCAGTGGCATCAATCCTGCTACAAACTGCTTTGATCAGTTTGTAGTCTCAATCCAATTTAAAAAATCACCTCAAGCAAGAGTGTGTATGTGTGTAATTTTGTTTATAACCTGTAAACCGGTGTTTGGCCCATGGCCACATACAATATATGTACTGTGTATATATATATATATATATTAGGGCTGTCTATCGATTACAATATTTAATCGCAAATTAATCACACATTTTTTAATCTGTTCAAAATGTGCCTTAAAGGTACCAACATATTTGTTGAGTGTTTAATACTCTTATCAACATGGAAGTGGACAAATATGATTGCTTTATGCAAATGTATGTGTTTATTATTGGAAATCAATCAACAACACAAAACAATGACATATATTGTCCAGAAACCCTCACAGGTGCTGCATTTAGCATAAAAAATATGCTCAAATCATAACATGGCAAACTCAAACCCAACAGGCAACAACAGCTGTCATTGTGTCAGTGTGCTGACTTGCCCAAAACTGTGTATGTGTGTATCATAAAGTGGGCATGTCATCTATTCACATATATATATATATATACACATACACACACACACACACAAACTCATTCACTTTGCAGTCTTTTCTGTAGGGAATGAAGCGTCATTGATATTCCAAGTTGCTGCTTGCCACATTCAGGAAATAAGGACCAGCTCATGAAACACAGCCAGCCCTTTGTACCCTCCCTTGTCTGTCTGTCTGTCTGTCTGTCTGTCTGTCTGTCTGTCTGTCTGTCCGTCCGTCCGTCTGTCTCTCTGTCTCTCTGTCTCTCTGTCTGACAGTGAGTGAACACACGACTCACCCACTTATTCTGAACGACTTACAATGTTCAATATTTATTGTTCTAAAACTACAGCTGATCAGATTAGCATTTTACCCCTCCTAAAAACACAGTATAAAATATTCAGCTTCTGCGAGGAAGAGTCATGGGAGCCCTGAGAGTGTTTATTCATGTAGCACCCTGGGAGAGCTCGCAGGAGCACGTTGGAGGGAACACTTTACAGTGAACAGCAGAGCTCATCAGCTGAATATATTACTCTGCTCCTGAAGGCAACGCTGTTCATTTTGGACTCCTACAGAGTGAACACTGCTGATCAGCAGGACACACACACACACACACACACACATACACACACTGATTTTCTCTCTCATTTTACACCCACCCACACCTCAACATCTCTTCCCCCGAGCTGCCCTTTCTTCCATCTCGTTCCCCCTGCCCTTAATGGGAGGAGGAGAGGATGTTAATAGGCAAGAAAAGGTCAAGGACAGCCACTCATGTGCTGCTTAGGCCACAAACCACCTTAGGAGAAAGACGACAGTTGCTAACAGGAACCAGCGACCGCGAAGATGCTGTAAGATGCAAGCGTGCAAAGAAATCGTGGCAGGTACATAAATGGTTAGTCAGCTCGGATGAGATTGTGTTTTAGCTGGTGCAAACCGCTTTGTGAAGTGACTGTGCATCGCTTTGCCTCTTTAATAAAAAGTGCTGATACATGTCTGAGTTTCCTGATCCAGTAATCAAAGCACACACCCAACTTATTAAAGCCAGCTTAGAGCACCTCTTATCTTATCACGCCTGCAGTTTCCTCTCTGATTTTCACTCCTCATTGTCTAGCCGTGTGATCATGTAAGGAGAAAGGAAAAAGGAGAGAGGGAGGCAAACTTTACACCACATGTAGACAACCTTGCTAACAAGGCTCATGTATCTCAATCACCACAAACAATATCAATCTCTCAGCTTAAAATATGCAAAGCAACGCTGCTCACAATAACAATGCCAGGGGCCACACGCAATGACTGGCATTTGCTGACAAATAGACTTAATTTAGATGCAACTCTTTTTTTTTTCTTGTTATTAATTTCCCTCTCACCTACTTACACACAAACACACACACTCACACTGTCTCTCTTTGTCTCACACTCTTTTTGTAAATGATAAGGTTTGGGCTGTGACTGACAGGCGACCGAGCCTCCCTGCATCCTCTCCCCCTCTGTTCCTTTCTGTCTCTCCTGCTCTCTCATTTTCTGAGCTTCCCTCTGCTCTCATTCTGCCCGTCAGCATTATAAAGCCCAATACAATGTACACACACACACACACACACACACAGGCAGGGAGGGAGGGAGGAGACATTAGGAGGGGAGGAGAGCAGAGAAGAGGAGGCCTTGAGTCTTAGCTGACACAATGTCTCTAAGCTACTGTAACTGAAACATTTTTTTAGATTATCTGCTTCATAATGGGGAACTTGAACATCACCATGGATTTACTGCTGACAGGACAGACGAAGACTCTTCACAATTAGTTATTCAGACAGTAGATTCCAAATGTTTGACAAAAGTCAATTATGAAACTGACAAAAGACTCTTGTGGAGATGGGGTGACGAGAAAAAAAAGAGAGTAGAATCGGAGGAATCATTACATCTAATATGCCCATGATTTACATTTTAGCCACATTAAGGGTGTACCACTTTGCAATAAACCAATGGTTAGAACCACCAGCCGATTAGACTGTTGCCAGGCTATTAAATAGGCG
The DNA here is from genome assembly GCF_043250625.1 of Sebastes fasciatus. Classification (NCBI taxonomy): domain Eukaryota; kingdom Metazoa; phylum Chordata; class Actinopteri; order Perciformes; family Sebastidae; genus Sebastes; species Sebastes fasciatus. The sequence continues at coordinate 26,297,744 of NC_133798.1, read as the reverse complement.
TTATCAGTCGCTATAAGCCCCATAGGTGTGGGTCAATAGTGGCCTACTACACCTACGAGTAGGTTTTATCATCTATTCACATGGTAGATCACCGAAAGAAGGTATAAAAGAACATGACAGCGACCTCTAGCGACCGTAGTAATTATGACTGGAGCAGAAGCAGAAGTCGGGTGCTGTAGTATAGACAGGCTGGAACTAAATAAAGGCTGGAGATCAAGGATGATGGATGGGACACAAAAGACAGGGGTTTTCACCCAGGAGATCGACGTTTGCATTCAGTATGAAACCAACAACATGTAGCTGTCATTGTGTTTGTAGTTATTTTAACTCAAAACACAATGTTTATCCCTAAACTTTTAAAAAGTTTGTTGCCCAAACCTAACTAAGTTGTAGTTTTGTTGCCTAAACCTAACTGTTTTATTGCCTAAACCTAAAGAAGTTGTAGTGTTATTGCCTAAACCTAAAGAAGTTGTAGTTTTATTGTCTAAACCTATAGAAGTTCTTGTTTTGTTGCCTAAACCTAAATAAGTTGTAATTTTGTTGCCTAAACCTAAAGAAGTCTTTTTGTTTGTGTTCAAAATGTGACGTTTCATTCACTTTTACAACATAGTAGGTGTAGTAGGCCCCTAATGACCCACATCTATGGTGCTTATAGTGACTGATTACGCCTATTTAATAGCCTGATAACAGTCGAATCTGGTGCAGCCACTGCAAACAAGGTTTTGTTTTGAATAGCACTTTTCTCCACTAGAGTGCATCACCTTCTACCAAGCTATGATATAAACCTGGAAACCCGAGAAAATGCTAAGTAGGACATTTAGATTCCTCCTGACTGCACAGGATCATAAGATTCATCTGGCTGAATTTAAGAGTTACTTTTCACACATCAGGCTGTTTATCGAATATGTAATTAAAAATGATTATGAATCCTTTACTGACATCAAAATCTGGAAGGAAAGATGGCATATTTTTACAGGGACTGAGACAAACAAGGTTTGTGTGTATGCAGTTTGCCCAGTCAAACAACATTATATGGACCAAAGCCTACGAGGCCAGTTCAGACAGACAACTGGAATTGCTCTGCTACACTCATACACTCAACTGGCAATAAGTCAGTCCATTAAACCTGATATGCACTGCTCACTCTTTTAATCTGCACACCTATGCTGCAGCTTCAACGCTCAGCCTCGAGTTCAGCATTTTGGCCGTCGGCACGTTGTTTTTTTGCAACCAGAAGTGACACGAGAGGGTGGCGTTAAGTACAACCGAACACTGAATAAGACATTTTAGGTGACCAAAAAGGTTATAATTAACTTTAATGAACTGAAAATACACAGTGAAAGGGTTAAAGTTGTAAGACAAAAACATGGACAACTCCCAGACCGGACAGCGCTGTGGTAGCGACCTGTCAATCACAATGTAGCCACGCCCTAAAGCATCCCCTGCTTTATGGTCAATTTGACTCTAAATGGGACCATAATTTACTAAATGAACATTATGCTGTATTGAAGAAGACTTGAAACTAGTGATTGAGAACATAAACTCATGTTTACAATGTTTTCTGCGGTAATAAATCAAGTGAGAAGTAGGCTCATTTCTTGTCATTTCAGACCCAGAGGTTGCCCACTGGTTTGCGTTAACTGCTTCTACTATCTACTGCTAATGCATAATACTTATATTCACAAATCCCTCCTCCATTCGAGTATCCGCTTGTAACCTCCCCAGTATCCACTATGCCGAGTTTGGTGAGGCACCAAATATCAACTCTATACGTTCTTTATTCACACTTTACAGTAGGGCGTGAAGTGGTATTGGGTTTGAAATAGGGGAAAAGATCAATGTGATAGATGTGAGGGTGATAAGGTTTGTGTGCTGTGAGTATGAATGTCTAGAATAGAAGATCAATATGTTCAGGGTTTTACCCTGATTTGTATATGATACAAGATCCAAAAATCCATGGATGAATAAATCAGAACTGATCTTTTGCTTGTTTCTGCGAATTTATAGAATAAATAATCCTTTCTGCACATTTGGTAAATATGATGAATGTGTTTGCTGCCAATCAGAGCAGAGTTGCAGGTAGGCCTACATAAACATTTTTATGTGTATAATATCACTTTGTTCCAGACTGAAATATCTCAACAATAAGTGAATAGATTGCCATGACACTTTTTTTTTAACATTTTTTATGGTTTTAAGTGAAATATCTTGACAAATGTAGGAAAGACTGCCAGGAAATTTGGTACACACATTTATGCCCTTTAATAACTTTGGTGATCCCCTTGCATCATACATACCTGTTATGTTTAATTATTATTTTTACCGTATTTATGCCTTTTAAATTGTGCTTGTGGACTGTCTCCCTGCTGTTTGTCCTCATCATCGTCCCTTAATTGTCAACTTACTTCCTCTAGTGCCACCACCAGGTCAAACTGTCTTTTAACAGACATTTCCATCAGCCCCAGCTGTACTGTGTGTTTATTGCTAATTAGCAAATATGAGTATGTTAACATGCTAAACTAAGATGGTGATTCGCAACCTCGTAAGTGGGAAAGTTTCTGAAAGCTCAGAGTTCACGAGTTGTAACGTGTTTGTTGACGTTATCAGAAATGGTGGAGGCTTTGGAAGTTAATTTTTCGGTACATAATAAGTGAATATATTATAATTTTAGTCGTATATTGTTTTTCTTTGTAATTTTATAATATATCTGAGGAAGATGTTGATATTCCCAACGGCCTCATCTTCTTCCTCTGTCATTATGCCTTTGCATTTCCTGCATTATGTTACCCACTTGACTTAATCACTTGAACGCCAAGCATATTGTGTACACGACTTCCCATGTTGTAAACACGAGCTCACAAGTTTCATTCTAAGGCACCATGTATCCCTGGAAGGAGTGAAGAAATGTGGTCAGGTAGCAGCTACCAACAAAGCACAAAAAATAACTCATAATTGCTCTTGTGTGCTGCTCAATTTTTCCAGGACAAATATATTTATCCGGTATATTTGTCAGGTTTTGTCTGGCTTATAGCTCTTGTGTACTAGCACATTTTCCCTTCCAGCTACACACTGAACAGCGTACATCAAGTGTTGCTAGGAGTTCCTCTCACTCTGATTTCCAAGTGACTTGTTGATGTTAACCAGCAAACAGCTCCATCCACAGTGAAACCCTCCCACACACACACACACACCAACTAGAGCTGTTGAGAGTGTGTTTCATTTCTTCAGGTGAGACAGAGAGAGGTAAGGAGGGAGGGAAAGAGAGAGAGAGACTCTGACGCAGAGTTTGGAGAACTGTGTGTATCGTGATGAGTGCTGCTGTGTATGCCGTCACTCCAAGTTCAGGCTTGTGCTGCTGTTTTTCTGCTGCACTGCAGAGGCCTGCGCCGCCTCTTGCTCACAACTTTAGACTGGTTTCCCCGGCAACTAGGGTGTCTGCACATGGAGAGCAACCAACTTCCCCAGATGAGAGCTTTTGTCAGTACAGTCACGATCACTAGGAAAGAGGGAGCGGGAGAGAGAGGGAGACAGAGAGAGATGGGAGAGCACAAAGTAACTCTTACCCATATATCACTTATATATCTTGGGGAGGCATAAATTGCTATTTGTCCAACCAAGTGGCCAAACCTTCCTAAGTTATAGTAGTATAGTATCTCTCTCTCACACACACACATAACACACAAAGTTATACTGGGACACTTTCCTGTTTGGTGCCCTTCTCGCTGCTACAGTAAAGTGGATGTCAGGTTTAACTCACAGGATAACACTTTCAAAGTAATAATTCAGCCAGAGTCTATAAAGACAGCTATAGTCTGAACTGGGCTGCAGCTGCGTCACTGTGTGTAAAAATAGGTGGACTTGAAACTTGAAGAAAAAAACAATGCCAGCGGGAACCAGAGTTGAGGAACCCCGCAGTTGTTTGCTTTATTTATAGTAACAATAACAATTTTTCCAAGGTTGTTAATGAACAGTTGCTGATTTTAAGTTTAAGTTTAATTTATTTGTACAGACATAAAACTGCACAAAATCCAGTCAATGAAAAAAAATGAAACAAGAAATGTGTCAGGAAGCCACAGGCTTATAGAAAGGACCTCCCACCAACTCCAGGAGAAAAAAAACAATAACAAAAAAAGGAAAAAAGAACTTAACTAACATTGCTGATTGCAGTCTGCTAGCAAATCTAGAAACTGTAGACAAATATCAGCCATTCAGTCATTGTGTAGTATAAACACAGGGTTGCTACTGTACGCAGTATGGAATTTAATTTTTAGTAAAATCCAAGTCTGGATAAGTATTGAAAAATATTTGTGTTTCCAGACTATTGCCCCATTTTTAAAATATAAAATTCTACATTTCTAAAAAATAAATTGATCATACAAGCAGAGTAATTTTCATGGCGTTTGGAGCAGGCAGCCAGTGCAGCCAAAATATTTACCACCGTGTCAGAGAGCGCGGACCAGAGCTCGAGCTCGATGTCAAAAGCAAGTCAAGAAGTATCACATGGCGACGCAAAGTCAGTGGACTTTAGTTCTCCCTTCTAGTTCCATGCTGAATTGTACATGAACGTCTCTTCTGTTACTGCAGGGGTTGAAGATCTACAGTAAATTAAATTTACATGACAAAAACTGAATAACATTGCACTGTTTTAGCATTGCAGCTTGAATAAAATGTTGTGCATTGAACTTGTCTGGGTTTGGTGTTATGAGGTACAGAGCTACGATCTTCTGGCAAAGGGCTGTCTGATGGCATGACAAAGCGGTGAAAATATTCTAAATATAGCCTACACTTAAATTAATATGGATCTTTTTAGGTGAGCCTTTCTTTTAGGTTGCTGAAATACGTTTTTCTGACGTCCCCGTCCACAGCACTGTATTGCTTTGCTCTGGTGTCGGCACTCCTGTCTGTTTCTCCGACCGTCGTCAGCTGTAAGTAATACACTGACTATGGATAAGTACCTCATACAACCCCACTTCAAAACACCTGCACCATCCCTTTAAGTAGCCTATAGAAGCAGTACAGTTATGTTTGGTGCAGTGCTATTTGAAAACATCTCAGATAAAAAGAGTAACTGCTGCACACTCACTCCAAACCAAAGATTTATTACCATAAATAGACAAAGTTTCTGAGATCATATAATTACATACAATGGCTTTACTACCAGGGTGCATTTGAGTGTTAGCATACTGTATGTCTGTGATACAGTTGCTCTAACTGCCGTGTGAGAGAAACTGAAACAATTGTTTTGCAAACTGATTCACTGTTTGGCAATTTTAAAACTATGTTTGCTGGCGATGTCAATGTAATCCTACAATTACCTTGTTCTCTCCCCTTTCTAAATTGTACCTTTGGTGGTCTGCGGGAAACCTGAAATCAATGAATGAGTCATTTAGTTCTTGTCTTTATTGTTTGGGTACATTACTTTTAGTATCAAGATACCAAACCTGCAAAATGTTTTGAGGCAAGTTGACCAAAACTTAATGTGCATAAATCATGTGACCTTGCAACTTTGACACACATCTTGAAACAGTGTTTTTAAATATTTTTGCAAAGCTTAAAACCCCTGTTTCAAGTCCACCTGTTGTTATCTGACTAATGAAGCTCTAGTGAAAGTTCAGATACGAAGACTATTCTTTATTACTCCTCTGCGCCGGCAACAGCCGTGGCCGGGTTTCGGGTTGTCCTTCCATATGTCCGTACCATTCTCGTGAACGCGATATCTCAGGAATGCCTGGAAGGAATTTCTTCAAATTTGGCACAAAAGTCCACTTAGACTCAGCAATGGACTGATTCGCGGTCAAAAGTCAAAGGTCAAGGTCACTCTGACCTTACGTCTGTCCCATTCTTGTGAAATCTCAGGAACGCCTGCAAGGAATTGTATTACATCTGGCACAGGCATCCACTTGGACTCAATTTGTATGCTAATTGTGACAATTTCACACAAATGTCTAATAGGATCAAATGAAGTGATGACATTTTGGACGGACATGGATGTAAACTGCAACTTGACTGGTTGGTGGAGGCATACGACTGTGAGGCAGTAATTCTAGTTTCTCATACATCCTGCCATTAACTCCTCTCACGCATGCTCACCCATAATTTCCTGCTGTCATTGTCTGGGGTTGTCAATCATCTTATCAGCTGTTCTCATCAGCTTGTCACATCTATCCAATAGCACAGCGACACACCTACATTGTTAGCCTACCATCTTGCTGCTGTCTCTTTTTAGATAAGATTCTCTCTCTGCCTTTAGAACATTCATGCTGCCGTTACGTACACCCATCCACCTCCCCATCACCGCCTGTCTTTGCAGATTCATCAGCTTCATCAACCTCATCAGCTTCATCAACATCATCGGCCTACCAGTCTCAGCAAATTCTTCAGGCACAACCACCAGTGTCTGGACTCCCAACACGTTCTCATCTCGACTCGTCACATACCGCCGCTTTGTCACACTTTAGGCTCAGGCAACAAAACCACGTAGTTAAGTCTAGGAAAAAACATGGTTGGGCTTAAAACTTACTACATTTGTAAAGTAAAAATACAACTTAACGTTGTTAACATGGGACACAAATGAACAGCTGATTGTAACGTGAAAATTAAACAACGCACGGGAATGAACAGCAGTCTCCTGAAAGCCTTGGATTTGTTTAACCCATCCACCTCCCCTCCGTCTCGCCCGATGTATGTCTTTTCACTCTTTAAACTATGTCACCACACCCCCGGCGTACTTTCCTTGTGCGTTTACTGTTGCCGAGGATGGGTTTACATTGCAGTTAATAGAAAAGCCCGGTGCATCCTATACCAGCGCTAAAGGGTGCCTTGTACAGCGGTATCACAAGACGATGGCTGTGAAGGCGTTGGTATTTGACACTCTAGGGATGAGAACGGGGGCAGACGCCCCTCGATTACAAATCTCCCTGTGGAGTCTAAAGGCTGGCCCACAATAAAGGATTTTTCAAATCTTAACAGATGTTGAAAATGTGACACATAACAACATGTTAAATTTAACTGTTCCCATAGTGTGTGGTGAGCAACGATTTAGCCAAAACAGCACATCAAACACTAACAGATTCCTTTCATGAACAACAAGAGTCCCGACTTAAAAAACAGTAATCTCGCAAAATCTCTCACGATCAAACGTGACTTTAGTGTAAACAAACATGGCGAATGACGGGCAGGAAGAATTAGCAATGTTAGTTTTTGCACTAAACAAAATTCATGAAGGATGGATGGATGAAGTCATGGCGACACGTTAAATAAACACTTGTGTTGTTGCCACAGATCAACAAGTTTGTCCTCCATTCGCTCATGCATTAGGCGACGGCGGTGGTTGTCCTTATGTTTCAGTTGGCTATCGTTCTTTCCCACGTGACTGTCTTCGGCTGGCCTCGTGGTTCCCCACACACAACAGGATATCTGATTGTAAATATTGAACATGTGTAATGTGTAACACCACAGGAATGTTTGGAAAGATAATCTTTAGAATTGAGGGCTTTGCTGCAGATCGTCGGGGAGGGCGGGGGGATCGGGCCCAAAAAAACGTCTTGATTCTCGTGTAGTGTGCACCCGGCATTAGATTTTATTATCACACATCATCTGTTATATAAACAATTATCTTGACTTCATTCACTTGTCTCTCCTGATTGAACTGGAGTTCCATCGCGTCTGTCGTTTTTCCCTGATGCCTCATACTAAGATTTGTATTACCTAATGTTTTGTCAGTGGATTTAATAAACACCTGATGGTTATTCCTCACCTCACCACTACTTTGTGTGCCTCCAGCTGCTTGGTCAGAACAATTAAAGGCAAACAAAGCTCGAACAATCTTGAGCTTTGTGTCCGATCCTTTTCTCTGTGCCAGAGTTGAGTGAGTCTATGTTGACTGTTTGGTGTGGGAAAAAACTATAATTACACGCATGAAACTGCCAATTATTATTTTTATTTATCAAAGGGGAGGGAATGCTGTTCTAGATTTTTCTGTCTAATCCAGATACGTACAAGCTGACATGAAAGTAAATGTGACAAGTAAACAAATAAAGAAAACTGATCTTTCCAGTGATCTAAAAATACACTGGTTGGACAGAAAACCTCCTCATGTGTACTTCGGCTACATTTCGCTTATTTGTTTGACTGTTTTCTCCATTTGGATCTGTGAAGTGAAGACTATACCGCTGCCCAAGGGAGAAACCTCTGCCCGTATTTCTAAAAAGTCCATAGGGTGCTTTCCTCCCCCAACTCACCACCATCCTCCCACCTTCCTCCCTCTCCCTTTTACTCTCCTTGTCTTCCTCTCCTGTTCGTTTCTCTCCTGCTGTATTTGTCTGGATATATGACTCACCAGACTCTCAGGCTCAGCTGCAATTTCGCTTTTCTGTTTCATTCAAAACACTCTCTCACTCTCTCCGTCCCACCACCCACTCTCACTATTTATTTCTCAATAGTGTTATTGCGGCCCCAGCTGACCTCTCCTCTTATGAATAATAATGAGTTTCTCCGCCGCACACATTGGTCATCGAGATCCAGTCAGCGGTCGCTTGATGAAGACAGGGCAGCCTGCTGTCTCTTTAATATAGTAGTAATATGATTATTATCATAACACTGTGGCAACAAGGGGCTGATGGCTGTATTTGTATTCATATTATACTTGGTCATTTGGTGGCCTAATAGCACATCCATGTTTGTAGGCTAGTCATTACTGCCACTCACACACTCATAACTCTTCATTACTGCTAACAAGGACATGCAAACCCCTGAGACACACACACAGGCACACCTCCAACGAGAGAGGGCTGTTTTTGTTATTGGGTTGTGGATTGTGTGTGTGTGTGTGTGTGTGTGTGTGTTCCCGGGACAACTCTTCAATCTCGGAGCGGCTTCGCTGTTGTGATGTACTGTCTGAACCGTTAACTCTAAAATGTTTCTCCTGCCCTAGGCCCCGGGTTTTGTCACGTCAAACATAACAAGGTTAAACGTTGGCTTACGTAATTGTATAAATCTTGATAAATCCAAAGTGTCCTCTGTTCTCTGATCTATAAATGCAGCCTGAGCCACATTGTCTTCCTGCGCTCAGATAGGCACTATCTGGAATTGTGACACAGAAACAGAGGCAAGTGGACATGATCAGGCAGACACACAAGTAGATAAAGATCACCTCTCTGACACGACCTCTGCCAATGACACACACACACACACACACACATGCTCACATCTTCAAACACAAACATTTCCACAAACACTAAAAGCCCTAGACGGTGTTTACAGCGGTATCAGGTCAATAGGCTTTTGAGTTTGTGCACATCCACACACACTGAAGAGAGCAGACAGAGTGAAGGACGTATAGATTCGGCCGCAAACCAGCTTTCCAGGTACAGACGAGCCTAAAGTGTAGTCGCTCTGATACTGGTGGCTTCTCAGCATCTCAGAGTCTACTTGAATCATCTTTTGTAATGTAATTCATTGGTTTAGACATCCTTAACAGTCTTAGTATCTGAAGACCTGTTGTAGCTATTACTTGTTAAAGCATTATCAGTTTGATCACAGAAAACAAACAGTCTTTTATGCGGCATGTGTCTCCGCTGTTCACAAACAAAGAAAGGTAAGAAAAGATTGGATGATTATGATAATGCAAGCCATTTAGAGGATGCTTTAATCTGAACCATCTTACAGTAGAATGAGATCTATTTTTGGGTGGCTCCACTGGCAAATCACTTTGTTTGCAAATGTTGGTGCCATGGTCCGTGGTCTACATAGACTCACAAATGTTCTTTTTAATGAAGGATGTCTCTTATGGCGCTTTCACAAGCCATAGTCCGTTTGGTTGGTCTGAATCAGCGTGAAATTTATATTTTTGGTTCGTTTTCTATTTAGTCTGGTTCGGTTTTGCAGTGCACAAATTACAGCGGACCTAATAAACAATTACTGAGGGGCGTGTACAAAGGAGCAAATGTATTTTTTCGCAACTTCTATGCAGGGAATCGAGGACTTTGATATATTACTGTCAACGTTTTTTCACCTTGACTCGGCACTGCTTTACTGTACGCACAAATTGCAAAATTTCCGAGACCAGCTCAAGTGCAAGCAATCTTGGACCGGTTGTTTTGGTCTGCACCAGAGTTCAATTACTGCGTTTGAGTTTGATTAAATTGGACTAAATGTTGGATTGTGAAAGCGCCCTTCGAGCCGTCATTCTAAACTGGTAGGTTGCAGTGGTGAACTGTAACTAAGTACATTTACTCGAGTACTGTTCTTCAGTACAAATTTGAGGTACTTGTACTTTACTTGAGTCTTTTCTTTTCATGTCACTTTATACTTCAACTCTACTACATTTCAGAGGGAAATGTTTAGGAAATATTACTTTTTACTTCTCTATATTTATTTGACAACTTTAGTTACTAATTGATTTACAAATTATGATTTTTTTTGCACACAAAACATTCACAGAGCTAATAAAAAGATGTTTTTTTATTAATTAAATTTCCCCAAAATATGTACATGTACAGTTAAAATGATTAGTCAATCAATCAGATAGTCCATTGATTATTATTAGATATTTTGATAATTGTTTGTCATTTTTCTATCAAAAAAGATTACATGGTTTCAGCTTCACAAATGTGAGGATTTGCTTTTAATAACTGTAATTTTTTTGAAAAAATAAGTTGTGATTTTGTACCATTTGAAAATACTTTTAGAAATTAATCCGTAATGAAAATAAATAGTTTAATCCTTATATAAAATATTTAAAAATGAGCTCCACCTCAACCATCTTCAACAAAAGTAAAATCCTGATTTAACACTAATGCATGAGTAATAACATGATATATAATAGCATAGTAGTCACAGGGACAATTGTTTTGCATTGGGTATTTTTACTTTTAAGACTTTAAGTACATTTTCCTGATTATTACGGCTGCCAATCGATTAGAATATTTAATTTCTAATAATCTCATGATTGTCCATTGTTAATCGCGATTAATTGTGAATTAATCACACATTTTTTATCTGTTCAAAATGTACCTTAAAGGGAGATTTGTCAAGTATTCAATACTTTTTTCAACATGGGAGTGGGCAAATATGCTTACTTTATGCAAATTAATGTATATATTTATTATTGTAAATCAATTAACAACACAAAACAATGACAAATATTGTCCAGAAACCCTCACAGGTACTGCATTTAGCATAAAAAAACAAATCAAATTCTCACAGCAGCTCTCATGTAGTGCTTCCCTCTGACATTTGATGATTGAAATCATGTGTCAAACATCAAATCGTAATGGTCCAGCTCTCCCAGTCAGAGGGCCATGTTTGGAGGCGGGTAAGAGAACAGGACACTAGTTATTTTTTCTGAGAGGATGCATTGTTCATCCAGTTGGAAGGGGCACTTCCACCGTTGCTGACATGTTGAAGGGGCTTCCAGAAAGTGGCAGGCCATCTTACAACCGATCATGTGTTGTGCTTGGCTGATCCTCCGAGTTGCCACGACAATCATCCTTGCCACCTTCATCACTATCAGGGTGGGCTGCAGCGGCTGACTTCATTCAGCCAGATGTGGATTGGAAGCCATAACGGGAAACACAGCCAAATACAGGATCCTGTGCCTCTCTGTGCTACTCGTGTGATTTCATTGTACTAGTATCCGGGGAGGAGACGGAGGGGGGGGCCTTACTGTGAGGGGAAGATGATGCCACAGCTGTGCTGAATCCAGCTCCAGCCTCTGGCGCCACTGAATAGAGTCCAAGATAAAGGCACCAAACAATCCATCCAGGCAGAGCAGGGCATCCACCAAATCCCTCCAACCCTGACATTTTAGGGCCAGTTGTCCATTATGTTGGAGTTACTGAAGAAGAGTGAATTAAGAATGAGGTCATGGCTGCTCTTTTACAGCGACAGCCCTCGTTGGGTTGAAAGGCTTATCCTGATCGGCTGGGCATGTACAGTACATGTACGTGCAAGGTCAAACCTATACAGTCTGTTAGAGGTTGAAGTGATATAGAAGAAAAAATGCTTTTGCTCTGGCAGAAACAGGAGAGCGCATTGCAACTGCAAGGAGTCTCATAATAGCATAAAGCCATCAAAGCTAAAGCAGCGTACAAAAACAAAACATTGAGCCTATCCAGAGAAAGCACACTTATCAAACACAAAAAGTATCCCCAAGGGGTTTTTCACAAAGCAGCATTAGCAAGATTATTATTATCATCCATCAATATGCATGACTGAATCATACTCCTAAAGCTAATATTCACTTTTTGTGTTACTGATGCAAATCAGGAGCACCAGGATCTGCAGTATTATCAGTAGTGTAGTTGTTTTTGCAGTTATCTGGCTTTATAATCCTTTGAAAAAAGAGCTTTACCATTAGTTGTAAAGCCGAGCGAAGTTGGACAAAAGCAAACAACTGAACGAGAGACCGTGTAGTTGAGACTTTGACCTAACATGGCAAATCCTTTTGCAAAGCAAGTCACGCTTTTTTCTCTGTCTCTTTTTCAGCCGAGAATTTTGAATGACACTGACCTTTTCCTTCTAAGCAAGCCAAGAAAATACAGTGCCTGATTGAAGTGATTGGCTGATTGATTACCTGTTGTTGATCTGGGGCACTCATTAGCTCTGTTGTTGTTCTCTTGAAAAACCTGCCTTTTGGATGAATTAGACTGAGTTGCCATGGGTAATTATTTAATTAGATTTCAAGCTATTAGTTCATTATTTTTGTTTGTATTTTGTGTCTTCATATTTAATTCTACAAAAACAGATTAGAATTGTTTTGTTTTGGAGGGGTGATGTATTGACCACGGATAATTGTGCATCCTAAGGCTAGACCGTCTGAGAACTATGTTTGGAAATATAGGGGTGATGTATCGACTTTTGTGCAAGTTGATTGAAAATGAAGAGCATCAATACTGCTGACATTTTCTCATATTTCTGAGTCAATGTCAGAAACCACAGTGCCAGGGAGGGAATTCAATACTGTATCAAATGACAAATAGATATAATTCGCAGCAAGCATGCTCTAAATGTGTAGAAGGAGATGTTTTTGATGTTCTGAAAGAAAGATTTCATTTTCTTCGCCGATGTGAGTAAAAACAAAGAAAATTCAATTTCATTTCCCAGAACTTTCAATCATATCTGTGTGATTCAATAGAAGTGTTCCATTACACGGTGCTGAAGCACAGATAAGAGGGAATTGACAGGAATTGACTGATACTGTAAAGACTATTCAGCACACTCATTATCTCGATGACCTGACCCCCAGCTTGCCCCGACCACACCCCGCCGGCACATACACACACTGTTACTATGGCAACTGCTGTAGCCCAATCACACTGCCCTAAGAGCTCAATGACAGTACTGGTGTGTGTGCTGCTGATGTATTATCACTCCTAATGTCCTCAAATTGTTTAATTTGTAGAATTAAGTTCCATTAGGGACATCAAACATTTTGGTCTCGTATTTCAATTCACACTGTAAATTAGCCTTCCTTTTGAACAGCTCTCGCTATCCGCTGGGTTTCTGGACTCAGAAGTAAGATGTGATGTTTTTTCTGAACTATTTGTGTGATGTCTGACCGACAAGGGGCTGAGTTGGTGGGGGAGTGTTGCTTCAGGTACCTCTGTGACATGAAATAAGATCCAGAAAGTCCAGTTTGAGTTTGCAAACACTGCAAAAAAAACAACAAAAAACACTGCTCGGAGTTTTACAATACTATGACATAGGGCCGCACAATTAATCCGTTATTAATCACGATCCCGATTAAGATGGACTGCGATATTGAAATTTAAAATGCGTGCTCCGCTCATAGGAGATATCGCCACCAGGAGGCGATCTATGGAGCTTTTTTCTTGTCTTTAAGAGCATGGTCTTTCATGTCTTTCATTTTGAGAACATGACTTATTGATTTCACGTTCAGATTAAGTAATGCTTTCCCTCAAAACTCTGTCCTCGCACTCAAATATCCCCTGCTTGTGCTTAGATAAGCTCTACTTCTGCTCAAACTGTATGCTTGCACTCAAATATGCTGTTGCTTGCACAGAGTTCCTGCGCTCCAGCTTCAGCCCTTCTCCTCACACTCAGGCTGCTTCTGTGTGCTCGTGAAACCTTTGCTCTCAGATTTCTCTTCTGCTCTCTGATTTTTTTTTGTGCAATAACCCTGTCAAAATTCCCTAACCAATAGAATGCCAGGTGTAATGTTGACCAATGAAATGATCCCTGCCTCGCTGCAGGTGCGTTCCTGACGGGCAGTTACTCGTTAATATTCAATTCAGTTTATTTAGTGTCAAATCATAACAGAAGTTATCTCAAGATGCTTTTCATATAGAGCAGGTCTAGACCGTACTCTACTATAATAGTATAGCCTGAGTGTGAGGACAAGCTGGAGCGCAGGAAAGTTGTGCAAACAACAATATATCTGAGTGTAAGCATACAGTTTGAGCAGAAGCAGAGCTAATCCAAGCACAAGCAGGGGCTATCTGAGTGTGTGGACAAGGTTTTGATGGAAAGCATTACAAAATCTCAACGTGACAACAATAAGTCATTCTATCAAATTGAAAGACCACGCTCTTGAATAAAGATAGGAAAAAAGCTCCATAGCGATCGAGATGTTTTGGCTTCACTTTTGGGCACTCACTTTTTTTTTGGGCCACTGGGCGCGCCCTCTACAGCGGCAGCTTGGGAAAAATGTCCCTGAATGTTGAGCAGAAGAGTAAGTAGAGAAGACAGGCAAAACTTATTTTCTTCTTGTTTTGATGCAAATATTTGGAAATTAGCAGGAATGTAGCACAACATGAAAGTGAAAGCAGTGCTCTGTTGATTTAATTTTGAGTGAAAAGTTGTGGTATCATTTTATTTTGGCTCTAAAAGATGCAAAGTGAATAAGGACCGGTTTTATTTGGTCCCTAAATATTTGGTCCCTAAAATCTATGAATAATCATGATAAATAATTGTGGTATCAATATTTATCAAATTAACTGTGATTATCATTTTGGCCGCAATCGTGCCATCCTACAATGAGACAATATTTTACTACTCTGGAACTCAAGAAGTTGAGCCAGGTTGAACTTTTTGACCGGGCACCTGCACTGGGTCAACAGACTGGCTTCATTGAAATGAATGAGGAGGCTGTGTTTTTTGCTGCTGTGCTGCTAAAGTCAGTTTAAACAGTAGCCTAAGCAGTGTGTCATGCTCTACTGTATATATATTTATATTAACTTAGCTTTTAAAGAGCGGCCACATAGATCTCTTTCATCCTCTCTTTCTCTGTCTCTGTATCTCCTACATAACCATCTCCCTCTGTGATTTGCTGTTTGTTTGAAGGTCAGATGCATTTGAGTGTGCTATTTTTTCTTTAACAGATATTGTGTAACACATTACACCATTAGTTGTCCGCAGAGTGCACTTGCTTATTTTGAGAGGCAGAGGCAGAGACATAAACAACATGAAAGATCTGAGGCAAATGGTCAACAGGGTGCAGGCTGGAGAGAAGTGGGCCACTGTGAGTCCTCCAACATGATAAACATAAACTCAGAGAACTGGCCAGTCCCGATCAATAGACTGCAAAGGCAAGAGACATACATACACAGACAAATGCAAAAACATTCACACATATACACACAGAGACAGATAAAGAGATTTTTGTGACAAAGTGACTGAAAGGACAAGTCGATGGCACAGCTGCCTTCAGAACCTTTCAGTCTTACCGGACAGGTGTGCGTCACAACATGACAACATGATGTGAATAAAGCTGATCAGATCTTTCATATTCACATTTTAGCTCCTGTGTACAGTTTAAATGAGCAAAAGCAGTTTGGCAAGGATGTACTGGGTATTTTTCTTTCAGATATGCAGCGCTCTAAGAGGCTGTGATAAGGTCCCTGTGATGTTTGAGCTCTGTTTCTAAAATCTCTTCTTCTAAAAACGTATTTTGTGAGATCACATCTCTGTATATCCACACTTGACCTTAAAATGACAGATAAGCAATGTAGAACATGCTATGTGGAGCAGTCAGCCTCTTTAAGATGCTCAGAGGAGCTGTTCATTTGTTTCAGTGACAGAAAGTATGGTCGGCGTCGTCCAAAACAGACTCACTCAGTGGCTCTGTGAGGACGTGTCTATTAGCTGGATTGTGTACTTGCAGGATGTGTTTGGATCCTTCTCCAGGACTTCACTGCTATTTTCTGTCCATTTCTCTTTCCATGTTTTTACCATAGTCTGTATATAAAGATGGACAACATGACAGCTCCCCAAAAGTGAAGCCAAAACATATGGATCGCCCCCTGGTGGCTGGCTGCAGTATATATCATAAAGCCCGCCTCCTCCATGTTAGCGGATGGGACATGGGCCGAACTAAAAAATTAAAACGTCAAATACATTTTTCCCAAAGATGGCGTGTGTCATTTTAGGTAGTTCTTATCACGCTGATGTATGTTCAAGTGTTCATCTTTCTGATGCTATAAGTTATGCTATAAAAAGACGGTGAGACGTCGTGATTGACAGCTGTGATTCTCTTTTCCTGACAAGCTGCAGCTGTGCTCAGCTCGCGATTGGTTCTGGCGGGTGTGAGGGCGGGACCTCAATACCGCGGCTCCACTGCCGACTCAAAATTGTGAACAGTGGGAGGAAGAGAAGACGTGTCTTCCATCTTTATATAGAGTCTATGGTTTTTACACTTTCACAGATGTCTGTTGTGGTTGAAGAAAGTGCACAATCCTACTGGGGTATACAGTGTAGTAAAAAGGTCTCCACCTCTCTGCTTGTCAGCATGACTGGTGGTGTTGGCCCGCTATCTTGGGATTGCTCATCTGCCAGATGGTAGTGTTTCTAGCTTTCCTATGGGTTCTATTGTTTACACAGTGGCGTATTACATAAGCACCTTAGGTCTGCCTCTGGCAAGCCCAACTGTGGAAAGGTGAAAAGGCGGTGCTTAACATTTGCCCGTTCAGGGGCGATTGTTTACTGGATACAGCGTTGGAGGCGTCCTACAACTAGATTTGCAGTATGTAACCTTTTAATGGACACAGTTTTGGTCTCAGGTAGAGCTACTGCCTTACAATCTCTGATAAGATCAGAGTGGAAACACGAATGTAAGCAGATAGTGTTTCAAATTATGCGACAGAAACGTCATGATACTCAAGGTTTCCGCCAGAAAAGCCAGCCACTTGCCATCTAATCCATATTAAACAGCTCTGACACTCAAAACGTACCATCCTGAATGATGCTGAATAAATAAAGATACAGCCATTTATTTCCTTTTCAGAGATAAAAATCTCTTCATATCTGATCTGCATGAAAACGATCAGGTCTAAGCAATGTTTGCTTATCTCTCCTCTACTCTCCCCACATATTATAAGAGAGAGATAAATAACTGGGCATTTCTCCAATCCATCAGCGGTATGAACTAAACAGACAGTCTCACTGGGGGCAAAAAGACCCTCTTGCAAACAAACACACCGTGAAAAAGTGGAACCAGAACTAACATTATGAGATGAAGTGGGGTAGAGAGGGGATAGAAAGTAACACAGAGGAGACTAATTTGGAATGCAGTCAAGTACTCAAGGGCCCGCAGCTTTCTGCAGCCTGGCAGGCTAATCGCAACACAAACGCCAACAGACAAGATTTCACTGAGTGCAGCGAACTTCAGGTGAACTCAGTGGCTCTCGCCAGGGAACGGGCCAGGGAAGAGGGACAAGAACACAGGTAGCTGTCGAGCTGTCTAGTAATGCTCACATCAACTTTAGCCACACAGAGTCAGCACTCAGTGGGACACGTCTCCCTCCTGCCTACGTCCCCCACGGAATAAAGTAGATTTCACAGACCGGAGAAAAACAACCAATCAGAGCCGAGCTGGAGTCTGCCGTCCAGCTTCAATCTATGAGAGCCGGCGGTCAATCACTCACGAACTCTGATCAAATGGTCAAACTAGGCAGCGCTGATCAAATATGAATCAATATTCGGTTGCTGTAATGCCTATTTCTTGCCTCAAATGTTTTCAGAAACATCTTGTAGTGTACTGTTTAGCTGTAAAATGAGAAAGTTTGTGACCCGGTAGCCGTGTTAAGATCTCTTGAGGGAATACCAAGCACCGCCCACATGGCCGGAGCACAGCCAATAGGAACGCTCTCTCTCTGAAATGACCTGTGATTGGCCAAAGTCTTCAGTCACGGGTTAGATTTTCTTAAGTTTGAAAAGAGAGCCATGAGGAGGTGCAGAAGTCTAGTTATCTAGTTACATCTTATTATGGAATTTTTGCCCAATGATGGCAAAAAATTGTTGCCTACTGAAGCTTTAAAGCTTTCATTTAAAACCAACAAATACAGAAGAGTGGAAGCTTTTACATCCAGCGGTGGGAGAATCACTGGCACGCGACATATGCTGGAGTGTCTTCCCCATGCTGGTGCCTTAGACGGAAGACACAAAGCAGACCTGGGATGTTAGCAGCCAGCAGTGTGAATGTGGCCGAGATCTGAGTCGAGCCAGCAGCATGTTTGGCATTAGGAACCAGAGAGACTCCACAAGGTCACCGGCACTCAACCCGCATCAGATCAGTAAGGACGAGATTACAGAGAAGCTGGCCCGAAGGGGAAGACATACACACACACACGTACATACTGTAGACACATACTGTAATCACTCAAACCAGCACGGACAGATCGAGGGACATGCTCACACATGCACTGTATAGCTGTATTTATTGTATGTCCACAAGGACACAGCCATCCATGTGAAGAGACACTTCATAGATCATACGAGTTTCAAAAGACACAGCCGCTCTGTGCTCTCTAACTAACATCGGAGCAGCAATAAATGCAGGCCCGGTTTTACGAGGTTCGACATTGCACCCTCAGTTGAAATTAGAATAATAAATAATACAATAAATAACAAATGATAATTAAAACAAAAATTTTATGAAACTCACGCTATTCGCCAAACAGTAATTAAATAACATATGTCATTAGTCATAATGTGCATCACTCTCATAATAGACCCACATTGTGGCAGGAATGGCTGGGGACTGGGTCTTGTCTAGAAGGTAACCCCCAAATTGCGAAAATGTGCAAAAACTCTCATGAGACTCACTGCCCAATGACTTATCTTAAATTCCCAAAACAAATACTGTATTTGGTCTGTTATCATTCTGAACTGCTGCAGCTAAAGACTGGAATGATCTGCAAAAAACACTCAAAGTAGACAATTTCATCCCCAAGTCCGCTTTCAAAAACTCTATTATAGACATTCTAGCTGATACATGCAGATGTTTCCTGACCAAATAACATTACCTAAGCTTTGTCTGTCTGTTGCTTAATGTTATCCCAAGCATGCTGTTGTTGTCTGGCTGCTGCCGTGTTGCTTTGCCTGTTCGTCCTACAGCTTGTTTATGCTCCTCTTAATCTGTTGTCGTATTTCCTGATGCTGTTTGTCTGCTACTGCCCGATGCTTGTGCACTAGTCTGCATATCTTTTATGTTGTACTTGCTGTTACATATAAAGCTTGTTGTGATTGTTTGTCTTTACTATTTGCTACTCTTTTTCTGTTGTTGTATTGCCTGATAGCATACTATTTGTCTGGTACTGTCTGTTGACTTTGTGCCTGTCTGCATTTTCTTTTATGTAATGCTCGTCATGTATGCCAGTGCTGTCCTTTTAACTTTTGAGATTTCTTTTTAGCCCCTATCCCCTCCTCTCCAGGCCAGGCCGCCATTGTAAATAATAATTAGTTTTTAATTGACTTGCCTGGTTAAATAAAGGTTAAATAAAATAAAATAAAAAAACCTTAACCATTCAAGGTCGATGCCTAATTTAAACCATCTCGCGCAAGTTTCACAACTTGGGGGTTACCTACTAGACATGAGGGGGACTGGAGTTTGAGGCTACGAGTGCCCTTCTGACTCATTCAGCAAACTGTAGCTTTAACTTTGTTATTTTATTTTATTACATTCGTCATCTACATACAGCTACAGCCGCCGAAAACAAATGATAAGCTGTATTCACTCACTACTGTTTACAACTTTTTCCAGGTTAGTGGGGATGCATAAAGCCTCTCAAAACCTCAATGTGTTATTATCACGTTAACTTTGACAGCCCTTTTCATCATGTTTGATATCTGTCAAGCTAAAACAGAACAGATTTTTTCTGGTCCAAAGACTGAAATAGAGATCTTTCTGTGTTAGAAATGACATCCTGGAACGTAATTGTAAGACATGTGATGCTTTAGAGGAACAACTGCAAATAAAGCAAACTGTTGCTGAAAAGGAACGACATGCTGTATTCACTTACTACTGTTTACATACTACTGTTTTTTCAGCTGTGTTCCAGCATAAGCTGTTCATACGGGACCGCGCTCGGGACCCGTAACACCTACACTATTATTGCTGTTGCCGGGCTGCACTGTTGCTACTAGTGCACCCTCACTAATTTGAGATGCACCCTTAGTCATTTTGTTCTGGAACCGAGCCTGAACAAATGTCATCCATGGATGTCTGCCATTATAGTGCACGATAATGAGCAGTATTGGTGATTAACCTTATTCCCCCCATGTCCAGAGCACTCAGTACCACCACACAGGAACATACATAAAAAGAGATTAAATCTTGTTTACATGTAAAGAGAGCAAAGCCAATGCCATAATGAAAGAGTGATTGGCTATAGATGAAAGTGGGGCCTGATAGAAGAGAGAGTAGAGCAGAGAGGAAAAGAAAAAAGGTCAGTCCACATGATTCTGGATGTACAGTACATGCCCTGTAGTGGAGTACTGTCACTTAGTGCATGTGGTATATGTGTGTTTATGTACACGTCTGTTAACACCTACATTTAAAACGTAAAGAAGTGGCACAGTAAAGCAATTAGTAAGACGTGTGGTTGTGGAAAAACTGCAGAAGTAGAGATAAAAGACTTGATTTGATAACATATGCTGTGACAGACACAAACCACATTTGGAGCAGATTGCGCATTCCAAGTGCACAACAAATAAAATATCATTGAAAAATACTGCTCAACACAGTGGAATATATGCAGTGTTTGCAGGGACAAAATAGACCTACTTATCGGGTGCTTATTTGCTGTGCTCCAGCACAAATGCCAAAGTTGTTTTCTGCAGCGCGGTGCACATTTAAGGAGGTCTTCTCACCCTGATTTCTTCTTAGACACATATCCCGGCTACCAACTGCCTCCGTCAGCACACACATCTCCGCACACACAAACACGAGTCTCCGAGGGCGTTCTCACGCATGCATGCAGAAGCACATGCACAATCATGGCATATGCACGTACACACCACCCACACACACAGGCAAATACCCCTCGGCACCTGAATTCAGGTTGCTATAACTGTATGGGCCATTTTTAGCTCTTTAATAATACTTGAATAGTTGTTACCTGAGATAACCCCAGGGAGAGGAAAAACAATTCCAGTCTCCCACAAGCCCTGGAGTTTAATCCTCTCTAGTATCCTAGGGAAATAATGCTTCCTCTAATAATTCCTTTGGTCTTTCAGTTCAAACATTGATGTCCTTTTGTGTTGGCTGGGGCCATTAGTTCTGACACATGTATAATTGATTATGATATTAACAGCTAAAATCATTCAGCTCATTTTTGCTGAGGCCGTAGGGATGGACAAGGTGCATAATGGCTTTGAGCAGTTGGATCCATAGCTTGTCCCCTTTGCTTTAGTTGGAGATGTAGCCATGTGACCCTGCACTGTTATTCTTGTCTTTCAGTAAGCCAGCAGTTCATTTCAAAGTCTCATGTTAGCGTAGTCCGTCTCTGCTAGACGAGTCTGGTTTGTATTCTATATAGTGGTATAAGGAAGGAGACACAGTCGTCACAGAGCAGTTCTCTTTACTCAAGTTCAAAGGCCACCAACCAACATTATTCAAAGGGGCTAAGTGTCCAGTCAGAGCCACAAAGAGAGAGAGAGAGAGAGAGAGAGGAGAGAGAAGGGAACCAGAGGAAGTAGTTTCTGTGCCACCGTTCGATAAATGAGCAGAACACAAATTACTTTAAGTGTGTTGCCGTGAGCCAATTCAAAGGGCAGTGCTGGGCCAGAACTCTTTGACCCTATCTAAAAGGAACGATTAGTGAGTAGAGTTCAAAATATGTCCAGTGAGAACACACATATTTACACAGATATGTATCCGAGCAGTATAATAATAATAATAATAATAATACGTTTCAAATTGGATTCAATTGAAACACATGATATGTTTTTCTGCACAAAGGTCCACTAGATATTCTCAGAGCTATGAAGTCTTCTGCAGTGTGTAGTGTGTGTGTGGTGTGTGAGTGAAGGCAAGCAGGCAGAGGAGCAGAGACTCCAGCCACACCAGCGCGCATATGCGAGCGTGCATGGGATCCCGACCCGGTAGATTTATATGTGTAAGAAGTTTCAAACAGTCCCTTTAAGAGCGAAAAGAGACACACTGGGCGTGCGAAGGGGAGGTGGATGAGTCCAACAAACACAAGGCTTTCATCCAGGAGACCGCTGTTAGTGTCCCGTGTGTCACGTTACAATCAGCTGTTCGTTCACAACGTTCAGTGTCATTTTCACTTTACAAACAAAGGTTTATTGATTTCTAGTTAACATATTATTTCAAATGAGCACAGTCACTCCACCACAGTGCCTCTTCACACAACACAGTCATGAATGAAATCTTTCTTTTGGGAAATCATTTATTGTGTCTGCAACTCAACAGGAACAGCTGATTGCCATTTGCGGGAGCACATGCGGCCTGTAAAGGCTGTATCGCCCAGTTTATAGTCTACAAATAGGCCTACACATTTACTGTCCGTGGTAATAGCAAAGATATATCTTTGTTAAACTTTAATGTTTCTTGTAACCTAATAATCACAATTGTGGCCAAACAAGTGTTTGCAGTTTAGTAATCAGGCATAACAATTACGTGTTATGGGTAATACTATGTTTCCGATAATATGTGTTTGGTATGTCTAATATCTATATAATATATATATTTATATTTAGAAACTAGACTGTAATTATAATGATTTACTGATTGGTTGTAGAAATTATCTCTTTTGCATTATGACTGCATTATTTCACCTGCTCTTTGCCCTAGAGATTATAACCAACCCAGTACTTTTTACCAGTTTAAATATAAGCCGTAATAGGCCCACAACCCATAAAAGTACCTGGCAGTAGTAGGCAGCTCAGTCCATAGGGACTTGGCTTGGGAACCGGAAGGTTGCTGATTCAAGTCCCCGAATGGACCAAGTACTGAGTGTGAACTGATCGCTGGAGAGATGCCAGTTTGCCTCATGGGCACTGCTGAGGTGCCCTTGAGCAAGGCACCAAAGCCCCAACAGCTCGGGGCACCTGTCAGGGGCGGCCCACTCGCTCTGACATCTCTCTCATTAATGCATGTAGGGCCTGTGTGTACTATGTAATATGTCAAATATAACAGAGTGAAAAAATAAATTGAATTTCCCCTCGGGGATTAATTAAGTGCCTTTCTTCTTCTTTCTATATGTGACAGATTATAGCCCACCCATGTCCTTTTTGCCTGTTAAAATACCTTAAAGAAGCAATACAACCCATAAAATGTAGATTCCACTTGCCTAAAAGTGATTACAGCTCCATTACTGATATTTAAACTGGTAAAAAAGTACTGGTTTGTTCATAATTGCAATAATATCGATGTATATTACACCCTAATGGTCCAGTAGGTGGCGCCCCCTGTGCTGGGTTTATCAGCGAGGGTAAGAACCTTCACTCAGGTAGCAGGTGTTGCTAGACGGAGGAGGAGCCCGGTTAGTTTTATGACCACGCCCTGGAGAAACATGAGGTGAACGCTGAACATGTTGACTGTGTGGAGTTTTTGGACATCGCAGATTAAGATTGCTTGCATGTATCTCATTGAAGAGACGTCAGAAGCAAAACCGGATCGGCTGTCTCCTCTGTTCCCTCCGGCCGCGGTGTGGAGGTTGAAGCAGGAAAAGCCAACACTAGGATCAGCAGTGATTCATGGAGAGACCTTCGTCTGGTCAGCTAACATTACTGCCAAGCAGCTGAAATATAGAGTGATATTGTGGTTTTAGCTGACGTGTGTCGCCTCACTATTTTTAGCGATGCTCGTTCATGTCTATGTAGAGCGAGCACAAGCGCGAGCCCGAGCAACAGGACGCTGACTTTCTTTGACTTAACAGCCACAGGTGTCGCTGTTAACAAGTCATTTCTGATTCTTACAAACAGTCCCTTTAACTAAACTTAAAGTTGAACATTTAATTTTTGCATTTCGTTGCATTTTTGCAAAGATCGTGAATCCAATATCGGTAGGCGTCATTGAAGAGAACAGTGCTGCATTTCTTTTATGTTTTTCACTGCTAGCATGTTAAACCAGAGTGGTATGATGTGCTCGTAGTCGTATAGCACACTTACAAAAAACGGCAAACTGACATTTTGACTTATAGGAAAAGCACAGGTGTTATTGAACATTAACGTTGGCTCTTAGTTATATGTAAGTGTCCAAGTGAGAGTGACAGTGAGCCAGCTCGCACAATACTAGGATCACGACATCAAAGCCGTTAAATGGAATTCAGCCATCATTCGTTTCATTATTTACATCTGTCCTTGTCCTGTCAAAATGTCCTCAGTAAAAACGGCCTATTGACTTTATCACCTTTGTTACGATCAAGCGTGTTTGAAGAAAACGCTGAATCATGGATGCAAATAAAGCTGTGGACATGTCCTCTGAGGCTATCAGCTGAATCAAACAGTGTCACTAATGCATACTTGCCAACCTTGAGACCTTAAAAATATGGAGGATTTCAAAACTATAGTGTGGGATCTGGGGGTCCTCCCATAGAACAATTTGAGTTTCAAAGACTTTGTTTCCTGCATTCTGGTGACTTTAAAACAATGCAAATAACAAAATAACAAATGCACCGTAACAGCATTTTTATGTTAAACTTGAAAACTGAACTGAATAAATCGCCCCTCTGGTTTGAACTTGGCGTGTGAATCTCTGGCATAAAATAATATACATCAGTTTTTATACTGATATACATAATATATATAATATA
This sequence comes from Sebastes fasciatus, assembly GCF_043250625.1. Lineage (NCBI taxonomy): Eukaryota > Metazoa > Chordata > Actinopteri > Perciformes > Sebastidae > Sebastes > Sebastes fasciatus. The sequence continues at coordinate 26,272,728 of NC_133798.1, read as the reverse complement.
TATACATCATAATATATAGATACATCAGTTCATTTTTTGCCCGTCTTCTTCTTTGTCTTCTTTGTTGTTTCTCAGAGAAAAGACACAAGGTGTTGGTGGAGGAGCAGCAGACTGGATAGAGGCAACGTCATCAAGGTGAGGAGAGGTGGACCCGAAAAACACTATCGCCTGTTCACAATCGGAAACTGCAACAGTCAAATGACATAATATTTATATTTGAATGATTGTATGTCTCTAATATTTTTTTTGTTTGTGTCTCCGTCCTCCAGAAAAAGTATGTAGAAAAAGAAAAAGTTATATTATATGTTGAAAAAAGTAATAAAAAAGTCATAGTATAGCATGTTGAAAAAAAAACATTTTGTAGTATGTCAAAAAAGTCATAAAAAAATCATAGTACGTTGCAAAATGTCATAGTATAGTATGTCGAAAAGTCAAAGAGTTATAATATAGTACATCGAAAAAAGTAATAAAAAACCATAGTATAGTATGTTTAAAAAACGTCGTAGTATAGTAAGTTGAAAAAAGTCACAAAAGCATACATAGTATAGTGTTCCTTAAGAGACATAATGGTCATAAACTAAAGTCAAAGCATAGTATGTCATAAAAATGTCATAAATATCATAGTATATTATTCCATAAAAATGTCAGCATATAAGTGCATTCAACCATTTGAATACAACCCCAAATTTGCATGAATCATGCAACTACTGTACATCAACTTCACTTAGCCACAATAAGAGACAGAGCTTGCCAAGATTTTTTTTTTAATATATATTATTTTAAGTGCAGTCAGAACAGGAGTTTTTTTTCTGTGACAGAAGATGTGATTTTCTGCTGTACTGATGTCAAGGGGGAGCTCAGGTTGCAGCAATGAAAATAATAAGAAATTATTTATACAACACTTTTCTTAACAAGGTTACAAAACTTTTAGAAAAAACAGCAGATTAAAACAAATGCAAACACATTTGATCTAAAGAGCGTTCAACAGTCGGCTTTAACAACAGCAAGACAAACTGATGCCCAAATGTTTTAAGTGAAAGTATCAAATCCAAGCTCCCCTGTCTAGCTAATCAATCTTGAGATTCTCCAAGTTTTCTCCTCAGTGTGGACAACAAATCTTAGAAATAAACAAAATTGTGAACTTCAGAAATAGTTCACCAAGATAAGGTGCTGATAGAACTCATACTTGATAGTTTTAGGTGAAAGGATCAAAACCAAGATCAAATCCAGTCTGTTTCCATAACATATTTTAAACCCTAAAAACTAAATTGAAGGAGCTTTTTAATGCAGATTGTTTATTTTCATATCTGTCATGCTGAAAGGTTGTGCAGACGCCTAGTTTTTTCCAGTGGTTTTGTGTGTTTGAGTTGAGTGGAAGTGGAATGACCAAGTAGCTGAGGTAATTAGTGGACTGCTCAGAAGACCTGAGGTTGTCAGTTTGATCGTTATGTGGTGCAGTGAATTATAAGGTCTAACACCCAAAATAAAGAAGTCAAATATTCTACAAAACAGCAGGAAGTGTGTCAGATCAGATAGTTCAGGATGATAGAAGACTGGTCTGAAGACAGGAGGTTGTGGATGTGGTGCAGTGAATTGAGGTCTAGTTCCCGGTATAGATGGTGCCAGGGCCCGGTTCGAGTCCTCACCGTTATGAGGACACTCGTGTCCAGAGCATCACTGTGGAGGTGGACAAGGTAGTACAAGACGTGTCTCCTCCCGTTGTTTCGGAAGGGTAGGAGGAGGGTGTTATGGTACACAAAACAACATTAATTAATTTTTTTTATTGGAAATGTGGCAGACAAAACTCGGTCATCCTTAGTTTTGGTCCAGAAACTCTGCACTCATCTGGGGAGAAAGAAGGGAACATTAGACTTTGCATCACATTCACACATCAAATCCAACAACTGCTACTACTAACATGCTTTCTCAAAGTTTTGATGACTGAGTGCCAATTTAGGGAGTCAGCATATGATTGACAGTCGCACAGGAGAAGTGTAATACATTATGACATTTTTATGGCATAATTTACTATGACTTTTTTTTTATTTCGACATACTATATTATGGTCCAATCCCAATGTTAACCATTTACCAGGGGACGTCAGTTACAACATACTATACAGTGACTTTTTTTAGCATACAATAAAACATTTTTAACATACTATGGAATTACTTTTTTTTCTCCACATACTATTACTTTTTTTCAACTTACTGTGACTTTTTTTAGCATACTATAGAATTTTTTTTTTTTTCAACATACTATACTATGATTTTTTTTTGACACACTTTACTCCGACTTTTTTTAAATACTATGATTTCTTTTTTTTCGACAAATTATACTATTAACATGCTATACTATGACGTTTTTTTTTACATATTATAACATTTTTATTTTTCGACACGCTATACTATGACTTTTTTTTACCGCTATAGTATGACTTTTGTTTTACATACTATACTCTGACATTTTTATGACAGGCTGGTGAAAACGCCACAGCACATCACCAGGATGGAGGTGCCATCCATGGAGGACCTCTACACCCAGCAGTGTAAGAATAACGCTTCTAGGATCATCAGAGACCCCCAATCACCCCAGTCACAAACTGTTCCGCACCACCGGGCTCAGGGACAGCTTCATCCCATAAGACTTCAGAACTCTTGAGCTCATCACTTGACACTTTACATTGTATCGTCACTTAAATCATTTATGTACTTTAACTTACTGTTTTACACAATGTTTACCTCGCTCTCGCTCTCTCTGCATATACATGAACTATATTCCCGTCTTTATTCTTTGAAATACTGTAGACCACAAATTTATATTATTTTTATTTAATAATGCATGCGTTATATTTTAACTTGTAATATTTTTTATCTTAGATCTTATTTTGTTTTTTACTTGTGTTACATAGCAATGCTGCTGAGATCTAAGATTTTCATTGCCAATCACTGCTTCTCTGTAATTGTTGTTTGTATGATAAATAACTTAAATCTTGATTCTATTGATCAACCTTTCAATTCAGAAGATTGTGTGGAAAAAAATGTATATTGGAGGAACTAATATAGTGAAAGAGAGGAGCTCTAACAAAATATTAGGAACACACTCAGTTTTGTTTCTGTCCCTTCATCTAGACCAGGGGTCTCTTAGCAACCTGCAGCTCCAGAGCCACATGTGGCTCTTTAGCTCCTCTCCAGTGGCTGCCTGGACATTTATAAAAATGGAAATGAATAACTGTTTTTTTTTGTTTACATTTTCATTTATATTTATCATTGTTGTAGGTCTATGGTACGACGGAGTATTAGGGCCACATTGAGGGAAAAAAATAAATCTGAGATTTAGAGAATAAAGTCATAATTTTAAGGAAAAAAAAGTCGTAATATGATACTAAAGTCATAATATTATGAAGTAGTAATTTTACGTGTTATTTTCTTTTTTTTCTCGTAAAGTTATGACTTTATTCTCGTAATATTACAACTTTTTTTCTTGTAATATTATGGCTTTATTCTGTAAATCTCAGATTTTTTTTCCCTCAATGTGACCCTAATACTCTGTAGTACATTTGCACTTTGTCCCTCACTGCATTAGACTTATATACTATATACTTAGACTATAAACTGTGTTACCTTCATCACAATGCTCACATGTTTTGCAGCTCCAGACGGATATTTGTTTTTTTTTTTTTTGCCTAAAATGGCTCTTTTGATAGTCTAGATGTTTTTTGGTCTTCCTTATTTGAGGATATACAGTGGGAGAAAGCTTGGAAAATGTGTGATAAATACTGTATCAATAACAAACTTAAGGAAGTGTCTTACAGGATATTACATATAATTTATCTGCTGGATATTGATTATAAGTGTGATTTCTGTGGTCTTGAAAAAGAGAGTATTTCCCATTTATACTTTCACTGTATACATACACGAATGTTCTGGATGGATGTAGCCAATTTTCTACAAAAGAAACTTAAGATGAATGTTGAAATAAATATGTTTGATGTAATGATATATTTTAGTGAAGATAAGATTGGAAATAACATGCTGTATATAATACAATTTTTTTTATATTTTATATTCATTAGACAAAAATGGTGAGGAAACCAAGCCAACTTTCCTGCTTTTTATTAATGAATTTAAACAGTTTATCACCACCATACCCTATATTAAAAACAAAAAAGCCATTAAGACTTTTCATTAAGAAATATTAAATGATTTATTTGGAGATTGTTTACATTCTTCTTTCTGAAGTCTCGGGGAAGTCATAGCCTAATAAAGCGTTACTATTTTGAACTGATTATTTGCCTGTTTGTGAGTGTATTTCACAGTGTGGCTCAATTTGACACATTACATAATGGATTTTTTTTTCAACATAGTAGAAGGGCTTAAGAAAAAGCTTTCTGTTGCAAGGAAAGGAGGAGAGGAGAGAAGATGGGACGAGACATGGTCTATGACGTCAAAGGGTAGTTGGTGGCACACATAGCCTTATCTATAGCCTGTATCCCATGGTTACCATATGCCGTACACGGCTGGGAACCTGGGCCGGAGAAAGCAGGGTGACGCACTAGGCACACACACACTGCAGGACAGCTGGCACCCCTCACAAATGCACCCATACCGGCACCGGTGCACTTCCACTGTACCTTAATACAGCACCAACGTCTCGCTCACACAGGGGGTGGTGTTTCTAAATCCATCCTGGGTTAGAGAGAACATAGAGGGCTAATATCTGCACAATCTCCAACTGGGAGAGGTAACACACCTCTATCCCCATGAGATCATCCTGACGGAGAGAGATAGATAGAAAGAGGGAGAGATACATCCAGGGAGAGGCGGAGAAAGAGGCAGACAGACGGGGGGAAAAAGAGAAAGAAGGGTCTGATAGGGAGTCAAAGACAGAGACAGACAGAAGGGAAAATAGGAAGAAGAGAAAGCAGCACATTATCTCTGTGTAGAGTCCTGGGAGGAACAGCCTGTTTGTAGAGTGATACCCATCAGCTCCCTGGCTGTCTCGGGAGATATTACTGCACTGTGGTGTACTTTACCCAGATAAAACATCCCTGCGTCTCAGATAGAAAGACTCAGACAGATAGTGGCAAGGTGAAAGGGAAAGAGGCAGCTAGACTGTCAGACAGATTGACAGACAAAAGATGGGCGGAACGGCTGATCACTCCCTTTTAAAAAATGCATGTTACAGCATAATGGATACGATTATGCAGAATATATCTTTTGGCAAATCCTTGTTTCAAAAGTTAGTGCTGACATAGGTAGCATGATGCCCCAGCAGAAATTAAAAGAGCAGCAGTGGATAGACATGGAGCAAATATGATTAAAGAAAGTTGTTTTTATAAAACGGTCACTATATCCTGACAGTGGTGCATGAGACAGGTAATCTGAAAGACATCATGTGCCTCTGTGTCCTCCGGTGCTCCTAATGGCATCTGCAAGATTTCACAGACTGGATTAAAACAACCAATCAGAGCCGAGCTGGAGTCTGCCGTCTCTGAGCAGCTGTCAATCACTCGCAAACTCCGATCAAACGGTCAAACTAGGCAGCGCTGATCAAATATGAATCAATATTCTGTGACTGTAATGCCTATTTCTCACCTCAGATGTTTTCAGAAACATCTTTTAGTGTACTGTTTAGCTGTAATATGAGAAAGTTTGTGACCCGGCAGTTGAGGAAATACCAAGCACCGCCCACCTGCCGAAGCAAACTTTCTCATTTTACAGCTAAACAGACTTCTGGGCATGAACTTGGAAGTTGGTTGTCACTTTGAGATTTAGTGATCTCCCAGACTACGCCCCCCCGTCCCCGTCCCCCCTCCTCTGATGATTCACCCTGCTGTGTGTCTGCCTGCCTGTCTGTCTCTCTGTCGGTCGTGCTGCCTCCTGGGGCCCTGATTGAATAACTAATGATTAATATCAACACAGCCACTGCCACAGTGACTGATTTACCGCACCCATTGATCCAGACCTTGAGATGTCAGGAAAAAAAGATGCAGATTGAACCTCAGGCAAGGTTTTGTGCGACTAAATTATCTGAGCCTGACAACTGAAATTCTGTGTGCATTGGTAAAAAAAAAAAAAAAAACTACAGCCGAGGACAGAACTTTTCATCCCCAGTTCTAAACATTAAATCAAATCATTTATTGAACCAGGTGTGTTATGAAAAATAAAGTACAAATCCAGGATTTTACATGTATTCACACCTGGTTGTTGCCCAGTATGAATATAATGTAAATTTGTTGGCCGATGAGCAGCTTCATTTGAACAGTTGGGGATTAACTGCTTTCCTCCAGGGTGTTTGCAAAGCACTTTACTTCTTCCTGCTAGAGTTTCTAAACATCAGGATAATGCCACACTGAGGTAACTCATCACTGTTCCTAAAGCATCTATTAAAACTACGACTGAGAGTTGACTTGTGGACAAATTTTAAATTATATTTCCAAGTAAATAGAAAACAGGACTTTGGTTCAACTTGTGTATGATTGGAAATCAAGCTGCTGCAGCACTGAAAAACATGTGAACGTGTTTTTGACTACACGTCTAATTTTTGTAACAAATTACTTTCATCTCTGCAGAAAAAACTCTCTCTTGTCCTTTCCCTTTCTTCTATCTGACTGTCGGTCTGACCTGATCAAATATTTCTGCGCTGTTTGAAGTAAAAAAAAAAGATTAGTCGACAGTGATATCTCCGACATGTATTCAGGCAACATACACAGTTAGTCCAAACAGTTCCACCCCTTTCTCCATGAAACTGGAAACAATACTAAATGTCTATTGACCTCATGAAGATGCAATGCTCATTACACACAGAAAACAAAATTGTTTTATGGAAGTAAAATGTAGCCAACTTTGCTGGACTTGGATGTAAAATGCAAGCTAAAGACTTTGCCATGTTGTCACCTAAATCAAAAGGGTTCTGTAAGGTGGCTATTTTATGGATAATTAATATTATTTTGGCCACATGGTGCCAGTACAACAAGCTGTAAACACAACATTGACATTATACTACATAATTACTAGTTTTACACATTCAGCAACACTGACACTCATAGAAGTTGTGTTTCTGGCCACCTGGTGAATATAGTTTCATTATTCACTCTACTTGTAGCTCTGTTTTGGCCTTTCCACAAATTCAAAGAGAGTGGTATCTGACCCTTTAGCTGCTAAATGCTCCACTATTTTCAACCCTTAGACTCTAATTTCTGCAGTTTGGTGATGGACAGGTAGGAAACAGATTCCTGCTGGAAACAAGGTTGATGAGAGTGGTGAGAGTGAACCGCAACAGTGAAGTTGTGAGCCTGAAAACCCAAAATATTGAGCTGGAACACGCTGAAACACTCTGTAGATCTAAGATCAGAAGAACCTTTGAGTGACCCCTTTCACATTATACATTTCATCCATTGGTGATATAAAAAATATTGATTATAGCACCTCTGGGGGAAAAAAACTTCAAAACATTCCTCCCACCAGATGATCCATAATTCACCTACTTCTAACTAACTAATACTTGCACTAAAAAGTATAACAAGATCATGCACTATACTCAGGAAGAAAACAGCCAAAAGGAATTTTTATTTCACCACACCTGATTAATGACCGTTTGCTGCACGCCTCATCTCACACATGAGCATTTCCACAATGAGACGTCAGTCAGTCAGTCGGTCTCTAGCAGTCGGGACGTTTATTGAACACTTAGTTTGATTTGGACAGTTAATTTCATGAGCATCGTGCTCTGTTGTGTGTACTGCATATAGATTGCTCTACTTCCCGGAGTTTCTCAGTTGCAAATTCCTGGCAAACTCAATAAAATCTTTATTTTTTTTTTTTAAATCTTGATAACGGGGCGCAATAGTCAAATACATTTTAAAGCTGTGAGAAAATTCCATACACATTTGTAAGTCCCCAGAGAACGGCTGCAATTCAAACAGAGTATCTTTCCTTTTTTGAAGTGTGTGAAAAGCCAATACATTTTCTACTCTCTGTGAGCATACTATGAAAAGTGAGACTAATCTGGATGGTAAACTAGTGCGAGGGTAGAATGGGGTCAAGTTACAGGATGAAATACTGATACAGGAAGAATCATTTTAAAAGCTTTACTGTTATCCAACACACACACACCCTTCTGTCTGCATCAATTGTAGTAATCCTACACTTGGAAATATGCACACACACATATATATAGAGAGTCCTAAAAATTAAGAGTCCACAGAGAGGGAAGAAAGTGCCTGAAAAGAGGTTAGATGACATTACAAAGACAACCCAATTAGATTATGAAAGATATTCTTAACTAAGTCTGAAACTCAATGATCTGTAATGGGAGTCCTGTGGCTTATAAAAGCCTCGCCCTGGAATAATCTGTCTCTTTCTGTCTCACTCACTCACACACATGTAACACACACATACAGAGGGATTGAGAGGCCACCAGTCACTCGTTTAGATCTCTGCGTGCAATCATCAGCCGACTGTGGCAGCATGTGAGAGCACCCTGCTACTTTGTTTGAATTTCAATCGCTGGCCAGCTAGTTGGAAATTTATCAGGAAATGCCACATTTATCCATTACGCCAACTCCGTCTGACTCTGCTCATGCACCCTTAACATGAACAGCAGAACGTGGTTACAAGCTGCACTTGTGCCCCCGTAAACAAACTATATATTACAGGTTTAGAAGAGGGGGGTGATGCTACACATCTGCCTCCCTTTACTCCTTAATCTGTCATATTGCAGCACTGCAAATTAATTTTTTCTCACTTTTGCAAAATGTGCCAGTAACTGCTTTGATAAAGGTCATGAGGAATAAATTGCTGTTTGGAAATTAATCATTGTTCTTAATTGCACTATACTTAATTACTTTATTTTGGGACCCTCGCCAATAAACAATGAAACATCTAAAAGGGGATAAAATAAGAGTGCTCCAGGGATGACGTATTTCTGTAGGCCAACCAGGAAGTCAGCATCGCCTTGGGTTCCCTCGACAAAAAGCCGATCGGATTTCTACACTGGATTTTTGGATTATTGCAGAAAATAAGCTCTGTGGCAAACACATGTTTATGATACTTACACGTTTTGTTCAGCAAGATAATCTTCATAAATGAACACCACTTTTATGATACTTGAAGTGTGAATGCAATCGCCAGGAGTAGAAAGCAAACGTTAGACTATAAAGGAACTACGCCACGGTCGCATCAACGGCAGTATATAAATAGTGGTAGTAGTAATAGTAATAGTACAACGAGGCGGCGTGATGACGTTTAGTATAGTCGCCTTTTTTAAGACACACAAAGGCTTCATAATTCATGATATTTACTGTCGTATTTTATATATTTACTGTCGTATTTTATATCGTAGAACAAAACATTTATGTTAACCACAGTCCTTATTTCAGGCATCAATTCACCAAAAACTCGACTTCGAACCGAAATAGCTAAAATGTTGACTCATTTCTGAGTTTTAGGACTCATTCCTGCAGCACTCTATAAACTTTACTGTTTACCATATGAGTCATTAATAACTTTGTCATCAAGCCACTTGGCTAACCACTGAAAGACATGGCCTTTTGGGTCATGAGTGATTGTGCATTTCTCAGTCTATTCTCTCTTTAACACTCTCGTGCGCACACACACACACATATAAAACACTTTCACGCCAACCTGAACAGCCCTGAGACGAGCCATGTTCTCCGGATCATTAGCCTCATGTATGCTGTAGATCTCACGGTGCACTTAGCCGGGGTCAAGACAGCCACTCAGCCTGTGTGTGTATGTTTGAGTGTGTGTGTGTGTGTGTGTGTGTGAGTGTGTGTGTGTGTTGTCCTTCTGTCCGTCTTCTTGTTTATGTCTACATTTCTTGTCTTTCTGTCCGTCCAGCTGACCTGCAGATGAAAGCAAACTTCTTACACTTCATCTCCCTTTGATGCTTCTACAGTATCTGTTATCACAGGGTGTGCTCTGTTTGTGTGTGTTTGTGTGTGTGTGTGTGTGTACTGCATGCATGTGTGTGTGTGTGTGTTGTGTCAGCATCAGCGCACACAGTGTGCATAGCAACAGAAAAATGTCGATCCTCGTGTATTTTCTGCTTGCTCCAGAAGTTCCTTAATACAGCATCAATGGATTCACAATTAATCTCCAGCTCTCAGTCCCCACTTTGCTGCGCTCTTTCACCTTCACTCACACACACTCACACGCTCACACACACACACACTTTTATCCCCTTCATATCTATCTTTCACTCCCTGTCTATTAAACTGTGAATAGGGTGACAGCAGAATACCGCCATTCTGTTGTAGTACTTGATCAAGGACAGCTACAAGGCTGAAATAGGTGGTGTGTGCGCATGTGTGCATGTAAGTGGATGAGAGTGTGACTAAAGATGCGGGAATATGTGTGTGTGTGTGTGTGTGTGAGTGAGAGAGAGAGAGAGAGAGAGAGAGAGAGAGAGAGAGAGAGAGAGAGAGAGAGAGAGAGATTAGTAAGATTACCAAGACATCTTTATAGTCTCTGTGCTACTGTGGTGCCATCTTCTGGTGGGGAAGCACAACAGCTTTGACTTAATTATACAGCGAGCAGGAGGACGGGCTGAGACGAGACACATTTGCATTCAGAGCACCCGTAAAATAGGGCATTCAAGGGATGCGACATTTAAAACGAAAAACAAAACTCTTAGATTTAAAAAAACCCATTTAATATAGTGACAGACATCATTAAAACATTTCAAATAATTGCTGAAATTGGGTTTAACATTTAGCATATTGGATAAGATGACATGAAATGTATAGTGAATGTACATTATACAGAGAACATGAGACAGTACTGTACAACCTGTAGAATATAGCAGCTTGCAGCATCTTTCAGTGCACAAACATACACACGGGAACATTTTCTCTTATACATACGTTAATTCAGTCGTAATATATAAAGCCACTTCGATCATTTATAATGCTAAAATGAGATGCGTTAATTTGTTTCAGTCAGTCATCTCAGTGAAGCATCCGTTACAGACGATGCGGTTACAAAGACCGTCCCTTCTTTTCCACGACGAAGTTTGAAGTGACAGACTTTTGTGACGCTAATATCCAGAGTGGATTGAAATTGGCGGTCTGCCAAGGTCTGAGTGTGGGGAGATGATAATTCATTCAGCTCAGGCTCTCTCACACACACACACAACACACACACACACACACACACACACACACACACACACACACACACACACACACACACACACACACACACACACACGAACACTCCTTCTGCAGTTTTCTTTTTGCATACTGCAGAAAAACTTTCAAAAACAGATGCACACACACACACGCGATGAATTAACACTGTTCAGTTTTGTATAGAAAGAGCTTGTGTGTACACATGAATGTTACATTTTCTGCTTTTTTTCAGATCCTATAGACGGGTTTCTTGTATACAAACGTTACTGGGTGCGTGTGCATTCAGGGGGCAAAAACACTTTGGCAGCCGATTGTAATCAACGTAGATTTTGCATTGTTTGTACATTCTTGTTGACTAGACTAGACCCCTGCAGAGTCCGACCACCAGATACCAAATCATATGCATGTTAGTATGAGATTTGTTGGTCAGACATAAGTGTGATTTGACTTGGGGGGAACTGGATTGACACTCCGGTCGGAGTTCAAGTTACGTGAGCCCCTCGTGATGGCCGCCGCCAGACACTTTTTCCTTAGCGATTCCTCAACAGGCATAATGTTAATATAAAACTGGAGACTTGGATTGGCTGCCCCGGTAGACTATCAGACGTCTTCCCTTCAAAACGTAATGTTATGGCATACCGCAGTGAGTTTTCCCCCGCCGTAGTCGCGTAACGTTACAGCAATTTAGAGCCGTAACGAAGTCTTGCATCACTTTAAAGTATTAAGGCATAGTCATTTATAAATATTTCCTTAGAGTATGGATCGATCACCCTGTTGTTGATCAGTTCATTTTGATCGATCTGTGGAGCATGACCGCTCGCCATAACCACCCGCTGCTTTGCAAGCGCTGTGTGACGAGAATGCTTTTGCCCATCAAGCTGGATCTATAATCTCCTCCTGTTTTTTTGCAAAGGCATGTGATCCCCTCAGAATATTAAACATTTTCAAGCCATCTTTTCTGCAGTTGGTGCTGTAACAACTCCTTCTCATCTCTTTGTTCAAGCTTTGCAGCTTGGCTTCGCTAGATATGCCGTGTTTTCTGCCCCCTAGCTGCGCGCGCATTTCTGTGATGACGTCGCACAGAAACCCGTCTATAAAGCTGACCAGCCATACATTCCTTTCATCTACACAGAATGCATAGAGCACGTTCATATATATATATGTATATATATATGTATATATATATACATATATATATACAGTCAGTGGCTTTGTGATATCATTAAAATACTGAAAATGGAGTTCATTTTGGTGTTTCCGTACAGAATATCATTTATCTGCCCACCACGACATTCATTTCTCTTGTCACAGATCTATAAGACCCAAATCACTGTTAGAGTGTCACAGACACACTCATTAAAATACTATGTACAGTAAGGACCACTTTATCTAAACCCCCTGGAGACGTGTGAAGCTCGACAAGAGTGCCCTTAACATTGCCCTACCACTGGATAGTTCTCTACAAGTGGCCCATTGATGTACTCTACAAAAGGAGCTGCTGAACCACTGCACTTTGGTGTTAAAACATTCAAGTAATGCCAGGAATCAAGAGTATTCACATACACACATACCACTCTGGTGGATTTGCTACCAAAAGAAAAAATGGATGAAACCAAATGTTTGCCTGGTCTGCTCCCAACTCAAAGAATCAGTATGGTATCTGTTTACGATGTGTTTAAATCACAGTGTTTCTCCATGCATTCATCTATTAAGAGTGCTCAGATCAGGTTTTTATTGATCTGTGGGCTATGCAGGTATGACCGACATAAAAACCAGGTGTCCTGAGTGCACAGCTGGATTTACAGAAGTAAAGGTTTGATTTAGTCCCCCTGGTTCTGCTTCATTCTCTATTGAGGCTCAGGGTTTGGGTAATATCTGAAGACCTTGTAGATCCACTGTGCGTAGAAGGGCACATTGATGAAGATGCCAGGCTGGTTGGCCCGAGCGCAGCCTCTGCCGTGGACGCTCACTCCCATAATAACCCTGATGTCGCCGTCCTGACACACAAGAGGGCCGCCGTAATCCCTCTGCAAAACAAGAAATAGATGGCACGTTTTTCTACGTCGCTGGTTGAGAAATCGTCATCGTTTACATTTATGACAGCAGGGTTGGACTGGCCATCGGGAAGTTCGGGAAGAATCCAGGATGGCGGATCCATTCCAGGCCCAACCAGCCGGTGGTCATATTGATATACTGTATGGCCCTTGGACGTGGCATGGGCCAGCCTGGCCCTCGCACACAGCACAGAGCAGAACGCTGCCCGTCAGCCACTCTGATTCTTTCAATATTAAGGGGGAACATGAGCGGCCCCTCCAAATTTGGACTGATCCTCTGATCATTTTCAGCGTCATCAGCGGTGACATGCTGATACAAACTGAGGAGGCAGGTGTCAGCAAGACATCCTAAAGTGTCTTGAAGGTCTTCAGCCCTTTATACCACAGACACTGCATTAGTGTTAAAATTACTGCCAAATTTTTTTCAAGGCTTCCGCATAAAAGGCCTCAAAGTCCCGGGCAGAATTTCAGTCCCAGCCCGTCCCTGTATGACAGGGTTAAATGGAAGCAAAATGCATTTTTAAGCTCTCAGTGGCAGACAGCACCACCAGTATTTGTGAACACGGACAGTTATTCTCCAAAGCTAGAAACCACAAAGCCGAGGCTTTGATCGCTGATGAAATTTAGTGAAACAGTCTCCAGCTGCTCTATTTACAACGGACTGAATACTAAGCCTACGGATTCAAAGAACATTTGTTTGAGATGTGGATCAAACTGAGCTTTGAAAGGTCTGTATTGAACCAAGGCGCTAATATACTCATAAATTCACACGGGGTACAATTACTGTATCCAAAGGCCTGTTCAGATGGTCGAAAGGCACCATATGAATTCTAGTTCTCATCACTGAAACGGATATTTGGCCTCATGATTAAACGGTAAAACACCTCACTGGGAAAAGAATATGATAAGTAACAGCTTACCTCACACACTCCCTCGTTCCTCTTGCCTCCTGCACAGATCTTGGTGTTGGTGATGTGGAGGTTCCCTCTGTGCATCTCTCTACACCTCGCATTACTGACAATGGGCATGTCGACCGCCTTCAGCACGTCATCATGACCAGTGCCTGAAAGAGTTAAAGGTTTATTGCCTCTGTTCTGTTGTAGCATATGCAACACAAATGCCACCATTGTATTGTAGAACTCCTACGTTTCTGGCACCATATTGTAATAGAACATAAATATAATATAGTGCTGTATCATATTTAGCATATTTAAAGAGCACGGAGGGAAGTCTGAATGGTTTATACAAAAGCCATAGCGCATTTTTACTTTTATTAAAAATATCAATCTTCTGTGATACCGTCTGTATATCAAGCCACCCAACAAGCAGCCCTGAGTCAGAGTTGAGAAGCGTGACGATACAGTAACCAATTATTTGAGAGAGGACTGTGTTACAATATACTTTTGTGCCTACAGAATAATCCAGGACTGCTGCAGGAGAAATGCAATATAAATGCAATATATGGCACACCTGGAGAGAGGATACAACAGCCGTAGTGGAAGCAGAATATAGTATATCATTACCTTTGGTCTCCCCCCATCCATACATTTTACATATCGTTCCTTCTGGGATGGAGCACCCATCCACGGGGAGCTGAAGTGTGTGAACATTGTCTGCAGGGAGGGCAGGCCTGGACGTATTTATTGCACGTAGAAAGTACAAAGCATGGTCAACATCACACACAAACATACAGTACATCAATATATCTTTGAGATGATTTTTCCAGGTACTCACTTAGACAGCCTTATGAGGGCTAAACTGGAGCCCTCGGGGCCACATATCACATGAGCTATGCTCACTTCCTGTCTCTTGGACCAGTCAGTAGCGCCCTCTCGAATATCTGAGACTCCCAGCCACACCCGATACTCGCTGAGGTCTGGAACACTGAACACAGAGTTAATGCTTAATAATATATTCCACATATAACATATATATCTCTCTCTGTCTTTTTGCTGCTTCTATCTATATTTCCTGTTTGTCTGCAATGTTGTTGTTTTTTATGTATAAATGTCACTACTGTTTCTACTGTATTAACAACTGTGTGTTCTTTTCCGACATTTAAACTGCATGTCCTGTTTTTGTTTTTGTTTTGATGTATTTTAGGAAGCCTTTTGTAACACCATGGCAACACAAAGCCTTCTGGCTAATTCTGATATTTTTTATACCATGT
The DNA here is from genome assembly GCF_043250625.1 of Sebastes fasciatus. Lineage (NCBI taxonomy): Eukaryota > Metazoa > Chordata > Actinopteri > Perciformes > Sebastidae > Sebastes > Sebastes fasciatus. The sequence continues at coordinate 26,257,349 of NC_133798.1, read as the reverse complement.
GTATTTAATAATTTACACTGTGCCTTCTCAAATAAACTAAACTAAACTAAACTAAACTAATATTACTCTCTATAAACTCAGACTAACCAGGACAGACAGTAGCAGCTGAAGAGAGTCCGTTATGCTTGAATAAGAGAAATACATATGAACTGAACAAATGTATCTTATAGTTAATACACTAAGGGTATAAAAGCAAAATGCACTGACAGTTCAAGTTTCAAGCAAAAAGAAAAGGAAATGACATTAACAGACAGCGAGCGTTGAAGTTACCATGAGGAGAAGCACTGTCTGTCAGTGAGTACCCATTCCTCTCGTATTAGTGAACCTCCACACCAGTGCTGCGACCTGAAAAGAAGATAACAAAACACAAACAACACATCAAGGAAAGCTGTGAAACACCGTACACAAACTGCTACTGATGCTGTTAAAAACTGTATGTTGGGAAGTCACAGAAATCCAGTTGTTCCCCAAATATGTACAATTTGAGGAGAGGGACATAGAGTAGTACTATGAAACCCTAACAATACAATGTTAGTCTATAGAACCACATGACTAAATGGCCTTGATCACATCTTAAACTTTACAGATGTAGTAGTGCAGAACTGACTGTATATAGTAATTTAGAGCATAGACGGTGTGTTTTAGAAGTCTGACTTGAAGGGCTGTTTTGTACCAGATTACAGCTTTAAGATAATTCGCATCTGTAGTCCCTTGGCAGGTCAAAACAAAGAAAGCATGACAACAAAACAGTACAGAGTAAAAACATAAAGTTATTAAGGCTGTCAAATGCAAAATCGTTTTGGCGCCACTAATTTCTTCAACGCATTAACGCAATTGATCTTTCGGAGGTTGTAGCGGGCTCAGTTTTAAAGCTAGAGTGAAGATGACTGGTATCATATGAAACTAGAAATACTAAGAAATCCACTGATACCAGCATGTCATACTAGCTTGTCGCGAATGAGGTTAAAGAACGCTCCGAACTTGTGCTAAATTTTGGCGAGGAAAAACTGGCATGGTCATTTTTTTCAGCACACTGACAGCTGTTGTTGCCTGTTGGTCTTGAGTTTGCCATTTTTTTATGCTAAATGCAGTACCTGTGAGGGTTTCTGGACAACATCTGTCATTGTTTTGTGATGTTAATTGATTTCCAATAATAAATATATACATACATTTGCCTAAAGCAGCATATTTGCCCACTCTGATGTTGATAAGAGTGTTAAATACTTGACAAATCTCCCTTTAAGGTACATTTAGATAGATAAAAAATGTACGATTCATTTGTGATCAATCACGGACAATCATGCGATTAATCGCGATTAAATATTTGAATCGATTGACAGCCCTAAAAGTTATACAAGAAAGAACACACAACACGCAATACAAAGCTATACACAATAGCACATGGAATTTGTATGCTTGTCTGATTAAAAGCAAGTCAGTACTCGAGGTTAGTGAGTACATAGCTGAGCAGTTTTTAAGTTGGTTTTGAAAGTGCTGATAGAGCTGCAGCTCCTCACATAGTCAGACAGGTTTGTTTGACTGATTTGTGGCTTTCAAAGAAAGAGCTGATTGCCCAAATGCAGTGTGGCGAAATGCTATTTTACAAACTTGTGTAGCGGATACTCCTGAGGAAGGGCCAAACCATTATAAATGTTATAAACCAGACACAAATTACCTTTGTTCTACCTCTCTATGAAGCAACTGATGGATTAGAAATGTTTGACATCGAGGCTGTTTCTGTGTTTAAAACTATACACAACAAAAAAATAGAAAAAACAAACCACATTTGTTCAAATATCTGCATGCAGGTGTTTCTAAGCATAGTAGAAAGGCCTCTGAAACAGCATTTGAACCCTCCAGTGAAAACAAACATGACAAGAAAACTAAATATTGTTATGAATTCAAAAGGTGGTCTGGGCAGGATGGCCTACTGTTCTTCTTCAGTGGCGGAGGGAAATGTGTAGAATGTCAAATGCACCGCCGTACCCTTTCTGTATGCTGACCATCCAGCTGCCGTCTGATATGCCCACCGGAAATCCTCCCACAATCCTGATTCTTTTATGGACAAAACACCTCACAGAGGACAGCTCACCTGGAAAAGCACAAACACACACAGATACGAATAAAACTCATTCACAGGCACAGACATACTGTAGTTAACTGTGACATATTGTTTACACGGTCGCGATACACGAGGCACTTGAGCTGCCTAATGATCCACCACGATCATCATTATATATAAAACATAACCAGTCAGTCTCATGAGGCCATTAATTAAAGTAATTATTGAATATGTTCATATCACACATGGGCGTGAACTATGTATATCAAGAGATTGAGGGGTTTATCCTCTGTTCTTGAGTTATTATCTGTACGAGTCCAACGCACAAACACTCCTATCTATCTATACGCACACAGAAACAGATGCCACCATGACAACGTAATGTCCTGAATTATGTGCTATAATAGCTGGACATAAAAATGACTCCATGAGGTTCTGAAAACAACAAAACATGCCTCGGAGGCTATCAAATACAGATCAGCAGCTGAGCCACTCACAAACAAAGACAGACAGACAGACAGACAGACAGAGAGGCAGACAGATGGACAGACGGACAGACGAGCAGACGGAGACACTCACCGAGAGGAATGATGTTCTGCGAAGCATCACCTGCAGAAAGTAGAGGAGACAAACAAGGGATCAGGGAGTATTAACCGATACAAGATAAGAGGCGACCTCACTCAGGGGTGCAAATTTCACGGAGGCCACCAGGGCCCTCGTGTTTGTCTGCCATGTCATGATCATTTTTTTCAAATCTGGAAGGCTTTAATTGAATGTAACAAGCCTTAAAAGACGTAAGCCAAGTTGTAGCTATTTAGCATTTACCATGCTGACCATTTTCTAAAGCAAGATAAACTTTTTCCTTTAGTTCCAGGCAAGCAATCGGTGTCCATCAATCAATTAGCACACTGTCAACACCTGCTTATGTTGTGTAATCCATCAACATGTTGTCAACATGACATTATTCTTGCATGTTCATGCAGTTTACACGACTGCACTGCATTGCCTCACAACGTTAGTGGAACTTTCGACAAAAAAAAAAAAATCTTAAACACAGCAGCCTTATTTACACAATGACTCGCTGTGATGTAGAGTATAAGAAGTGTGTAGTAAATAAGCTGCAACATGCAAAATGATCTCCTTTAAAAGCTGATAAAAGGTTTATATAAAAAATACAACCAGATGATCCATTGATACCTGTGTAGTTTTGATATAAACACTATGCCAACGAAATACAGACTTTATTTTAATTGTCGATTAATCTGCTGATTATTTTCTCCTTTAATCGATTAGTTGTTTTGTCTATAAAATGTCAAAAAATGGTGAAAAATGTCGATCAGTGTTTCCCAAAGCCCAAGATGACGTCCTGAAAAGTCTTGTTTTGTCCAAACTCAAAGATATTCAGTTTACTGTCATAGAAACCAGAAAATATTCACTTTTAAGAAGCCAGAATTAGAGAATTTAGACTTTTCTTTCTTAAAAAATTATTCAAACCGATTAATCGATTATCAAAATAGTTGCCGATTAGTTGAATAGTTTGAAACTAATCGATTCATCGATTAATCACTGCAGCTCTAATACAGACACAGATACAGACACACCCACAGTCATGATGCCTCTGGCTCTTGGTCCATGTGGGAATAGTTAGAAGGAGCCCTCCCCTGTCTGTCTGATGAGTTGTGAATCTCCTCTGACACACACTAACCTGCGAGTGTGGACAGATCTACACACTGCAAATAAAGTGTGTGTGTGTGTGTGTGTGTGTGTGTGTGTGTGTGTCCAACAACCAGACAGAGTGCAAACAAATCTACACTAACTCTTTCTTAGACCATGAAAATTTAAAAACTTTCAATTTCACACAGCCTCACATTGTTTTCCCCAACTGTGTGTCTCTATGTGTGATTGTGTGCAGCTTGTATGTACACGCTGCCATGGACTCACATGGTTTTACAGTGCAGTAGTCCCAGGGAATGGCGGAGTTGTTGGTGTAACACCAGGGACCATGTTTGTCTTTATCAGGGTTTCTGCAGTAGTTTCCCTCCAGGCCGGCCATCAGCATGCCTCTCTCGCCACTGGACAAACACACAAACACAATAACTTATCTTTCATCAACATTCAGTAAGCCCAAAAGACAAAACAAAAGGACGTTTTTCCCCCCCCCTTTAAGCAGATAATTCAGCTGTTGATGAAAGTAAAAGGGATTTGCTGGCGATTTATAACCGTTAGTAAAAGCTGAACAAATTTTGCCAGATAGGATCTGGACAGTCAAACTGCACAGCTGTGTAGGCTCTGTCCCTCCGGACAAGATAAGGAGGTGATTTGCAAAGGAATTACTCACTGAGACAGTATGCATCCACCTACACTCACATATCTAATACATGCAGACATATCCCACACATGCACGAGTTTTTAAAACTACAAACAGAGCTCTTTCTCACGCGGAGGGAGGAGAACTATAAGGGAGACATGGAAGAGGGATGCTGGGTACCAAATCACAGCGATCCAGAGTGTGTTATTGTGTTTAGCAGCTAGCATAACAGCCAGCTCTCCCTGTGACTCCCTAACCCTGACTTTTGACCCCTGGGCAGGAGCCAGGCGGTGGAGATGATTGGCTTTGAAGTGTTCCTACAAAGGAGGGGTTTGGGGTCAGAGGCGAGGAGTGAAGTGTATATCCCCCAGCCAAGTTATCACTCGGAGTCATTCCTGCTGAGTTAGGTCATCTTCAGGGAAACACTTCTCTAACCATTAGGAGAAGCTGGAGCGGCTAGTCACGGCACCCGCAGGAGCCGTTTTCTCCTCTGAGGAACAAGAGGCCTGACTTGATCCGCTAACAACAATAAGACGTAAGTAGAGGTCAATAACGGGTCGCCTCCCCGCACTAACCATCGCCGTCTCAGGTTCGCACACATGGTTCTAAAAAAAAACACATTCCCCTGCACACTGAGGCTGTCATGCACAAGTATCACAAAGAGCTAATTTCTCCTGTTGAAACCCATGAAACATGAATTTTCTGCTCATTATCAGTGATTTCCTTTGATCCCGTTGAGCTTTAAAAAAAAAGAAAAAACCCTCTGCACTCTGTTAGACTCTCTCTGATGGGTTACATGCACTAGAGCTGTGTGACATCTTGATCTCTATTTTAGGCAGAGGCGCTTGTCTGCAGTTTATTGATGGTGCGGGTCTGTTTTGTACATCATAGGAGAGAGTTTGGAAAAGTTATTAGGTTAGAAAGAAGCAGGGATCCGCTGGGCTGACCTGTTGCTGTGGTCTCTCCAGGGAGCACAGGGCAGGTTTGATCTAGTCCTTGACTGCTCTCCTTGGTAATTCTCCCCAAACTCTTCATAGCAATCTGGATTTGGACAAAAAGAGGAAATCAAATGAGACAGGCATACTTCATGTCTATATGAACAAAAAAAACGAAACAGGCAATACTCGACATTACAAAGCTTCTATAAACCTTCATCGCCACAACAATAGTTTTCTTTACCATACAGTATTGTTGTACAGTACTACAATCTATTTAACCTAGTCAACTTTAGGCAGAAGAAACAACCCTTAGTTTCGGAGCTATCGTGGTTGTCATTGGATCCAGAGTATACAGCGCTGGGAACACAAAGAAGTCGTCCACAATGATGCCTCGTGGGTCGTAAATAAGGTTTTGAAGCTGTCTGTCACCCTGCATCTCATTTCTATATGGGAACATATTCAACCCTCCAGAGTAGACCACAACACAACCTCAAAGAGGGTTTGAAATCCCAATGCGAGGCTACATACTCTCAAAAAGGTCCCTAAGATCCCCTGGGAAATTTACATTTGTGTACTCAGCCATAGATCTACATCTTTTACTTCCAAATCTCTCGCTACCCCAAAAAGACTCCAATCCAGCACTAATCCGTCCACTCCATCTTTCACTGTCCAGTGAGACCTGACGATGCTGAGCTGCTGTCAGAGCTCGTTTATGTGAGGCGAGGTGGTCAGTCCTTCCCACAGTCCTGTAGGGCTACAGCACTCCGCAGGGACGGAGAATACGTGGTTACAAGCCAAAATGTGCGGTTACAGGGTCTCATGTGAACTCGCCCACAAAATATGAAAATATAGACTATTTCTCTGCTTGGGATGTAGTGGAAATCAGCTTTCTCCTCGCTGTTTTGAGCGTCAAATAAAGCTGTTGAGTCTCTCACCGCTGACAGGCCTGTTTTGGGTGCCGCACTGAGGGATGTTGTTGCAGGACATGGTGCGGACTCTTGGGTCCGTTGTGAAGCACCATGGGAGTTGTTGGCCATCTGGATTCCGACAGTAGTTTTCTCTCAGGTCCCTGGAAAACACGGAGAAAGTCGTCCTGTAATCTGCTCGGATATAAGTGCATGCAGGTGGGTGAGTGAGTGGATGTGCGAGTCTGACTCACTTGCAGGGGTAGGCTTGAGGTATGAATGTGTGGTTATGGGGATACTGAGAGTCCCAGCGTTGGCAGATGAGCCCGGTGGATATCACGTCCACTGTCCCCCGATAACCCTCTCCTCTGCCCTGGTAACACTCGGTTGTTTCCACCACATTACTTTTAGGAGGTGTTTCTGTGAAATAGCAGAAATATATTGATTGTCAAGATAACAAACAGCATGTTTATATTTACTCAAATAACTTTAATGAACGTGAATAACCAGATGAATGATCAACATCGTCCTTCAGCCTTTTCTAACGACACAAGCTTAGACAAGTTTTACAGGGTAATAAAAAAAAAACAGGTCTAGTAGTTAAGACTCTTGGTCTTATGGTTTTATAGTTGCAACACAAAAGGTGTTTGAACATCAACCAACAAAAAACACACTTTATATTTCCACATTTGCCTGCCATGCCGCTCTTTTCTCACACCTTCACTCAACGGCGTTTGAAGCACATATTTAAAACACTGATAAATGCAGAGAACAACACTAAACAAAAGGCAGCTGATAATTAAATGTGTGTAATCCAACGCCACATTTGTTAGAAATGGTGGATGGAGAGATGAGAGAGACTGTGAACTGCAGAGAGAGATGGAGGTGAACGAACTTCAGATTAACTGTGGCGTTGCATTGATTCCTTGATGAACCGGACTATAGATTATAGAATAAAACATGCATAGCACACTATACTTTTTCTATTTGCCTGCCCTTCATTTATTATAACTTTTAAGAGAGGTTTCTGTGAAATAGCAAAGATATATATAAAGGGATGAGTGACCTTGGTCAAGGTAACATACGGCTCTATGTGTACTCAAATAACTTGAACGAACGTCAATAACCAGCTGAAGGAAAAAGTCTGATGAAGATTGCAAAATCGCCCTTCAGCTTTTTCTAACAACCCAAACTTATTCAAGTTTTACAAGGTAATAAAAAAACAAGTATAGTATTTACGTCTCTTGTGGTTTTATAGTTGTTACATGAACAACAACATAACCCCTAAAAAAACAAACTTTATATTTCCACATTGTCTTGCCATGCTGCTCTTCTCTCAAACACCTTCACTCAACGGCCTTTGAAGCACAGATTTAAAACACTGGTAAATGCAGACAACAACACTAAACAACAGATAGCTGATAATTACATTTGTGTTGTTCCACCAAATCTTCAGGTGTGATTGTACCAAAACAGAAAAAGTATATAATTTGGCTGTTTAATGGATTGTCAGATTAAAACTACATTTTATGTACAACTTAAGTGGGAAAAGGAAACTGAACGTCACGATTTCAGAAGAAGAATGGCATTATGTAACACTAACAGTCTAAGGCAGCAAGGATGCTGGAGGCAATGTGGTCATATAGATGCAAATCATGCACATATCTTCTGGAGTCGCCCAAAAATAGAGCCATTTTTGGGATAGGGTGAATTCAGTATTGAATGAGGTATTAGGATATATAAGTGTTACATTTTATACCAGGGCAATATAACTACAGTGGTGCTGAAGGAAGATACATATTTGGTTAAAATCCTACTCACAGCTGGCAGAAAGGCCATTACAAGAAACTGTCTTGCAGCAGCAAAGCGAAAGAAGACGAGTTTAACAGAAAATGGGGAAAAAATGGATTGGGTATAGAAATAAAGACATAGGCACTGTATAATTTTATTGACAATAATGTAAGTTATTGGAAAATGTTTAAATAAGAAAATAGTTCTGTATACTGCATCAGCTTTTTGGTTCTAAGTTTCATTGTTATATTTGTGTTTTATTTGTGTATGTATAAAGGCAATAAAGACTTAAGTGACAAAAAAAAATAATAATTTGACCTGCTAGTTCATGCTGCGATTTGCATAAAAGGCAAAGACATGGATAAAAGTCACATTTGTTTGAAATGGTTGATGGAGAGATGTGTGACCTGCAGAGAGTTGGAGGTGAGCTTTGTCAGATTGAGGCGAATTTAAGATGAGCTGTGGCGTTGCACTGAAACCTTGATGATGAACCGGACTATAGATTATGGAATAATATTCTACACTACACTTTTTCTATTTGCTTGCCATCCTATTATTATTTTTTCCACTCACACACGTCCCGACTCCGGTCGTAAATATCACACAATGTAGGAATTTATCTCCCAACTGTCAACATCAAATGATCCAGACTGTAACAGACAATTTGCTCCGATCGGGAGGGATGCCCAAATCAATTGGCCGAAAAATTCCAGTGCGTCTGCACCCTCGGGTCTTAAAGTATTTACATGAGAGGTGCAAATACTTCCCTTTATCTGTTTATAATCAGATTGTTGTAGTACATGAACAGTGAATGATTTAGCACAGAGGAAATAGTCAGTGTAGTTTGTGCTTTTGACATGATGAATGGCTAAACAGCCTCAATGTTTCGGCCACCTGCTTTCCACAGAACAGCTCACTCTGCGGGTTTAGAAGAGCTGCAGTGTAATGAGGCTGATGTGGCCAAAATTGGAAAAAACAAGGCAGGAAATGTTATCTGCTCCACTTTTCTTCATAGAAGGGCTGCTCATTACGCTCAAGCGACGTACACAAGTTCATTAGCCTGAACATTGTGCATGGTTGTATCCAACAATGTGCAAAGCTGCAGATCTTCAAAACTCTAAAACAGACATTTTCTGTCCATACAATGCGTCTAAAAATAGATTTGCACCAGTTGTGACAGTAAACAAAAGAGCAGGCCTTGACAAAAGAACACTCTGTCTCTCTCCTCCCTGCCTTGTTTTGATTAAGACTAACTGGGTCGTAAACTTGGTCTGTTCCCAACAAACTCCATATCAGAGAGAGAGGGCAGGAGGGGGAGACAATTTTTTAGAGGGGAACAAAAAAAGGGGGAACAGTGAATCACCGGGTCCACATGGAGGGGTGCCATCTAGTAAACATGGTGCCAGGACTGCTGATGATTCTAGCAGGCAAACAGGCCAGTCACAGACCCGGGAGAGAGAGGCTGAGCCCAACAATAACACCAGCTCGCTCTCTGTTTTATGTTCTCGAGGACCACAGTGGCTGTCTCAGTGACTCGTCACTGATTACAGGTCAGCTAAGAGCATGCAGTATCTGCTGATGTACTACTAAGTATAGACACCCAAAACACAGAGCCAGACGTGACACATACACCTACGCATCAATCACACCGCTTGCGGTAAGCGTATGAGGTGTAATGAAAGCAATCTGCTTGTAGTATGTGTGTGTGACACTGGTGTTGTGTCTGTATGTGTAACAGGAGGTTAATGTGGAGCAGTAACTGAGCCCAGTGCAGTTTGACCACCACGCATGAGAGCTGGCATAGAACAATAAACAGCAGTCCAGTGGCGTAGGGGGAAAAATAAACATTCTGGCTATTAGAGAAGACATAACAGAGCCAAGCTAAAGAGGGGAACTCTGTGTGTGTGTGTGTGTGTGTGCACTCTATAGTATAAGCCAATGAGAGGGAGAGGAGTGGTAAAATGAAAGGTGCAGGAAGTTGTAAATTCTGGTGCCGTCAGTCACACTTCGTGAGTCTGTACAGAACACAAACACACCCACGCAAAGAACTGCATAGACTTCCACTTAACATGCATGACATTCAACCACACACAAACAAACATGCATGCATGCTTACCACAAACTTTGATGTTGCAGTACTCCCACAGCATGTTTGGGTCCGTGGTAAAGCACCAGGGTCTGTGGCGTCCGTCTGGATTCCTGCAGTAGTTATCATCAAGGCCCTTGTCAGGGTACCTAATGCAAAACATGCAGTAAAACAACTTTAATGTATAGACAAAAGTGATGTAAGAGTGAAAAAGCATTGCACAAAACAACTATCACACTGTTGTATAACCCATAGCATACCCCAACTCTCTGACTGAAAGTTAAAGAGGACCTTTTATGGCGTTGTGCTGTTTCTCTTTCCTTTAGTGTGTTATATAGTTTTTTGTGCATGTAAAGGATCTGCAAAGTTACAAAGCCCAAAGTCCACGCCGAAGGGAGTTATTCTTCCCAACAGAAACACTGCTCCTGAACTGTCTGAAACGTCTTGATTGAAGTCCCGCCTTTCCTTCCGTAACGTAGTGATGTCACCAAATAACACATTTGCATAACGGCTAGTTTGGCACGCCCTCAAACAAAGTTATTTAGAGCGGAGCTGGAGTGGAGTCCGAAGAGTGAGGTTTGGTTTACCGATCACAATAGACAACAGACTGGGCTTTTCGGGGGGGCGGTGCAGGAGCTCAAATAAAGCGTTTTAGACAGATGGTGAAAAAAGGCGCAGCAGCACAGCCGGTGTGAAAAAAATAAAGCGTTTGTTGAACATTAAAGCATGTAAACATGTTCTAGTAGAAACCCAAAATACAAGTATGCACCCGAAAATAAGCATTAATAGGTCCTCTTTAAGTTATATAGTAGCACGATACACTAATAGTCACGTTTCTCAAAGCCCAGACGTGCCTGGAAAGAGAATCATATATCTATTTTGCTTCTGAATACTTTGGAGAACAGAGTAGAAGTGGAGAGACAATTCACTCTTGCACGCAACTGAAGCATTAATAACAGGAATGGTGCAAGGACTCCATCTGTGAATCTGCTCAGAGCTCGGGGGAGTGAGGAAGATAATAGGCTGCACTACCACAGGTGTTCTTACAGTAAGTCATCCCAAAGTCCCACATCCCTCCAGGCCTGCAGTACTGTATCAGGCTGTGGGACCCCTCTCATTGCGTTAGTGCTATGAGCAGTCTGGGACCTCATTTACACAAACACAGGGATGATTAAGGATGTGTTAACAAGTCCACGCTAATCCGGACCACCTGCCATACGACTAGCTGGAACACTCTTTTCTTGACACAGAGTCACGCGCACACAGCGGACGTGCACATACACAAACCATCAGGATCATGTAAGGAATACTTATACAGACTTAAATATATGGCCTCCCTAAAATAGGTATAAGCTTATCTCACGGCTTGACATGAGTGTGCCTTATAATCTATCAAGAGCTTAAAGGAATTTGGGCCAATTAAGTAAAAATGAAGAGTGTTCCCAGCGTAGTGCTGCTACAAACATACAATTACACACTGGATTCTGGTGGCATTCCTTCAGGGAAAGAAACACTGGCTGACTCCTAATCACTCCAGCGTCGGTGCACCACAACCTCTGGGAATTATCGTGTGAACTTATTATTACATAAAGTATTCTCATGCTTTTTTTGCTAAATTATATGTATCCATGTGTGTGGGCTTAAGTGTCATTGAGCATGCACAGCGTAACGTGATGCTGAGTGATGCAGATGCATGTGAGTGTATGACGTGGGTTACCTCTTGGGGTGGTACAGGTGTTTGTGTGGATCTTCCAGGTCCCAGCGCTGGCATTCCTTTCCACTCTCTGTGTGGTCCATGGGTCCTCTGTAATCTTCCCCATTACAGTTCACACACTCAACTACACACACATGCAGACACACAAACACACATATAGCAACAGCTTAGAGGAATCAAACTATCAAAAATACACTTAAAAAAAATGAACCTCGAACAAAAAAAATTGAGAGCACAGAATGAAAATAAATCACGGTACTTTTAATGGTATTGCTATGGGTTGACAAAGCAATAAACTTGGAATTTAATACATTCTAGGTCATGATTTTATGCCCCAAAATGGTCATGCAACATTTCTGCAATATAACCCTTCATAAACAGTTGATAAATCTGCCTTAAGTTCAGCCATTATACACATACACTTAATGTAAACGCACTTACTACGTGTCACACTAATGATCACTAATCTTTGATGGAGAGAAGGCACCGTGTTTTGCGTGGCGACTAGTACACACTGTCTAGTGTAAACAACAGAGAGCATGCAGATTAGAAACAGATGTTTATGAGTCCACCGCTGTCATGACAGAGCGCATTTAATACCACTGGCTGCATGTGTACGTGTGTGTTTGCGCACGCCATGCTTGCGTGTCTGTGTGTATGTTTCCTATTAGGACCAGCTAATTTCTGGAGAAACCCTTCCAGTCGTTTTCTCTTCTGGTTAAACGCAGGGCTCTCTATCAAAATAAAAAGTCATTATCTATGTTGTACAGCTTGTGATAACCCAGTAGGGACACCATATGTGAGTAGGAGAGCAAGAAGGATTCCCGTCCTGTCTTATCGAGCCACATCCTCATTAAGGTGATTCAGTGTCATATGTGTGGAGGAAACAACCCCTCTGACAGCATGAATCCGCAGGGATTAGATAACAGAGGTCATTATCATCCCTTTCTTCAGACAGACATCAGTGCCTGACAGTAATATTGTGTCTGAAACACCAGTGGGAAAGTGTTTTTCTTTTCAAGTTTTACTTATCCAGACCCATAACTCGAGCAGTTACCTTCTCCGTGTGCCACAGGGATGGATAAAATAGCTAACAATGCATCTATAGGAGACGACAGGGGATTAATATCCTCTAACATTCCTCTTTAGGTTCAAACCATTTACAAAACCTGAACCTGATGGAATGAGAGAGGACAGCATAAACTGAACCACACACCTGGAAACTGCTGCAGCTGGCCCCCGAAAATAAAGAAAATCGGTGCCCCACACACACACACACACATATACATACACACACACACACACACATAGCAGAGCACATTTAGAGCCAGCTTTGCTCAGTCCAAGGCACTAGTTTGTGATTGCCTAATTTGCTGCAGCTCATTTTAGACTATCAAGCCTCAATTGGTGAGGCAATTTGCAACTTGGAATGGACATTATTTTAAGATAAATGTCCGCTTGGATACATTCAGATATATTTTGTGTGTGTGTGTGTGTGTGTGTGTGTGTGTGTGTGTGTGTGTATGTGTGTTTGGCCTACCCTGTGAACACTGCGGTATCCCACACTCCTGGTGTCTGAGGTGTGGTCGGGGGTCAGTGGTGAAGCACCAGGGGCCAACGGTGGAGTTGTCTGGGTTGCGACAGAAGTTCTCTCTGAGGTCCTTCTTCCTGAATCTCTTCGACATGAATCTGTAGAGAGCAGAGCCGCAGTTACACAAACAGGCGCATGTATCAAGAGACCGCACGCCAAATATTTCAGCTGGCATGCAAAGCAACTTCTTTTTGAAAAGCACCCAAGGTCGCAGTGTCTGTTGTCTTTTTTTATACATCTCTGACAGAATGACGAATCCTCTACTCATTTGTGATAAAGCTGCTGCTGATGGTTAAAACCTGCCTGTAAACATGACCAGTGGAAATTAACAAGTGTAAAAGTAATTGATGGCGACGCCGAAGGGTCGACCCTCCGATGACATGATGTTACTAATGAGAGAAAACACATTGATATGTAGAAGAAATGTTAGTTTTCCATGAAGCTGGTTCTGAATGAAGTGTAAACACTCTGACAAATGACTCATATCTTCTGCATCAGGCGAGCACACGGCTGTGGTCACCAGCTGCGATGATGGACGTAGTGTAGTCTTTGAGGCAAGCTGTGTTTTTCCACATGATGATGAAAAGATAAAGTTCTGAAGTAGTCTCTCAGTGGAGTGGATAATGACAGAAACGAGAAGGCCTTCGCTGGGCAATCAAAAAAGAGGAGACGGATAAAAATGCAATTTGTTCTTGTGTGTGTGTGTCAGGCAGAGTTTCCCATGCCTGTAAGCCAACTGATAAAACATACAAAGCGCCTGAGTTTAATTACCTGATCTACAGAGACGTTAATAGCAGTCTGATAAAGCTTTGGGTTCACTGGAGGTACAAACGTACGCTGCCCTCTTTGATTCGTCTGCTGCGGCGACATCTCACTACAAAGCCTTTCAAAGTCATTTAATACCTCTGAGTAGAGGGGAGTGGAGGAGGAAGGAGGTAGCATGAGGTTCAAAGATAATAAAGGTCTAAGACGTATGTGTCATTTCTGTGGTTCTCTGATGGTTATTAATATCTGGAAAGTGATACACTTTGTCCTTATTGTACTGGTGTTTTCATTGTCTTCCCTTGATGCACAATAATGTAATCTTTATTCTAACAAAGATGATGGGAAAAGATAACACACTGTGTGTCATTTGTGTCATGTTTCAGAAACCATAATAGCAGTTTTTATCCACTTAAAGGTGCTATATGCGAGATTGGGAGCATTTATGTTGATTCCGAACAGCTAACAATGAAAACAACGGAAAGGTGGGCGCTACACTTTGGTGGCATTGGTCCGGGCGGCGTTATTAGCTGTAATCGCTGTATTAGAGCAGTGTAGAGAAGCCTGCGTGGCCGGCCCGGCGATGTCAGTAAAGCATGGAGAAGCTCTGATTACAACAAACACAGAGTGAGAGTGACTTCATTCTCTGCTCAGGTAGACATTAATCCTCCATATCTTTACATAGCAAATAGTTGTTTGCTGCTATATTAATACTCTTGAGTATCATATAGGGAACCTTTTAGGATAAACTACATCCACAGTAGACTGAATATGAGACTAAATACAGTGTTAGACATTTTGTAAAGGATAAATGCAGTTATCTTGATGCTTACCAGGCAATTACTAAAGATCAGTGCAAATCTAACTTTCGTAATCCTTTAGAAGACATTGGTTCACTTACATCTCTTGTCTTTAAACTCCACTTAATTGGCTCTTTTTTTCCTACTGGGAGATTTACTGAATCACAAAGTATGCCTGCGTTATTGAACAATGAGCTTTATCTGGGGGATGAACCTAAAGTTTAACCAAAGGCTGCATATTAGATATGATCCTAATCCCAGTAAAATACACACACACACACACACACACACACACATAGGTTGCACACACACCTAGATAAACAGTAGGGCCACAGCAGGAAATGATCTGTGACTCTGTAAAGCGTTACGATGAGGTCAGTTCTGATGAATGACTGCTCCCAGGAGCCTAATCAACCTCTAATATATCACACTCATATAGACACAGACACAGACTAGCCTCTAGCTACTAGCTAATTGCATCACTAACAGACCAACACTAACAGTAAGAAGCAGCTTTGACACCACTTTGTTTGACATTGTGGTGAAAAGATTCTTACTTGTGTTCATGAGGAATTGAAGAGGCCCAAGCCTGGCACAGGATCCCGCCCACCGTCACTGACCTCCGCCCCCTGTAGCCCTCACCTGTACCCACAATGCACTCCCTCACATAGTCTGAAAGAGAGACAGAGAGAGAAAGAGAGAGAGAGGATGAGGAGAGACATGATGACAGCAAAAAGAGAGTGAGTAAGTGGGATGCGCCAACAATCTCATTGCGAGTGCTGTGTACACAGAGCCAGTATGGATGATGAAGAAAACAGACAGAAGGAGATGTTCGGCTATAATGCCGAGCTTAACGAGGACGGGACAAAGCCAAAAGCCGAATCTGTTTTCCTAATCTTCTGCAAAACATTTGGATCCAGTAAAAACGGGCTGCACAGCTTGCATGTGTTCACTGTTGTGGTCAGTCAGAGTCAAGTGGGACGGGGGTTTCCGTCGTTTACACAAACTTAATGACAGAAAATGAACCATAATGTGCTGCGACACAATAAACACGACAATGGTCCTAGCCCTTACTTCACTTACTCTTGAGGGATCATAATGAAGCTGCAATTACTCTGAAAATATGTATTTATAGAGTTATAAAATTCTCCTGCATATATGAAAACAACAAGGAGTACTCTGAAGCATTGCTGCTGATTGGCTGTGAGACTATATAGCGACATATGGTGACACCACTTTAGTATCAGCTGGTAAAGACAGAAAAGGTGGAACAGAAGAGGGCACCTTTCTTTTGATACAGTTGGTAGTTGAAGTCCTGTTGGCTTTGAGCTCCTGGCGAGTTCCTGTCGAACGACAGCCACTGGCATTTCCTGTTTTTATGATCATAGAGGAACGCTCTGGAGAATAAGGAGGAAAGTGAGAAGGAGAGATCATGGGAAGAGTGAAGTACATAATGACGAGGCACAACTGTTACATGAGTGTGCAAATCAGCTAGAGGAGGCCTGCTAAACAAGCCGGACAACGTTCAAACGGGAACCACCACTTCACTTCTATTGACAGCCATTCATTCACAGTGTGGGGGAGTCACTTTTACCAGACAAAACCAGCCTGCAGCTGAAAGGGTGAAGCTATAGTAGAAGCAGACATACCTGCAGCTGAATGGGAGTCTCCTGTTGCGGCTGCAGGCTTTGGCACACTTGGCCAAGCTCAGCTTCTTGCTTTTGGTCAGGTGCGAGGAATCGGGAGACACGGCGACCAGCAGTACACCATCAGTCTTCTGGTAGTCCTGGAGCGCATTTCTTTTGCCCTCTGATACACAATTACATAACATGTCAATGACCATTCTGCAGATAAGTCTGCCACCACAAGGTCTATTGCAATGATTACAATAATTATGGTTTGTTTTATTTTTTATTTGTACTATAAAGCGGTGGTTCTCAACCTAGGGGTCCTTGAGAGGTCCAGGGGGGGAGTCCCCAAAAAAATGGGGAATAGTTTATTTTCACTATAGAAGTGAGTTCAATGTGAGTAAGAGTCATAAGAGTGACTATTCTGATTATAGGTTTCACTTCCTCCACGGTTATCTCCTCAACTGTAGTTGACAACTATAGATTTAATCATATCTAACAACCACAATATTCTCAGATGGAGCTCCCTGAATCAAAATCTTATCAAATGGGGGTTCGTGACCTAATGTGCATCAATTTAGGGATTCATTGACATGAAAAAGGTTGAGAACCACTGCTATAAGGCATATAAGAAACACTGAATTGAATTTTACTTTTAAGGTAAACAAGATTCATTATTAT
This sequence comes from Sebastes fasciatus, assembly GCF_043250625.1. Classification (NCBI taxonomy): domain Eukaryota; kingdom Metazoa; phylum Chordata; class Actinopteri; order Perciformes; family Sebastidae; genus Sebastes; species Sebastes fasciatus. The sequence continues at coordinate 26,240,083 of NC_133798.1, read as the reverse complement.
TATTATTAACTAACATGCACACAAACACTGTTGCAAACCACTCTCTGTGGTCTGATGGGAAATCTGCTAATGAGCCCAACTAGTCTGAGAACACTAGCTGTGCAACAGCATACAATGTGTGAATTAGTCTGCATTAACTGTTATTAATCTACAGGACATAATAGGATGCGCAGTCATTTATCACTGAATGAAACCAAGGCTGACACACACACACACACACACACAGTGAGTGGACTCAGTAATGTGTGTTGCCTCAGTTGTTGGCAGGTTTTCTGCAAAAATCAGAGAGCCAGTTAGACATTTACATCTAGACCAAAGAGCTCCTTCCTCCTCCTCCTCTTCCTCCTCCTCCGCATCTCAACCCTCTGCTGCCTATATGCACTTCAGCTGATTCAAGGGCTTTTATCAAAACAGAAAAAAAACTTAATCATGCAGAGTTTCTGTGCCTGAAAAGCTGTCAACTCGTCAGGCCTATGGTGTAAACAACATAAACAATCAAGAGGTGGTGTTTCAGATTCAGTGGGACTATTTGGGGATGCTGTGAGCAACCTGAGGATCACATCATGTTGGTCCGATCCTCAACTTGAGTCGTACAGGATGCCTGAAGCACTTAATTTGATTTTAATATTGGTAATTTTGTGGGTTGTATGTATTCACTTTATCATAGAAGTTATTTATCGTGTGATCCATTCAGTGCGTCTTAATGCGTCCCTATGCGGCGTCATGCGCTCTGGCACGGAGCGATAGCGCACTACAGCAAGAGTTGAGATACAACAAAAAAAAACAATCTACTAGATGTTAGTAATAATACAATAATCGTTTTTATATATCGTCCAGGAATGTCCAACTTAAAACATGTTCTCAAGACTATGAATCACTTTAACCACACTGTCTTGTTAGAATTAGATCCGAAAAATAAATCATAATGAACAAAACCCTATATATTATAGGGCTACAGACTAGATAGGGAATGCAGGAATATTAGGCTGCATGCAACAGAACATAAAGTTATATTAATAAAGCCTCTGTTAACTCGTGTTTGCACAGACAGCCCAGCGTGGCAGACCTTAATGGTTTTATCCAAACTCAACTTACCAGAACAAGAAATGACGAAGAGTCCGAAAATGAGCTTGTAAATCCACATCGCCGCGTCACGGAACAACAGTTTTTCAGAGACAAATGAGAGGAAAAAAACTGCTGCTTGCTGCGCTGTCGGACTGCGACCAGGAGATGTTGCTTCCACCACTGCACAGATGATGCGTCTCCTCTCTAAAGTACTTCCTCTCCTCCCTCCCTCCCTCCCTCCCTCTCTGTGCGTGTGTAGGACTTTATCTCTCTCTCCCTCTCTCGCCTCTTCTTTCTCTCTTCTTTCTCTTTTCAATTAAGTGTTCCTTATTGGCCTGAGTGTTACACAATGTGGCCAAAGTTTCAGTGACAGAGAGTTGGATATGTCAGTTTTCATATCCTTATCAGTGAATGATCTTTAAGTCACTGTGTTTGTGAGTGTTAGGCTATTATATGTTACCATTATGTCCCTGCTCTATAAGCAAGACCTCCTATAATAAGAGTCCTATTATAAGAAAAAAATACAGTAAAAGTAGGGCAGTCCTCAAGAAATTCTTACGATTTCGTTGACTAATCGATTAGTCGATTTAATCGATCTTTAAGTTTCTCCACAAAGAATCACACAACAGCACCACTTTAAACCTTGTGTTTACCAGAGATGTGCTGCTGCTGCAGCACGTTCTCATCCCAACTTTGTCAGACCCCTCATGCGTCACTTTTGGCTTGCAGTAAACACGTGCTTAATGTTGTGAAGTAAACAAAAACACTTGCTTAAGTTCAGGCAATAAAACCCACTATTAGATTTAGAACAAAACAACATGGTTGGGCTTAAAACTGCTACATTCGTACAGTGAAAATGACACTAAACATTGTGAACGGGACATGAACAAACAGTTGATTGTAACTTGACGCACGGGACACAAACAGTCTCCTGGATGAAAGTCCTGTATTCGTTGGACCCATCCACCTCCCCTCCCACCTCCCCTCCCATCTGCTTTGTGTGTGTCTTTTCGCTCCTTGAACTACGTCGCAACAGCACTTTCCCTGAGCGTTTAATATTGACGCAGATGAGTTTACGATGTAATTAATTGAAAGCATGGTGCGTCTCATACTGACGCTAAAGGGGTGCTTTGTGCGTCGGTATCGAACGCCGACGGCCGCGACAAAGCGTCAGCGTTTGACGCCCTGGGAATGAGAACGGGTTGGCTTATAAGTTTCTTGGAAATAAGTCATTCAACATGAAAATGCATAAAATAAGACTAATCCACTAAAGAGATCGTAGTCGACTAATACAAAAACAACCAAGTAGTCGACTAATCAACTAAGAGCGGGCAGATTGTGGTTCTTTCTCTCAATTTCTTTGTCTAACTTTGTTCCCCCACCTTCCTGTCTTCCCATCTATATTTCCATTCAAATAGAAAACCTATAAAACAGCATGCTGTACAAATATACAAGTTATAAGGCCTCCTCAGAAATATATATTTATTGAGATCTTCTGAATTCTTCAATGAATTTACCGAGATTTAAAAAATCCCATGAAACACAATTACCTCTGACGGAGGCACACTATAAATCCCTGTGGACGAACTGGAGGAATATAATAATAAATGTATTTATTCAACCGACTCTGTGTCCATCCCTCCCCATCACACCACAGAATCCCACTCCATCTTTTTTTTTTCCCTCAAGATCACCAAGCAGAACAGTGTGCACAACCAAACAGATATTGGCAGGCACTTGTCAGCGCCGGGAAACTCAGTGGGGATGTAAAAGAGGAGGGGGAGGGAGTGTGTTTATGCTACTTTCCTTCTTCCCCCCTGTGTCAGATAAGAAGTGAAGTTACTGGTGGGGGGGTGGATGGGGACAAGACAACCCAATCCATCTCCTGAGTGTCATCTCTATTTCCAGCGATGACAGCATGAGATAGGAGATGTGACACTTAGCTGGTCTTAGCGTTTTCTCTAAACACGCTCCTGTCCTCCAGTGACAGTAAATAGAAATCACATTAGTTACCACGGCGCAGATTGAGAGTTGCAGCATCGTGGGGATTCCCGGTATTTTCTTTTTAAACGGAGAAATAAATATGTAGGAGGAGACAGTCAGACTCCATCTCTCTATCTCCTCTCTGGTTCAATGAGTAATGCTCCTGCGGCTTCCTGAGAGGACCACAGAGTCATTTCCAATAATAAACAATCAGCCATGAGTCAGATACTTTCACTGGAGCGGAGCGCGAGTCTTTCTTTCTACCTTCCTTTACGTACAAACAGATGCAAACACAACCACACACGCCGTCTCTTGCATGCAAACATGCATCCAGACTCTTCTGTGACATTCGCAAACACGCATGCTCGTACATAACGAGCAGCAGATTGAGCCGCACCATCACCGCAATCTCATTACTGACTCTCCTAGCAAGAATCCAGTGGGTGTTTTCACGGCGTCTGCTAGAAGATGGAAATTAGAGAGAGACCCGGTAGCCCACTGCCTCGCTCACATGAGCGCCGTCACCAGTCAAGGCTCCTCACATCTGTAGCTGGTTATTGCCAGAAACTTCATATCTCCATGCGGCTGGTTACGGAGGGAGGAAGTTCAGTGGGAGATGGAGGGATGATATGAAGAAGTTGATGCTGAGATAGCGTAGATGAAGAGCAATGTGAGGAGAATGGATGGACTGTAGCAGGACGGCACAATACAGAGCAGTGTGCTGCAGGCTGGGGCCGTCTGAGTGCATATTTGTGGAGTGTGGGGAGTATTAATAGACTTCCTGCAGATTTGTTTGGAAGTTTTTTGTGTGCGCACGTTGTGTGAGTCATGCGTTGTATACCGTTATTCCCCTGCGCATGTGTGTACGTATGCATGCATGTGTTTTCATCTGCAGCAAATTAGTCGGACCTCATTGTGACCTGTGATCGTTCCAGCCTCTCTTCCAGATATCAGGCATATGACCTTAAGTACAAGAGATGGAGTGGGATGGAAACATGAGAGAAGGGATGACAGGGATAGGGGACAGACGGCGGGATAGTTGGAGTGAGACGGGAGGAGATAAGGAAAGAGGAAAGGGACTCAGATTGAGGAAGTGTGCAAAACAGAGATGGCTCAGGTATTTCACTCTAATGAGAAACTAAAGACTTTTAGGAGTTGTGTGTGTGTGTGTGTGTGTGTGTGTGTGTGTGTGTGTGTGTGTTTGTTGGGGTAAGTGATGACAGTGGTGGGCCTAGATGCTATAAACACAGATACTCTGTCAAGAGATCCTCCTTTAAACAAACACACACTTCCTGTTGTCAGTGCATGCGACTGTAGTCACTGCTCGTAATTGAGATCTGTTGACAGTTACGGCTAACACAAATAAACTACGCACACGCACAATCTGTCCCCAACAGTTAAAAAACATGGCTTCTCGGATGTGTAAAACCAGACTTTTTTTTTTTTTTTCTCCATTCAGCCCTGTGGTCTGCCTTCAAGTCACAGTTCCATTTGATTTCTCAGATTGCAACGGTGAAAAAAACCCGGAGAGTGGGCAGCAGACAGAAATATAGAACTGGAGTTTTAACACATCGGTTCATTATCATGCACATTAGCAGACTGAGTCACCAACGCATCCCCAAAAATAGCTTTAAAGAGGATCAGATGTCTATAACAGATATACAGTAAAACACCTCACTGTGCTATTGATTTGTCTTCGCGCTCTAACGGAGAACAACTGCTTTTGTCATCATCAGTGACACGCTGAAAATGACTCCACCGATCACAGAAAGCAGAGTGCAAAGTTTTACTAATAATGACTCACGGCGTGCTGAATCATTCAAAACAACATTCAGAACAAAGTCTGCAGATGTTCCTGGGAAATTAGTGATTTTACTTCCCACAAAAGAACTTTTTGTGAGTAAAACTTACAAGAAATATTGTGAGTCTGCAGCCAGTTTCTCATTAGACAGCAACCTTTGTGCTTCAGGAATGAGTCCTAAAACTTGGAAATGAGTTAGCATTTTGAATGGGTTGTTGGTTAGATGCTGGAAATAAGGTCTGTGGTTAACACAAGCTTAAGAGATTTTAACGGTTTGTTCTATGACATAAAATACATCAATAAATATCCCACTTGTGGATTTTGAAGCTTTTATGTGTCTTAAAAAGTCCATTGCTAACAAGTTGCTAAATGAGACTACTGAATGTCATGATGCCGACTCGTCCGCCTTTACAGCCTCGTTGTGTATTCTCGCGCTCGTGCGACCTTGGTGTAGTTCGCTTACAGCCTAATGTTAGCTTTTTACTTCTGGCGATTGCATTCACACTTCAAAAAGATGCTAACTTCCTTGTTGGCCATCGAAAAAAAAAACGCCATCCCCTGGAACACTATTGAGTCTTAAGACACACTAGCCATTTCAACTCAACAGAACATGTCTACAGTAGTTCACCTAGCACGGCCCTTATTCAGCCTTTTGTCTGCACCTCCTCCTGTGTTTATGGGTGTTGATGTGAACGTTTGAGACACAACCTGGGAACAATTCATTAACAAAATGGCCTGGTGAGTTTGTATATCCACACAAGCCATAACTGTTTAAATGACACATCCTTTAGCGTGGTACACATGAGGTGCGTCGCACAAACACATCAACATCCCACACGCACTCTATTGTGCCGGCCCTTTGACAGCAGATGTCAAAAAGCACAACACTGAAACAAACTGGAAAATATACATAAATAAGTCATGTTTACATACACAAGCTATATTAGAAAGGAAGGAGTATGATTTTGTCCTATTATCTTGCTTTCAGATACAAATGTTTATTTTTGAAACCACCGTTCTGGATTCAGAGGTTTATAGTAGTACCTATACTTCCCTTTGGGAACTGTTCAATTACTCAAAATAAAATCTGTCGCTAACCACACACACAATGAATTGAACTCCATAAAATCCAGTAGGGCTGGGCAATACGACGATATATATCGCAAAAACAGTAGAAAAATGTCTATCTTATATATTTTCCTATGTCGTTTCTATCACGTTAAAGGCTATAGGCCTGTATTTATTTATTTTTTCGCTATAATTTCACTCAAAACTGTTGTGTTCATTTTGCACTCAAGTTCTTAAAATGAGAAAATACTAAGTACTTTTCATTTGTCAAGTATTTAATTCACACAAGTATACAAAAATAGGCTTTACCTGGTGGTTATTTCATATACTATTGAACTATATAGACTATTGAATTACCAGAAAACATGCAATATCGTGATTTATATCGTTATCGAGATATGAAATGATCCATATCGGGACAGATTTTGGCCATATCGCCCAGCCCTAAAATCCAGTGAAACCACCGAAGATATTTAATACAGTAAAGTGTTGAAACATTTCACTTGCACACAGAGACTATCCAAAATCAGGAATTTGGTTTCAAGTGAAACACATTACAAAAATTCCACACACTTATCACAATAAAAGAAGAACTACCGCATGGACACAACTTACAGCCAAGATAGGAAACCAAAGACTGCCCGAAGGGAAAGTGGAGAGCAGGTCTTAAAATAGTGCCTAAACCTGTGTTTCCTCATTTCTTACACATCTGCTAACAGTCAGCGTGTCTTGTCTGCTGCTTACTGCTAATTTACCCCCACATGACTCACTTAGAACTGGAGACACACAGGGGAGGGAGGCTGGTCGGCAAAATTAAACAACAGAGGGGGGGAAAGAAATCTGCTCTGGGGCAGCAGGTACATTTCATCCCACATGTGCCTGTGTCAGACCTCATACGTGTAATTAACATGTTGATGGTGAACATGGCGTAGTGTAAGCGGGACAGCGTGCAGCCCGGGTCTTCAGAGCACCACCTGAGCGATATGCCAGACACGCACACAGGTAACTTGAAGCACGAAACACACAAACATCTTCTGTGGGGTCTTTAGGAGCCAGGTGCAAAAGTTTTACCAGTCCAACCACTCTTAGTGGAGAGCCAGCACAGCAAAGATGCCAGTGGCACAACACTCATCAAAGTTTCTACAACCACAACCAGGTGACCTGTTTTTAATACCATGAGTCGATCCCCATAGACCTCCATGTTAAAATGCACAACTTTACAGCAGAAATAAACATGATTACAGCCTGGTACAAAAAAACGATTTTGTTCTTTATGGTTAATATCCCCATTCATGACAACTATACACCTCAGCGCAGGCCCGCCCGTTTTGGATTTGCCGTGAGGCTCTGTCGTCACTGCCAAGATGGCGAGGGCCGGGAGAGAGTCACCCACTTTGAGCTTCTCAACGGCCCCGCACTGCTCTCAACATGGCAACGGCTGACGCAGCTTATGCTGCTAACAGCGTTAACAGTGAAAACAACAGCAACACTGCTGACACAGCTAGCAATGTTAACCTGGGGGGTTTCCCGGCGGGTGGGTGCTACGATTCCGCAACGGCACCGTCGGTCTGGACGGCGTTATCAGCTGTAACCGCCGTATGAGAGCAGTGCAAAGCGGCAGCCATGAGCTAGCCAATGGAGCACGCTCACATGCACTAAAAGCACAGGCAGCCAGCCACCTTTATTTCATCAAAGCATGGAGAAACTTGGATTACAACACACAGAGAGGGAGAGTGACTTCATTCTCTGCTCATGTAGACATTACTCCTCTATATCTTTACATAGCAAATAGTTTGATGCTATATTAATGCTCTGGATATCATGTAGAGCACCTTAACTAAGAGACTTAACAAAATACCAGATCCCATGATGAGAATGACATATACTCTTAAACCGTGGCAAATGTACATGCCCCCCACAAATCTAACACCTCATGTTACCAGTTAATGTATGTTAGGCCCCACTCTAAACACAGAGAAAATCCACAAATCAATCCCCAATCTGGGCTGGAATGTGTCCCGTTGAGACTGTTCACCTGGACAGAGTTTTCCAGCGTTACGCCTGCCAATCACACTGAGCAAACACACACTCAGACGCACACACAGCCTGCTTACAATCTGAGAGGAGACAGAAAAGCCAAGGTAGTGAGAACAGACAAGTGTGTGGTCATGTTTATGGGTTTTGGAAAAGCCTGTGGCATTTCCTGATAATCCATGCCAAGTGTGTGTTTGGTGTTCCTTCCAATCCTCTGTTTGTCTAGCACCAATCTTTCTTTCTCTCTCCCCCCCCCATTTTGCAGATATATTTTAAGGTTTTCCTTGGCCTACGTTGTTGCCAGATTGAGTGAGGGTTTGTAAGAACAGGTGCCAAAAAATTTGAACAATCACAGGAAAATATCTGAAGCGTATTTGGGATCCTTTTTGGTGATTAAGAACTTATTTGATGCTATCTGTATTTTCCTTTTTGCGGCAAACAAAATCCATTTAGAGTTCCATAATGGTTAGCAGAAACATAAAGATTTATCTACAAATACTGTTTGATCCAAGTCTGGGGAGAACGAGTGTGTCTCATAGAGGAAAATAAACAGTAGATCAGTCAGGTAGCAGTCACTGACAGCACTGGAAGACTTCACCGCACAGCAAGGGACTGGTTTGGCTTTTTTTACAGGATGACCCTGATGCCCTTACTGGACTGCGTTTCATGGTGATGGAAAAACTGTGACCTCTCTGTTTCTGCTGACAGGAAGTGTACACTTTTGTCAGTATTACAAAAAAAACAAATAGTGCCAATTAAAAATCTTGCCGCTAATGTAAACCACATTATACTTACCAGATTGAGGGAAGTTTATTCTGACTTGGGTTGATTGCCCCGAGGGTGTCATGACCCAGAGGCCGCTGAAAGTGTTGGGACTAAATTTAGTGCTCGTGGTACAATCAAAGTGTCATTGAGCCGCAATACTGTTCCAAAAATAGCATTCGCTGGTAAAAGCCTACGCAAATGGATGTTATATTGCTATCAAATGAACTTTAGAGGGGTTTACTAATGACATGCTGATCCTTGGAGAGCCAGTCACGGGTCATGTTGTTGACGCAGCATCAATCTCATGTGTCACTTCCTGCAATTAGTGGAACAAACTCAAAAAGCCACTCTCTGACTTTTACTTCACCACCAATGAGTCACACAGTTCCAGCTTTAAAGGCTTTAGATTGGGTGAAATGTATGACTTGGGGAACCTAACACTAATGGTGTTCTGCAGAAATACTTAAAAAGAAAAGCTGATGGGCAGAAAAAAAACATCAAAACTGCTTGAAAAGCGGTGCAGCATTTGGTAATGAGGTAAAAACAAAAGAAGAAAATGCCCGTCACTCAAATTAAAATGCCTCTGTTGTATGAATCATTGTTCTGTTTGACATGACGACAATACCATTGCACCATACCATTGCAGCAACATCTTGACTGAAAAGAACAAGTCAGAATCACAGACTGTATATAAGAAGTGGACGTACTGTAGTTACTGTAACGTCACCCATTGGTCAGTGCTGTTTTGAAGCCTAGAGTTCGTCCTTTTGCCGTCGCCATCTTCTTTTTTAGCAACCAGAAGTGACACGAGAGGGTGGAGCTAAGCACAACCGAACGCTGAATAAGACATTCTCAGGCAACCAGAGGGTTACGATTAACTTTCATGAACAGAAAACACACTGTGAAAGGGCTACGAAAACACAGATAACGCCGTGGTAGAAACCTGTCAATCACAAGGTAGCAACGCCCTAAAGGGTACCCTGCTTTATAGTCTATTTTACTCTAAATGGAACCATAATTTACTAAATGAACATCATGCTGTATTGAAGAAGACTTAAACTAGCGATTGAGACCACAAAACTCTGTACAATGTTTACTGAGGTAATAAATCAAGTGAGAGGTAGAGTCATTTTCTCGTAGACTTCTATACAATCAGACTTCTTTTTGCAACCAGAGGAGTCGCCCCCTGCTGGCTATTAGAAAGAATGCAAGTTTAAGGCACTTCTGCATTTGCTTCACTTTTCAGACCCTGGAGGTAGCCCACTGGTCAGAATGGAGTTTTCCTTTCAGACAAATTTTAAACAAATCCCCAATTTAACCCAGTTATCAAAACCATTTGTTTGGATGCAAAAATAAAAATGTCCATTATAATCATCTTTGAAATGTAAATCCACATGTGCACAAATTTGCTTTACTGCAGGCCAAAGTTAAAACAGAAAATAAAATGTTTAACAGACAGATATGGTAATAATTCTTATGTTCGACATTATTTTCTTTCCAAACAAAGAGTTTAAATACCATGGTAAAAATATGGACTTGTTTTGTGTTTGGCCAGCGGTCTAACACTCATACCATAACTGTGATCCCACGGTTTGATTCTGGCCTGCAAGCTTTATTGCATTTCATCCCCTCTTGCTCTCTATTACCATGACTCGGGTCACATTTGACTGTCAACCACCTAATAAAGCAAAAGTAAGAAGATAGAATAGAACAGTGAGGAAAAAAAGGGGAAGCAGTTGCATGTGCTGAAATTGACTCAGTTAAGCCATAATTAGCACACTCTTTGGTCCCATATGTCAGCAATGGAGCTTGTAAGATGTCACAATTAAAAGGATTCATGCCCAGAGCTACAAAAATAAGGCACAAGTTGTAAGAAAAACATCAATTCATTCATTCTCTTATTGTGGTTCTTTGACTTTTGAAGTTTTCCAAATTACAAATTGAAAAGAGATGTAGAACTCGTCTCTGCTTTTCCTGCGTCTGTAACTTCTTAAGCCAGGCATGTTAAAGGGTATGACCTCGTCCCCATTTACAAGAGTATCCCGTTACAACCTCCCTTCTACATATCGCTACACAGCACACATACAAAGACCTCCCAGTCTGACACATCTCCAAGAAAAACAAACACCTTTATACTCTCCACTCCAAACTGTGGCTGAATTGATTCTTAGATTGCCATCAGATAAACACAAATACCATCAAGTAAAGCGCTTGTAATGCACAACTACTCTGTAACTCTGGTGTTAGCATCTGGCTTTCTGCTGCTGCCCTGCGCAGGCGATGGCTGAGTTGTCGGTGTCAATAATGTTGCCAGAGGCATCTCAAAATTAGAAACACAGGGAGAAGACCTCAGTCACAGGACACAGTCTGCCATGCTGTGTCATCACACCGTTAAGCTGCTCATTTGGAGGGACCTTCTGGTGTCTTTCTCAATATGGTATGCATGTGAAAATGCATGTGTTTGTACTACAGAATAGAGGACGAAGAACTCAGCAAACAGGAAATAACTAGTTCATGGATTTAAAAAAAAAATAAATAAGAGCAATTAGGTATTCTCCGGGGTGGACATTTCTACTGTGCATTAATGTGTGTGATATATGCTCTCATGGTTGGCCAAGTGTGTTTTTATGTTGAAAATAAATTGTTTAAAATAACTTCGGTAAGCGATATCAAAAAATATTGGATCGAAATTTTACATCATATGACAGGGACAAAAAAATAGTAGCTTCTTTGAAACTGCAAACACTTCCACATTACCATTCATTAATTAACTCAGCAGTAAGCACATTAAGTATATGAATACCTAACTTAAAGGGAAACTTTGCAGTTTTTTAAACGGATTTGTATCGTTGCAATGCGGATGGTATGTGCAAACGAACGATGTTTGTTGCCGGTTGCCTGCTCTGATGAGATCACCCGTCAGCAAATGAAAGTGGGGGGGCTCTGGGTGCTGGCAGCGTGGAGGGAGATTGAACATTGATCATTTGCATATACTAACCGCAGTGTAGTGATACAAAGTTGTTTGAAAATCGGCAAAGTTTCCCATTAAGAGTAACTTAACAACCCCTGAAAATCTTGTTTTTGCTGACCGTCATTGCTTTAACTTTTCACCTTCCTGCAGCGATGTAAAAGTGCACCCTAGGGTGTTTCAGTACACCGTGACATCACTATGTTGGGTGTAGCTACACGTGCAACATAGCACACTTTAACCACAAATCCCATCCATCAGTGATGCACAAAGATTTAAAACTTTCAACCAGAGTGGGTAGCAAAACATTGCTTTTCAGCCTGGTGTTGAATTACTCTTTAATTTCTTAAAATGATTTGATATTACTTGGCAGTGAAGGAGTTATTAAAATGCCCAGGGCTATTTCATTAAGTATCAATCACCAGCACTTACTTCATACACAAACACAGACACTGAGAAAGGGAGATAAACTTCCCTTTTTCAGCAGCTGTCTCTTTTTCCAGGAAGTATGACACGTTTGGTCTGCTCCAAGTGGAGCCGAAGCAACTGGCCACAGATGTGACAATAAAAAAGGAGAACCTCAGGTCATAACAATACAACACTTTTATTGTGAATATATATTTGCACAATAATCAACACCATATTATAAACATTTTTCTTTTCTTTCATTTTTCTCTTTTATACAGTAAATAGTATTAGTGTACAAATGTATACAAAATTTATTCAGGCTAATCAAGTTACACAAAAGAGTAATTCTTGTACAGTATTAAAGCACAATCAGATATCGGAGGGACACGCACATGCCTGCACATAGACACGGGACCCCCGGGGTAAAACACGAGTCAACACGCGACTTCGATAAGACAGGCATAACCTGAACACTCAACAAGGTCACCATGAAGGCGAGGTGGAGAGAACCCAACTTTAATTGTTAGAATAGCTAAAAAAAGAGAAACTTGATTGTGATATTTATGATTTATGGTAATGTAAGGCAATGCTAAATTACCACTGGTAGTAGTGTATTGTCGAAGTTCTCTCCAACAGGCCCTGATGCTGATCAGAGGCATAGACAGCGTTCAAACACAGAACAAGCTCATCCCATGACATTGCAGCATTTCGACACTGAGCCTTCAGCGTCTGCTTCACAGCACTTTATAGAGCAAAAACAAAGAGGAAACAAGCATAAGGAGAACAGCAAGGAGGAGGAAAACAAAGAAACAGTCATTTTGATATGCTGATCTCATTCACAAGTCATCTTGGCTCCTGAGTCTGGTGATCCAGAAGGGGAACAGAAACAGGACTAATAAAGAGAGGTGCTGGAACGCAAAGCTCAAGTCTGGTTTAGGTTTCTTTTGACCATGGAGGAAAATAACATTTATCTCCCATAATCAAAATCACTCGTCGTCTCTACTGAGGCCTGGGCCACATAAATTTGAATAATTGCAGCAGATTTGGCCCATTTCACAACATATTACTGCAAGGGCTTACCCTCTCTCTGCTATACTGCAGCAAGCGTTAGCATAGAAGCATACATGGTGAGAATACAACTCTGATCCGTTGTTTCAGTCAGGTAACAGACTGTTTGAGCTACTATGTAGGCACTGGGAATTTGATGCATCAAATTGAAGACAACCAAAGCTGTCTGACCAAGTACAAACATATTTGAAATTGTAATATCCTAACAGATTTTGACTCACATGATCTCACTTTTTTCTCTCAGCAAGGTATCTAAGATATCTATCTATCTAGCTAACTTGAATACTGATGCACACCCACGTCTGAGGAATCTCTTAAAATAAACTAGCCTGCAGATTCTCTGTAGTAGGTTTGTGTGGTCCTTGGTAGTGTGTGGAGCTTTGGTGTACTGGTGTTGTCTTTAGCTCTGTACTGAGCACATGCTGCTACGATACAACACCTAGCTTGTCACGTAGTTGATTTTAAGTACAAATAGAAAAATAAATAAAAAATAGATAGGTACAGTACATTTAAAAAACACTCAAACAAATAGGGATACTCTTCATAGTTGCACTGGTTGCCAAAAATAAACAATCATCGCAGCATAATGATTCATACGCAGTAAGTATAATAAGCAACAAACAATAACAACAACTACACGAATCAACGCTGTCAGTGAACATACAGTCTTTGAATGATATTTAGTTGGCATAGTGGGACTCTTCAACCTCCGCTAAATAAATCAGAGAAACAAATGAGGCAGAATTAAAGGGTTTGGTTAGCTCTTACTCTTGCACCATAGGAGAGTATTAAGGAGTATATCGTGGAAATGAGTGCAGCTGAGCACAGTAAATGTGTCTATTTTTGAACATGACATGGAGGAAATGGATGCGCACCCTTTGGCATTGGAAAATGGAAAATGTTGATACTGTCGTCAGAAAAAGAAAATGTCTCGTTTTGCAAATACTCTGCATACATCCTGGATGAAATAACTGGAGTGTCTTCTGGCCTCTTGTGGGATGAGATGATGATCAGTGTGTAAGTGTATGTGTGTGTGTATGTGTGTGTTGGGGTCATGAGTGTTGTAGAGATGTGACGAGCCACAGCAGCAGTAGTTGGAGCCCAAGCATTGGCCAAAGACACGGGCTCAGGGAGGTCCCTCCTCCGCAATCAGAATCATCTTCCTGTTGGACAAATCAGTTGTCAATCAATCAGATAAACAGTTTTCTCCTACATCCAGTAGCTACAACTACCACCATCACCACTACTGTTGCTACTAACAATAATGAGCAGTTCATGATTGTATTGTATCTTATCCTATGCTATCATAACATACCTTACTGTGTTCTATTGTATCATATTCCTAAGCCTACCTGTCATGTTAAAAGGTACAGTTCAACATTTTAGGAAACATGCTTATTCACTTTCTTACCAAGAGTTAGATGAGAAGATCGATATCACTCTCTTTGTGCAAGAGTGGTATCAATCTACCTCATCTAACTCTCAGCAAGAAAGCAAACAAGAGTATTTTAAAATGAACTTCTAATTTAAAGGAACAGTGAGTAGCATCTATTGGCAGAAATTTAATATAATATCAATAAGTATGTTTTCTTATAATATATATATAATCACCTGAAAATAAGAATCATTGTGTTTTTGTTACCTTAGAATGATCCGTTTCAGGGTTTACATTAGCCGGCATATGACGGGTTTTTGCCGGTATCACGTGTGGTTGTCCAGCAGATGAAATTATCAACGGCCAAAATGTCCGTTGGGAAATATGCAAAATAAATCAATGTAGCCCCGGCTTTGTAAATGGGACACAAACAAAGTGGCTCGGATCAAGCCACTATAGGTACCAAATGTTTTTTGTTGTTGTTGTTTTTTTTACAATCAAAGCTTCTATTGAGGGTTTTTCTTGAATGAAGCTTTGTCGTCATATTTCATGACACAAAAACAGAAAAAAATGTTTTTGAATGGCTGAATGCCAACAAATATGGATTGAAGCACAGTATTTTTTTTTTAGATAAAAACATGTTTTTCAATACATTTGGACATTTGGACTTCGGACTGAGATAATTACAGAGACGCCTCCACACTCGCTGTGAGTGTTTGAGAGAGACAGAGAGAGGAGAAGAGAAGGTGGACTATTGCACAAAATGTTTCAGTAAGGTATTATAATAATAATATGAATGTCAACGTTATGAATGAAGCTTCGAACTATTCGGTAGGCTACAGCCCTACGAGCGACACAACTCTATTTTGAAATTGAAAAACGCGGAATTCGGACCAACCAGCGTATTCTTTTTTTTTTTTTTAGACACCGCTAGATGCCGCCAAATCCTACACATTGCTCCTTTAAATGCTCTGCTGCAGTTATAAAAGGCGTTCCAAACCTCATTCTGCTTTCTGTGCACATGTGTGTATGTGCATGCCCCTGCCTACAGTGTGTGGTTTTTTTGTTGCATTTGATGGGAGTATTCAGGATATCCGTGCATGCCAAAGGCCTAGGAGAAAGAGGTGGGTGTTTTCTGTATTCAAAGGGCAGGAAACCCACGTGGAGCTTCCTCTGTTTACTCCAGTGACAAAATGGACCGGCCTAGACACAAAGTGTCTTCCTATGAGGAGCTGAGCCAAAAGTAATGGGACAGATGGATAGAGGAAAAGCGACGCTGCCTACTTTTACTCTGTTCATCTACTTCCTCAGCCATTCCTCCCCTGCCCTTTGCTTCCCAGCGCAGCCTCTCCACAATATAAACACACAGGCACATGAATTAGTGGCCTGTTATGTATGTGATCTACGCCTTCAGAACACAATGAAAGGCTGAGTCCACAAAGATATGGGAAATATTTTTTCCAAATATTTAGACGTCTTATAAACTGTTGTAATTTGGGTGGCGAAGCAATGATCTCACACACAAGTTATCTACCTTGCTCCTTTGTTTTACCGATTTACCTCAAATGGTACAATACATGAACTTCCATCCAATCTCTTCAAGGGAATCTATATAAGGGCATTTGCTACTGTAGCAGGTCTGAATATTGCATTGCAATCCCTGAAACCCTAAAACACTTCTCAGTTTGAGGCAAAATACATCCAAATGTGCTTATATATATTTGGTTGACAAAGCGTTTAGCAATGAAAATAAAAAGATTATGACTGCATATATTTATACATAGTTTTTTTGCTGCTATTATTGAATGGTGGTGGTGGTGATGCCATTATATCAAATTGATATAACACTTTTAACTGCCAAGATTCAATCTGCTCCATCTGTTGGGGTAAAAAAAACAAAAAACAAGATGCCAAAGAAAGATGTAGCATTCTGTGAGGGAGATAGGCATGCAACAAAGAAATAATTACCAACTGTTTGCTATTACGGTGTGTTATTTACTTAATTCTAGTGGGCCATTTCCTTCTCAAATTATTTTAATGTGTATGAAAAAAAAAGAAAAATGGTAAATGCATCATAAAACATATGGAAATAATGTGCAAATGTACATCGATGTGTTTGAGAGAAAGCTATTCAGGTGGATCAGACTGAGTAAACAACCAGAACATCATCATGTTTTAGGTTGGTTAGAGTCCATGTTACTGGGTAGAGATGGGACCGGTACAATCCAATATCGGTATCGGGTTCCGATATGACGTAATTCACATATCTGCTATCGGAATTCGGTCACCGATCCAACGTAACGATCCATACAAGTATGTAATAATGCTGGACAATGTTCCTCCGGCTGTGTTACGGCTGCTCCAAGCCCAGAACAGGACACAAGCATGATAAACAACACATTACTATTGTTTGCATTTTCAAAGTAATGGTCGTCCAGCTATCAACCGGGCAAACATGGCTGACCTGCCGTTTGCTTTATTACAATGACGGTCTTTTGGCGAGAGCCACTTACGATGCTCTCAATAAAGATGAATTCAAACATTCAACTAGTGTGTCTGTATAAACTGCCACTGCCTGCCGGTTGTTTTATCACAGTCAGTGACGGTCGTTTGGCTCTTTAAACGGACGGTGAGAGTCATTCGCGGTTCTCTCAATAAACCATTCAACATTTAGGCAACTTCTAGTGGGTATTAATAACCTAGCTTGTCGTATATGTAATGCTATTCCAGCTAATTTCTATCTGTATGGTAACCATAGCAACCTCTCACCACTTCCTCCAGTCAACGTCCGACACAAACAGACCTCTGTCCTCGCCTTTCATTACTTGATCAAAATGAATGTGTTTATAAAACCATCTGGTCACACCACACACTATTCTGTACAAAGCAGATTTGAACGTACATTGCTGTTTTTTAACTTATCTGATAGGGTTTTCTGATGGTGTAGATATTTATTTCTCTACACAGTTCTTATATTCAATTTGAAAAACTGAAGTTGTCAATTTTCCACTGCACTCCTTTTTGAAATTCTCTTATCACTTTTGAACTCATGTATAGAAATCTACAAGTTGATAAATGCCGTGCACTTGATTTGTTCAAGTTTTTCAAAACATTGAAGGAGTTGCCGTAGCAATTTGCACTCCTACACCTGCTTGTATGTGAAGCCTACTTAACCTGCAGTTCAAATAAATTGCTTTGGATGCATTTAAATTTAATGCGGAATTGAAATGGAAGGCAAATTTTAGTCAATAAGAGCTCTAATATCGAAATTACGTTGGTATTGGCAGATATCCAAGTAGTTCAAGTATCGGAAACAGATAGAAACTGAAAAAAAAATGGATTGGTGCGTCTCTATTACTGGGATGGGTTGTGCTTGAATGGTTGTAAAATAGGTTAAATAAGTAATGACCCGGCAAAAACTACATAAGAAATATTAAGAAATAACTAAAAATGTACAGTTACATCAAACCAACCATTTACTACTTGATTTGGCCTTGCCAAGCACATTGCGATGGGAGAAGGAATCATAGTGGTTAATAAGTCTGCATGTGAGGACACTGACCCTGAACTCAGCACCAGAAACAATAAGAGAAGTGTGGGACTCAATGTAGAACCGCTGCTGATTGGACACAAAGGCTCATCCTACCAGACAAGAGCAGCAGCCATTTGGATGCAGAATCAGAAAACAAGAATGAAAGATGATGAGTGAAAAGATCATATAAAGCAAGACAAATGAAACAGTAGATTGACAATTGCATGCAAAATTCATGAAATAAAAAAGAATTGCAAATTGATAAATAAAAAGTGAATGAATGAATCCAGTATGGACCAGAGTGAAAGATGAAGCAGTGCTTTGAATCTCTGCAGAAAGCTGATGAAAACCAGACAGAATTGACAGAGGCCAACTGTAAAGCCTCACTAATAGAGGGCTGTTTCCAACAATGTTCTCGGCACGGTTGGAGGCACATGTGAGGTTGTGTCTTACGTTTTCGTTGTTGTCGAAACACACGTCCGGCCCTTTGCGGTATCTGGGATTCTGAGCGAGCTCGCACGGATCTGGACCTTCAGCTGAACAGACACACTCAGGAAAAAGTGATTTACCATCAACAGTGTACATTTAAAACGTATGTGGTGACGTGGTGACCTCTTTATTTGCATGCAAAAAAGCTTTATGTAGTTCCAACTCATCGGCGTTGGCTGGAAATACCCTGATTTATTTGTTCCAGATATTTGATTTAAAGACTTATGATAATCCCATGCAGTTTGAGGCAAGTCATAGTCAAGTCAGCACACTAACAGCTGTTGTGTTGCCATATTTCTTATGCTAAATGCAGAACCTGTGAGGGTTTCTGGACATTATTTTTCATTGTTTTGTGTTGTTAATTGATTTCCAATAATAACTGTATACATAAATTATAAAGCAAGCATATTTGTCCACTTCCATGTTGATTAAAGGATTAAATACTTGACAAATCTCCCTTTAAAGTATATTTTGAACAGATAAAATAAAAGATAAAATGTGTGATTAATGGTGATTAATCACGATTAAATATTTTAATGGATTGACAGCCCTAATATTTACTATTGCTCCTTAATGAAGCAAAATTATTTTTTATCTGATTACTCGATGGAATAATCGGTAGGATACTCGATTAAAAAAAATAATCAATAGCTGCAGCCCTGGTGTGTATATATATTGAGTGTGCTACGGCAGCATGTGTGTGTGAGTAGTGTCCTTATTAGCAGCTGGAGGCCCTTCTTGTGACCTCATGGTGGTGACCTCTGATGATGACATCTCTACTGTTACACCAGTAGAAAGCATCTGTCAAACAGATATACAGCATATACTGTAAAAATACACACACTCATATTGTACATGCACACTCCTGCTCTTAACCTTAATTCATCCTGATGGCAGCATGCTGGCCAGATGAATTAAAACATAGAAATGTTATCTGGGCGTAACGTGAGACGGGCTTTCATTTGCCGTGCATCTGGTTTACTGTTCACCCGTGAACATTCAGGAGGGACCTACTGCGAACTCCTTAGGTGTGTGTCCTTGTATTGAGGGTTTAAAGCCCCCCTGTCATAGGGGGGATGGATGGAGGGCTGGAGAGTAAAAAGGAAGTGTAACTCTATGTCCGTTTTTTTACGAGTGGAGTGAAAGGATACAGGGTTGTTCAGCCTGTCGCAGAGGCCTGGGGTCGCACGACAAACACGTTGCCTTGGCATCAGTGATCAGGAACACTAGGTTGGTGTTTGGCAGCTTCTCGGCTCGATACATCCTAGAAAGCACACATTTGCACATACTGGTAAACAATGTATACAGTATTCATACAAGATACCTGTATTATGCAGCTCCAATTTACATGCAATAGCAAATTCTCTACAACATATTTGATTTGCATATTGAGTATACATAATACACACATACATGTACCGTTGTGCACATATATATATATATATATACATGAATACTTCTTCTCCCCTCTTGGGATTGTTTTTTTTATCGTAGTCATGAAAGTTTCTGTGTCTACAGTCGTTAACATCGGGGGGTAAAGCACCAGGCACGTGGGACTCATAACACCCAGTAATTACAGCCATATTTATCCCGCCCCGACAGCCCAAATTGACACAAGAGGAGGTTAGAGCAAAGTGGATGTGCAGTGGTCCGTGAATGTGTGTATTAGTGAGTTTGAAGTATAGCCAGAGAGCGGAGGAAGAAAAACAGATAAAAGAGCTTTTGTGCTTCCCTCTGCAATTCCGGTCAGTGACAGATCAAGGTAATCTGCGTCTGATCATCAGAAAACAGCTGCCTGAAATCAGGCTGGAAACCAGAAAAGGGGGCCAGGAAACTAACACTATTCTGGACCCATCCCCGCAGACCATTAAACAGAAGGATGTCAGGGAAGAAGAAGACAGAGCAAGAGCTGGAGAGCTTAAATAAACAACCCAAACAACCACTGAAATGGGAGCACATGTAACATTGTACACATGTGACAAAACAGCCACATACCTGGAACAGTTTCCACAGTCCAGGACACCTGAGTAGGATCTTTCATCATTGTCAAAGAAGTACTGAGTCTGCTCTGTGATGCAGCTTTCCTTAAACATGGCATCTGGTATGTCATCATCTGCTGACTCCGCTGGAAATAAGAGACAGGTTTAATAAAGGAAAACACTGGAAAGGATTAGGGAGAAAGCTGGGGGATTAAAATCCATCAAACGCTGACAGGTACATTTTACACAATCGCAGCTTTTGTTGCTCACCTGCCTCTAGAAGGTTGGGGAACATGAGACCAAAGAAGAGCTGCTGGAGTATCGACCTAGACACACACAGAGAATGAACAAAAAACAAAATGAGTCACATGGATGAGTCAATAGACCATCTTTATCTTATTTACATTGTACAACAAAAACACTGTTTAATAACAGCCACCCATCTGTTAAAGGCTGGAGTCACCGCTGATGTAAATGTCAAGGGAAGCATCAGTCATTCTATTTTAAAAGTTGGTTATATTGCAGTAGGACAGTCATACAGATAGCGTTGCAGTATCATGTTGTGTAACTGCCGTTGTCCTACAGTAATCCAGCCAGCTTCATCCCTCAACAACATACAAGCCCACTGCCATACAAACTCCTAACCTAAAGTACAAATGCACTCCCACTCTAAAACGCACACGCAAACACACACAAAAAGTGGAAGACACAAAAACAGGAACAGACAACCTGTACACTCACCAGGCAGCACTGGAGGCCCACCAGCCAATACTGAGCATGTCTGCAATGGTAGGCTGGAGGAGGACAGGAAAAGACAGTCATGTAAATTGCAAAATAAAGCAGTGAGGGATGAAAAAACAAAACGACTGACCCTTCGCTAAGCCCCTCCTTAGAACGGCCACCGTCCAGTCCTACGATAGCAACCGTAACTAGGCGCAGGAGGCCTGTCAAGCTTTCAGCGGTGTGTGTGTGTGTGGAACCTGCGAGTCCGACAGCAGATATCCTCAAAGTTTAGAGGGGAGTGTTGGATTGTTTTCGCTTTTCCGAAGCCAAAAACGCAAGAGGACAGATGTCGGATAAGGATTAAACAGTGTGGAAGACCTCAGTCACAGATGAATCCGTCATAGATCAACAAAAACTCCTGCGTTTGCTCCAAAGTTAGACGCTAATAACGTCAGAGAACAAAGACGGTTGATTATTATTATTTGTGAGATCCAGTGTATGGATCAAGTCCACATGTGCTAGCAATGGACCGTTGAGCTTTTCCCTTGATTTTAATGGCCTCTTCATTCACAATACTGTATTATATTATATTATATTATATTACATTATGTAATATTGTAATCCTTTCTGTCTACTTCTCTCTGATATTTCAGAATGATTATTCCAGAAATCTGCCATTATTTCCTTTGGACTATCTCTCACTGATATCGTTGAAAATGCCATATTGACATGTCGGGTGCGAAAGCTTGACAGGCCTAGCAACAGTAACCAAGGGGGGAGGGGCTTAGTGAAGGGTGATTCAGTCATTAATCATGATTTTTTTTTTTTTCATTTGATTGTTTTATATTATTATTACCAACTAGGAAATAATAAAAAAAATATATAAATATTTGAAACTATAAGAATCAAGAAACAGTCAACATTTTTTTTTTGCCTTACCAGCATGTAGAACAAAGGCTAAGTTACTGTAAAGGCGTAATTGTGTAAATGATAATTATAAGAGCGAGAGAAAGTGACTGCTGTCTGACAGCTTGTGTTGGTGAGTATCTCACCACATAGACGGAGCGGGGTCCTGCTGCAGCCTTGCTGTCTTTCTCCGGGTCGCAGACAGACTGGTAGTCATAGGTCTTGTTGAAGGAGTACAGCGAGGTGTTGACCAGGTTGATCATCAGCACAGGATCCACCTCGCCAAAGAACTGACCTATCTAGACGAGTACACACACACACACACACACCAAACAAACAGTCAATAAGTAGTGTAAGACTCAGCTTGTACAAACAAAACATACAGATGTGTATATCTCCTCTGACGGGGCTTCATAGTCTTGGTCATTCACCGCTGCGTCGCATCAGCCTACTGAAAATTTGCATTTACGTGCTTAGCCAATCAGGATGAGCCCATTCAACCGTTGTGTGGCAGGCCGTATAAACAGATGGCAGTCAACCTGTCACTCTTCCACTTTGCTTGCACTGTTATGCCCTTCCACCCTCGGCTCAATCAGTCTGGATAGGTGGAGAGTGGATGTGTGCTCCAGTGTTACATGTGTTGATGTTATGCTGCTGTAAGTGTCACAGCAGGTTTTGTGGAACAGCCTTTTCTCGCTGAGCTTAAAGACCAGTTTAAAGGTGAAGCCTGTGTAACATAGAATGAAGGTTGCATATGTATAATACTATGGTTAAAATATGTAACTTTCTACAATGGCACAAAAACTTCTGCATGAATCCCAACAGACACTAAATGTATCACAAGATGTGAAAAAGAGATAGGAGGGTGCTTGGTCAAATGCTTGAAGACCATAAACTGTATTCCAGACATTTTGATGGTGGAATGGATCAAAGACAGCAGATGTCCTGTCCTGACTGACATGTAATGTTTCCAGACCCGCTGCATGTCCCACCACTGACACACAGGGGCATTAGCAGCCTGAAAGAGTGGAGTTAACACAGCAGAGATGACTTCTTGCATACACTGGGGACTCACTTCACTACAGCTTCCATGACTGACTAAAACCCATCAGGACCTTCCCTTTGATCCTCCTCCAGTGGATAGTGCTTTACTTTACTGGAGACATGGATGTACTGCTGTCCTACAGGAGCTTTCAAACAGCTCACAGCTAACAGGCCATTCTCATAACTTAGCTGAGTCATAAGCCCTTTATTTGACCTCTATATGAGATTGATGGATCCATGTGACAAAGAGGAGCTAGGCATGAAGAAAGGTAGAGAAAAGTAAGAAATATGAATGCTGGCAAAGTCTCTGATTTAGTGCTGCCCCTTCTTAGACGACTAATCGGTTGTTTGGGTGTTAGTCGGCTAAGATTTCTTTAGTTGATTAGTCATTTTTTATGCTTTTTCATGCCGAATGACTTATTTCAAAGAAACTTAAGAGCACTTCTCTGGTAAACACAAAATTTAAAGTGGTACTTTTGTGTGAATCTTTGTGGAGAAACTCTGTTTTACAGATCTGTCGATTAAATCAACTAATCAATTAGTCGACAAAATCGCACGAGTGCTAGTCGACTAAGAATTTCTTTGGTCGAAGACATCCCAACTCTGATCTCAACCTGTCTATGTGACTACAGATGTTTTATTGTGTATCAATTACAGATCATTTGGAGAAAGACAGCAGATAAGTGAAGCATACATGGTGAAGAAAACGGCTTCCGCTAACTCACCAGTGTGATATACTCATCCTGGTTGGACAAGAGAAGAAATCCCCCGTCATCCAGGATCACACAGTCGACATGCTGTAGGGTAAAAAGATAAAACAGTTTAAAAATGCGATTAAAAAAGTGGTAAAAATGTGAAAATTGAAAAATCATCTTTCAGTATTTTAAAAAGAGATATGAATCAAACTTGAATACATCAATATATTGCAGGCAAATCATAACCATAATGTTTTTTTCTCCTGTAAGATTTGTAATCAAAGCCGTCAGCACGGTCATGATCGGGGAAAAACATCTTAGAGAAGACAATAAACAAAACATTCTCAGATGAGATTCAATAAACTGCATTGCTGTACCTTGTCATTCCTCAGACAGCCACAGATCTCATCCTTGCACTAAAAGGTAAAAAAGTGAGCCATACAAGAAATTAGTATTATACACCAATAGCAAAATGTGTCAAAGAAATAAACCTTATTAACTTACATTCAGCTTCAGTGTAGCGTTCATAAAACTGTTCATCCAGAAAGAGACATTGAGTTTCACTCCCACCACTACAGAACAAACCACAAAAAAAAGCCATTATTGAGTTTTTTCATTTATGTTGCATCGCAAGAAGCAATCAATCTCGGATTAGCAAGACTGACCCGCTGGTTTGAGCGTGACTTCGTCTATCGTGAGCTCCACTGCTTTGCTCACTAGAATACCGGTCTCAGAAACAGACTCCCGGCCCTCTGCTGCAATTGAGAAGGGATACACGAGGGAAGAGAAACAATAATAATCATGGCAATTTTACTTAAATCATGTTTGAAAACGTTTGGCAGAGAACACTTAAAGATGGGAATCACAGTAAAAATGGGAATAATCGCTCTCCATTGTGGGAAATTCCATACATTTTTAGCTGCTTGTAATTTATGTGAGTGGAGGGGAGTCTGTGAGGCCAGTACATGTGTTAATCCAGTCAAGTGTAGCTGAAAGTGCAGCTACATTACACTGACGTTTGCCTGTCCTGAAGTCTGTTAGAGAGATCAGTGGAGATAACAGGAAGTATACGGGAGGGTGGGAGGGGATCAGCGCTGAAAGACACAGCGGGAAAAGGAGAAGGATAAAGAGTGATATCAGAGGCCTGAGAGTGTGATCTTTGCCAGCAGGATTGGGATGACGTCCAACGGCAGAGAGCAGGATAGGCTCAGTGCCAGACCACATTGAAGATCCTCATACATACACATTTTCAGACCTTTCAGAAAACTTACGGTTGAAAGATGGAGCTGTGAAAATATATATTTCATTGTCCAGGGTCCTTTTGTAGAAGCTGGACTCGTATGTCTCAGGATTCTCCATCCACTCCTCCCCGGCACTGAAATATAGTCACATAATATTATATATGGACCATTATATCCATAAAACACCGAGCAAATGTGTTTGATCCATCTGAACAATGTATATTATAATCTATAGCCAAATGTTAGTCATCGAAATGCAAGTCACACCCAGTGCAGTTGATATATTTCAAGTGCACGATCCAGTAAAAGCAATAACTGATCATATTTCATGTTTTATAGGCAGGAGGAATATGCATTCATCTTCAGTTTGGACCAAGTGGAGCCCCCAAAATGTAGTTCAGACAATAGTAGCAGCAAGGAAATTGAGGAAAATGAGCTGCGTTTGGCTGCTGGATGTGTGGATTTGACCCGTGTCCTGTACTGGCTTGGCAAGCTCCGGGAGTTCAGCTGAAAGCCTCTAATCCTCTATGTTCTGGAAAATAACCCAGTGGAGCAGGTGAGTAAAGCAGCCAAAAGCGCTCAACCCAAGCGCATTACAGTCTGTATCCATTTCATCTCACACATTTACACCACCGGATATTTATGCAAAGCCCGCCACTGCGCTGTTTCACGACGCCAGCGCGCTAACGCGAGAAGTGAAACTGAGTAGAAAAGAGGGGAGCGTACCTCCTTGGGTAGATTCTTGTGATTCCTCCGTCTGTCGCTACGAACCTGGCCACTATCCCGTCCCTGAGAACATTAAAAACAGCAACCAATCAAACATTAAAGCCAATCGTGCTGACGAATATTAGAAAGAGTGTTTGTGAAGTATGAGACCAAGCTGCAGGCATGACACAAATTGTTTTGTGCCCACAGTCACTTGTCTCTTAATGTCCTAATGTTTAACAGACACCCTGCAGTGTATGTGCAAGTGTGTGTCCAGATTATTTCAGACATGTGGGCATATCATGAAAGGAAACGCACTGATGTAATTATTTTATTTTCCTCTGAAAACAGCATGTCTTGGCAGGGCTTAGTATGGTTGGGTGTGATGTGCATTTTGTGCTTTGCTTTCATCGTGTTTCTACTAGTTATACATGATCAAATCACGCAGAGTAGAGACCAAAGAAATAAAACTCTGGCTCAGTTAGTCAGTAAATTGTGCATGTCATAAGCATCAGCTATGGTAGTCCAGAGACTTCCATTTAAAAATAAATACTTATTTTTAACAAGTATAGATAAATAGTGCGAGGTAAAAAGAGCAGGACGTTTTGGCACTCACACTGTCTGCTCGTTCCAAAGTTTAACCAGTTCGGCTGTCAGACCTGCGTCCAGGATTAGTCGATTCACCATGGACATATTACCTGTGGATTGAGAAGTATTTCACATATTGTGAACATCACAAAACAACAATAACAGTGCTTGGTAGGGAATGGAAGCAATGCCAGCCTAATATGTACGATTCTTGACAGGGAAGATGGATATGCTTTTGGCTCACCACTAATGTGCCACTGAGCAATGAAATTCTTTTTTCAGCAGATATGTTCACTGGCTAACAGAAATAATAGTGAGGAGACAAGTGATTAAGTGTCTGACTGTGAAAGTCAGGCTGAAAAAGAGCAGGTGTGTTGAGCCAAATCTTCCCCCTGGATAAACGAGAGATCAAAATTTTGTTCTCATTTCACTAGTAAGGAAATCATCCAGCAGGGAGACGTGTTTTTGTAGGTCTTCTCTGAGTGATTATTAGACAGCCGCACAGCAGGAAGTACTTTGTGAAGGATTGGCTGTTGCAGCTTTAGGGGAGAGATGAAGCCAAAGTTTTGAGTTTGAACCCCATTGTCAAGAAAAAAGCTGAAAAAACGCTGTCAAAAACGTTAACGCAGTTTCAACACAGCTTCAACACAGTTTCAACACAGTTTCCCTCCAGCGTCGTTTTAAATCATAACTTTTTATGAGGACTTGAATGTGACTCAAGAAAAAAATTGTGAGATCATACTGCGCAAACAGCAACAAGAAAGGCATTAATGCATACTTATATGTCTTGACCTTGGGTTAAAATGGATCAAGGATACCTAGATCCATTAGCTGGATGATGGTGGTAAGCCATACTAAGGGGGTGGTGGGGAGAGATCCATTAGATGATGACAAATCATACATCATGAGTCACTGCGTAGCATGACAACATCAGGCTTCTAGGAAACTCAGTCGATTGGGCTGATGTCACTCTGCTTGGATCGCACTAATCTAATGACCAAAGTAATGCTCTGACCTTCAGATGCGGACCATCGTGATATCAGAGTGACTAACAGTAATACATACCCTGAAAGTACACATACACACAAATTCCCACTTTCATGAAAAAGTGCAGCAAACTGACATCACAACCTGTGCAAATGTGTCCAGTGAAGTAAGTAGTGAAAAAGATGCATGACTCACATGCATCTGGAGTGTCGCTATCAATGTACTGGCTGAAGTCGAGGAGAAACTGGGAGTTGTTGACTGACAACTTCATCTCTTTGCAGTACGCCCTTAAGGAACAGTATTGATCAGTTTCAAACTCAGCCCCTTGTTTGTTCCTGTACAGTGACAGTGGAATGTATAATGGTGTCGGGATCACTCACCTTGGAGCGATGAAGGTGTAACCAAACTCGTCAAACCTCTCCTGCTGTATGCTTTCCAGGGCTTTTGAAAACACAAAAACACTTGGTTTAGGCTGACAAGATTACTGATAAGATAAGAGATTCCACATGGCAGATTAGGTGCTTGAGGGCGCTTTCATAAGCCAAAAGTCTGTTTGGCGTAGTCCGAATCAGAGCTTGCGCTCAAAACTTGCTGAGAGGTATGTTTGATACTTTGATATATTGCCGCCGAAGTGTTTTCGCTTTGACTCGGCACTGATCGACTGTGTGCATGAATTCCCTCTCCTCCAGTTTATCTCCAATGACTTAAAACGCCACTATTTTTGTGGACTTTATTCAGCATATTCTGCATGGTCTCCTCAGCCCAGATGTCAAGCAAACATCGGACTTGTGCAGGACTCCGGGTCCGTCCTCTCCCACTCATGTTAACCTGTCATTTACCTGTGTCCATCTCAACAAATACCCGCACAGGTAGCCTGCGTTTTGGTTCGCGTGTAAATGGTCAGAGACCACGTCTTGCAAGCGGTCTCCGACTAATTGTTTTGGTCAGCAGAGTATAATTATTGCGTTCACAACCGCCCGAACGAACCACACCAGAGTTCGATTAAAACAGACTAAGGCTACGTTTCAAATCACATACCTTTTCTTTTTACTTTTAGTACATACTGCAGTTGCCGTTACAAAGTACGTACTGTTATATGCAGTATGCACACAACTGGGAAATACTACTTCGTCATAACTTCAAGTGTTGCGCCTTGAACTTTGGCCCTCTTGCTCATATATACGCTGCACAGAGAATTGGATTGTGGGTCAGAAAAGACAGAAAAGCATGCTGCAAAATGCAACCGGATGTAGTAGGACATCCTGGTATTTTTGGCATACTGTATTTTAAATACTATGCATTGGGAGATACTAAATCTCTTTCTGGCATACTAAATAGTATAGTCGTATGGGTATTGGAATGCTCAGTAAATGTTGGCTTGTGAAAGCACCCTAAAAGTGTGATCCCTATTTATGAAATGATATTAATGCACTGCTATTTGTGCTGTGAGACTACATGAATTTAGAAACACTTGACAAGTGGATGGTCATATCAAATTTCAAGAAATGAACACAGTAGTGAACATACATAGCTGAGAGGCCCTCTACACACACACACACACACAGACATCTAAAATATTGGACAGATATGGGGTGATGGATTAAGGTAGAGAGTGTGGATGGAGGTGCAGTGGGGAGGCATGAGAGAATAACTGAGTGACAAGTACTTGCCTTCCAGCCCTGTTGTGACCCCAGAGAGACACAGATGAGGAGAGGAGAAAGCAGGAAAGACAAAGGCTGATAAAAATGCATTCATCGTCTGACAAATGAGGTCATACCTTGGAAAAATATGCTGAAAATTGTAAATATTTCCCACAGTAGGTAATAAAACACTACGCTGCGGTGAAAGAATATTAGGATCTAATAGACAGACTTGCAATAGATTGAGTGCACTTTCTAGGAATGCAGAACAGGAAATGATCAGGCATGCAAGGGAATAACATGTAAACATACGTACAGTAGTAATAAAGAAAATTCCTTCCACTCTATGCTTTGTCTGCCCTGGCTCTGGATTTCCTTTAAAATAGTGTCTGGTAATTCTTATCTCATAAATGACATGACAGGCATGGACGGCCATCATTCACTGGTCTCTTAAAACGAAGACATTTTGGACATCGCCTTTAAAATATATTGAGTCGTGTGGTGCAGTCTGCGAAAAAAATTACTGAGCGCTGAGTTTCCTCGGGGTCATGGAAATCTGGTGCGGGATGAAACAATGTCCTTCACATAAAACGTAACAGGCAGATTCAATGTCCCTCTGTCTCTACAGACTGGGCACGGTGTCTCTATGTCCAATTGCTTTCCACACCACGCATTCTTTCATGCTCTTTACTTCTCTGTCACCATCTCTTCAACCCCACGTATTAGGTCACTTATTCAACACATGCAGCATTTCTGCTCAACCATAATGTATCAGGAGGACAAGTGGCTGCAGAAACCACCTACTGCAGGAAAGCGGTAAGATGGATCGAGGTATTGGTGGTCTGGCTCCAGTGTGAAACTCTATATGGCTGTACAGAGTCCCAAACTCCCCATCGGAGTACTCTGTGGCAGCAAGGCATGGTGTGTTACTTTCTTTAACAGGCCTGTAAACGTTCTGACAGTCTTTATGGCACAGTGACAGACTCGTTATGGCAGAGAGGGAGTGATACAGAGGCCGAAACACTCAGTCAAAATCTCATCTGTTGGAATAACTGCACCATTAGCCGTCTATGTTTTGTGGTGTCACATCAAAGTTATGAAAAATCCACTAAAGCCAGATGGTTATGTGCTGATTCGGGTGTGTTTCCTCTAATTATATCCCTTGATCAAAGCGACTATCCACCCATGCATCTATAAAGTCATGATTAAGCATTCATACTTCAGAGTTCCGTCCATCCATCCACATGAAATCATGTAAATATATACAGGACAAACATGCTTATGGAAGAGCATCACAAGAGGAAGATAGAAAACACAGAATAGAGAGTACTTGCCCCAAGCAGAAGCTGTAGGATTCCAGTGTGGAAGCAGGACAGGAGAGAATAACGAAGAATCAGAACCCAAATGCAAAGAATCGTACAAAGAGTGACAGTTGCACATCTGTATTGTCCTATTAGTTGTGTTCTGAGCTGAGAAGCATACAGTGAGACAGCCTTGAGAGCACAAACAGAGCAAAAAAAAATAAGCTGTAGAAAAAGAAAAAGAGGGGACGGGAGAGATATTAGGAGGGATAAAGAGAACGAGGTGAGGACAGGTTTACAGATTAGATAGAGAGAGAGGAAAACAGAAAGACAGACAGAGAAAACGATCCAGAGTAAAGTCTTTCTGCTTCGGATAGCCTGTTACTCCGTGAAACATTTAGGAAAGAAAAGATGGACTTAAAGTCTGGAACTTTGAGCAAATAACATAAAACGTTATTTTATAAAACTGTCAATCTGTGAAATAAAAGTCATGTTCCTCCGTGTCTTCCTGTGCTCCTAATAGCATTTGCAAGTTTTAATCATGCCCGAAGGAAAACAACCAATAGATGACGGGCTATCTCTACAGCAGCTGTCAATCACTGCTCACAAAACTCGTGAACTCTGATCAAACGGTCAAACTAGGCAGCGCTGATCAACTATGAATCAATATTCTGTTACTGTAATGACAATAACTTTTTTTTTTATCATATTTGCTCAAAGTTACCGACTTCAGCTTTAAAGACATGGAGATAAAGAGATGGAATTGGCAACTGAAACGCAGCAAAATGTGTGGAGTGCAGAAGACGGGGAAAAAAAAGTTTGGCAGGAGAGGCGATAATGAGCAGGGAGAAGGAGGTCAGGGAAGTTTCGTCTTCTCCTAAGCCAGAAGGAGGGCCATCAGAGGGGAGCAAAGAAGGAGAAGAGCAAAATTGGACAAGATCAAAAGAGCTGGTGCTTGGGCTGGGTGTGGGAGAGGGAAAGCATGTGGATGAGAGTGTGTGTGTGGGAGTGCGGGGCGACTGACCAGTGGGTTACACTACAAAAGAAAAGCACCGTGGGGATCCCCTGATCTGAGCAGCAAATACAAGGGAGTGGTTGAGGGGTCCAGCTAGGAGCGAGTGATACAAAGCAAGAAGGAGATACTCGAGAGTACGACCCAAAGAAAGTATGCATGGGAGTTGGTTGTGAGGCACCAGCAAAATGAAATCTGTTTATCATGAGGGTGTATATGCTGTACTCACACACGGCTTTTTTCAAGTCTTCCCCCAGTTTGGCTTGAATGAAGTGTTCACTGTATTTCGGCAGAGCAAGAGCCAGGCTGCAGAAAAGACAATCACAGTCACGCAGTTTTTGCTTTTAAATACTTCGGATGGATGTGATTGTTACTGAATTTATATCAACTAAGAGAAAAAATACACAACTAATCAAGGTTTCCATGTTTTCTGCATGTTCAGTGAAAAGCAAAAAACAATCTCTTAAATGTATTTCCCATTAACCAAGCAGAGCCTGCTGTTAGAAACAAGAGAGTGACCCCTGTTGGCTTAAGTAGTGTCCTCCATCAGCTGGAGTGCTCTCAGTGGTGAGAGGCAGTGAGGCAGCTTAATGAACCATAAAGAATTATTACAAAATTGCTGAGATTGCTCACCTGTAATCTGTCCCATTGACCGGCGCAAACGTGTAGGTCCTGACTCCTCTATCGATGTACCTCTGCCAAAGATAATACACACAAGGAACTGGCATTCAGAATTGCTTTGTAATGTTAATGTAAGCTGTGCTCATTTTGTATTGTTTATTGTTCAGAAAACATTCCAGGACATAATCAATATTTATTTTAAATAATAAAAGTATGTGAAAATCACAATTTCAAAACATTTGTATAAAATCCAGGTACAAATTGGATCATAAAAAGACAATTTTCAGCTCAACCGAGGAAGACTGGCACATAACCGGCAGCTCCTTTGTGTTATATCTCCATATTTCTCCTCCCTTTGTATAAGTGGATGAATATTCTGAGCTATCCTTACTGCAAGATGACCTTAATTACTGCAAACAACAGTGAACAATGCCTCCTTGTAGCAGGAAACGTGACAACTTTGTATACAGTGGAAATATAGGTCTCATCTTTTAGAAATGTTTTAATAAAATCTGTGAAAAAACAAAGGCAATGACCCCAACAAATGTCAAATAATATCCAACTAACTGCTGCCTCAATATGTTAATTAATTAACTAAATTACTTAAAGCCCCCCTTCAGTTTATTTTGGCATTTCTATGATATTTCATATTTATTTGACTCATTTCCTGACTAAGTTGATTAGCCACACTTTGCCAAAATGTATCTGACAAATAACTTAATTTTGTGCTCAAAGTAAAAAAAAAAAAAAAAAAGAAGGTTGTTGGTAAAATGGGAATATGACTTATGACTATAGTAGAAGCTGCAGGTTATATATCATCCTCCAAGCTTGCGCAGGCGCACTCATTTGTGTCTGATCTGCTCCCTATGTAGATATGAAGGGCTCATTCTACGCTAAAATACAACGATTCTTAGTTTCAGGTGATTATATACTAATGAAAACATAGTTATGAATATTATATTCCATTTCTGCTAATAGACCCCCCGAAATGTTACACACTGTTCCTTTAATTATAGTGATGACAACATATTCATATAACAGCAACAGAAGTCTCACTTCTTCCTTCGTACAACGCAACAAATGTTGCACTGAAGATATGTTCAGTATAATCTGAGAGCAGAAGCATGATAGAAGACCTCTACACAAGCATCCAAACACATTTAAAGTTCCCCAGCATCCTCCTGTGTAATGTGTTAAGACCCTTCCAGTATCTTGTCTTACCTCATCCTGAGTTTTCACCAGAGTGTCAATGGTACGTTCGCCTGTCTCACCATCGATCATCATTTTCCTGATCTACAGGGAGAGACCAAGAAACAGACAGTATATTGTATATGTAGTTCAAGCGTCACTGGATCTGAAAACATTCTGTTTCATAACATCATGCAGACGAGTTAGGGACACTAAGTAAACCACTTGCAGCTGGTCATGAGAGCTTTACGAGGAGACATCTGGCACCTGAATACCTGCCTGGATTTATATCCACCTCTGTACCTTTGCTTGAGTGTGTGTGTGTGTGTGTGTGTGTGTGTGTGTGTGTGTGTGTGTGTGTGTGTACGGCGGGGGGATTTCATCATGAATCTACCTCCACTTTGATGTCATTCTCCAGCTCAGCATCCAGGAAGTCAAGGGTAACAGGTTCCTGGAATTTAGGATTCTGTGGAAAAGACGATATTTCAGTCTGAAGTGTGACACAATTTAAGAATACTACACACAAACAAACCTAATGACAGGATTAGGGGTGTAAAAAAACATCGATACACTTGACCAGCTGTTGTTGTCTGTTGGGCTTGAGTTTGCCATGTTATGATTTCAGTATATATTTTATACTAAATGCAGTACCTGTGAGGGTTTCTGGACAATATTTGTCATTGTTTTGTGTTGTTAATTAATTTCCAGTAATAAATATATACACACATCTGCATAAAGCAGCATATTTGTCCACTCCCATGTTGATAAGAGTATTAAATACTAGACAAATCTCCCTTTTAGGTACCTTTTTGAACAGATAAAAAATGTGCGATTAATCGGATTAACTATGGATAATCATGCGATTAATCGCAATTAAATACTTTAATCGATTGACAGCCCTACTTTTTCATTTACTTCATTTGTTTGCATAAAGAATCCTGTAGGCAATTTTATTAAATCTTTTACTAACGTAGGAAAATGTTAATTCCTTTGCTCAGATTGCACAAAAAGTGGTGCTGTGATGTTGTATGTTACAGGGACTGTGATAAATGTGTTCTTTATACTATGACAGTCTTCCTAAAATTAGATTAAAAAAATCCCAATACATTGCCTTCCTTACAGGATCACAATATATTGAATAATAACCCCCGCATCAGGATATGATTGTATCACCAGACTCTTGCCAATTCACAAACCTACTGACACGATCGATGTGAAGAAAAAAAAGAAGAACCCTTTACTAAAGGCTTATTCTGAGTTGATTGGCTGGAAGCAAAGTTTATTACGTTAATAACCCACTTTGATATCACTCCATCTATAGCCTGCTGAGTTGATAAGAGTAAAATGTAATTCAGTGGACCATTTTACAAGTGTTATTCAGAGATTGGCTCTTACTATGGCAATCAGCCATATAGAGGAATATCCCCCTGCATCTTAGTACTGCCACTGGATTGGATAATATATAGTGGACATTAATTATTTGAGCCACAACATTCTTTTGTTTTCAATTCAGGAGTAATGCCAATCATTTTCCTCAACACATGAATCCAATCAAATCCATGGTTTAATAAATAGGGGGTACCATATGGCAGCGTTTTGACAACATATCTGTGACACGAGACACAGCTGAATCAGATTTGATACAAAGTGACACTGGACCCTATTAATGTCCTCTCTTAAAAACCCTATACGTCTGAATGGCTTTATGGTGGTATAAAATGGTAGCAGTAATCTAGTGCGTCTCTATAAAACAGCAGTACATGGAATCTGATACCAGTCTGTCCTCCACAGCGTTTCTTCACTCTGTGACTTGAAATGTGGGGTGATGCAGCGAGAGCATACTAGTGTTTTCTACATAGTCTGTTGACGTATGCAAGCAGCGAGTCCAAATATCAATAAATATGCATTTCAACTTTTAAGGAAGGAAGAGAATGAGGAATAGACAGACAGACAAGAAAAGCAATAAGCGAAATACTAAATGAGTCGAGCTCCTTACATTTGACGGTAAGTTAAATGAAATGAAGCAGCAAAGGAAGATGATGAAGATGAAGCATCTCAGCATGAAAATGAGAAAAGAAAGAATAAAAGATCAAGAGGTACAACACTGAATGAAACATCAAACATAGACAAGGAAAAACAGGAGAGGATATGAAAAGAGCAAAAAATGGGAACACTGGATGGCGTGAAACAGCAACGTGAAAAAGATCAAATGAGAAATAAGGAGCGAGAAAAGAAGGGCAACAAGATTAAAAAGACAGAATGAGAGAATACTGTATGTCAGCGAGAGATTGATTGAGGTGAGCTCGGGTGTGAGATCAGAATCAAAACGCTACTGCAACTGCAACTGCATAATACAGAAACAAACATAATCAAATACAGAAAGAGCCACTGCAGAGACGGAGAGAGAGAGACGAGGGAAATGTTAAAAGGGCTGAAAGTCAGCATCACTATTCACTCCATCTCCCATTTGGCTGATTCAATGAGACAGTGAATGATAAGCCTTCACACACACACACACACACACAGTGCAGAGGGTTGATGGGAAAAATAACAATGCTGTCTTGCTTGAATACAAGACTGAACTGAGATAACTCTGACAATGCCTTTGTGAGTATTATAACAGTAAGGTTGCTCTCAGCTTGACCTGAAGTCACATTATCAGTGATATCTGCTACAAAGTATGATCTCAATACAGTCTTGTGACAACCCCGTTCCTCTTCCTACTGTATTTTCTCTAGGGACGCACCGATCTGATGGATAAAATAATAAATCGTATACTAGTAACTTGGTAAAAGATCTTCAAAATTAACAGGAATTACAATTCAATTTCATTAAACCTTTTCAAAGCAGAAACAAATTAGTTGAAAGGAATTAAAATCCCATTATATAATGTATATAAACATAGGAATTTTAAATTGAATAGATCGGCCCCATTTTTACCGATACACGATCCAGCTATTTGAGTCAGTACCGGCCCGATATCCGATATTAGTATCAGTGTGTCCCTAATTTTCTCTAATACCCACATATGCAAGCTGCACTTCTAAAATCAAAGCGCAACAAGGAGTGTGTTCATGGAAAAAGGAGACAAAAGTTAAGCTAAAATAGCCGACAACACCTGTAGAGCAACTTTTGTGGTAACCAACCAAAAATCTTGTTGATGCACAAAAAAGTTGTTTTCTATAAAACTACAACTCAAAACAAGTACTTTTTTAGGTTAGTCAAATTAGGGATAGGATGATATAGGAGTTTATCGTGGATCACGCTAAGAAACACTCAAGATAAGTTAATCGTGGTAAATTTCTATTATTGGGATAATCATGAATATCGTCATGAGTGACTTGAAAATGCTGTCTAGCCTGTTATCATGGTAGGCTTAACAAACACAGTAATTATCATGTTAGAAAGAAAAGACTCACACAATGTTACTTTTTTTAATTTATGCATGGACACCTAAGGATTTATGATTGTTTACCTTATTTAAAATTGATTGTTTTTCACTAAAAAAGGATGTTCACTATAAAAAGGTGTACCTGTGATGCAATATACATACTAACAAAATGTAAGGTAAAGTACGTTTAAGTGCCATTTTAAGAGTTTTAAGCATATTCTGATGATTATCGGGATAATATTGTGAATCGCAATTATTACCGACAGGAAATGCAAGTCAAATCCTTTGTATTTACTTAATGTATTCCATTTTAATTACTTAATGCTGAATCATCAAATGCCATACACCATTAAGAACGACTTTACCCCTCATTTAGGTACGAGCTATGGACGTGACTTAATGTGACTTACTTTCTCTCAGTATCAACCCTGTCACAAAATATGCTCACAAAAACACGTGTGCACAATTATAAAAACATATTCACACATTTGTACAATGATTTCCATGACGAGAGCGATCATTACGAACGACAGAATAATGTACCATCACTTCTGTTTGGGGGAATTCGGATGGCTGTAGATCACATAACAGATAACATCCAGCAAAAAGTAATGATTACCTTCAATGACTGCTACTATATCTATTGAAAACTCTGATCTATGGGACTACAATACAGGAAACTCTACAATGCTACCTTTAGGAGCTACTTCTGCGATCTACAGTACTTCTACTTCAGTCTCACCTCATGAAAAGTGACAGCATACTTATTATTGAGCCTGAGCTTCCTGTTACGAATCCTTTTCTAGGAAAGTTAGGAAAAGATGCACAGTGATGCATTTTGGTATTTCAAAAATGTCACAGTGTGGTGGTGGTGGTGGGCAGGGGGGGTTCAAAGACCTTCAAAGAAAAACATGATTTCAAATTCATACAATGTGGAGCTCCCGACCACAACTCAGTAACCATTTTGAAAAGTATTTCTATACACAACCCCACACACCCACACACACACACAAACACACACAGCTTTGACCAGCGTTAAGTGTTTCAGTCTGGGTGAAAAGATTGTGAAGGGACAAACAACAAGAGACAAATCCCCTTTATTCCACAGAGAGAGAAAGAAAGAAAGAAAGAATATGCATCTCTGTCATATCTCTTATCACTGCATTAAAAGAGAAAACCAGAATGACAAACATATAGACATTCATAATATCCTGTATGCCTAGTTACCATAAACTACTTAACAACACCATCAGCTTTTTTTCTCTTGTTAGTTTTTCCCCGCGGTGCAAGGATCCACTG
This sequence comes from Sebastes fasciatus, assembly GCF_043250625.1. Taxonomy (NCBI): domain Eukaryota; kingdom Metazoa; phylum Chordata; class Actinopteri; order Perciformes; family Sebastidae; genus Sebastes; species Sebastes fasciatus. The sequence continues at coordinate 26,202,207 of NC_133798.1, read as the reverse complement.
TTTCAGATCTAGGGAGGGGCTACTCTGAACTCAGTGCTGGGCGCCACATGGCCACTTTACATCCTGTCAGAACCTGCTCGCCTCGGGCTGAAGGTGGTGGGTTGAAACCTCTTGTGGGGTCATGGCTAATTTTTACCGGGTTGAATCTTAATACCTGCCAGTGGCTAGAAGTCCTGCTGCATTTATTTGAGGAGTTGTAAGACTACTCAGGGCCTTTGGCACTAAAGTTTGTATGGTACCACTTGAAGTTTTAGTGAAATTGTTGGATATTTCAACTTTGAGCCTTTTTGTAAACATACTTAAAATTGTTATGAAATCAAAAATGCTTTAAGGTTCTAAATGCGAGACTGGGAACATTTCTATCGCCTCCTCGCGGCTCTCAACATGGCGAAGGCTGTGTCACAGTGAAAACAATGGCAACACTACTGACAGAGCTAACAGTGTAAACCTGGGCAGGAACCAGAGGGTGGGTGTTACACCTAATTCTCTCCTCAGGTAGACATTACTCCGCTTTATCTTTACATAGTAAATTGTTGTATGCTGCTATATTAATGCTCTGGATGTCGTATAGAAAACCTTTGAATGAATTGAATTGGCTAAAAGTAAAATAGTACAGTAAAAGCTACCCTTAAAAAAACACATTACTCTTTTCATCTTACAAAACTTAATTTACATAAATAAGAAAATACAAACAGCAGTAGCAGGATATATTCCCATGGTGGAGTAAATTAAATCATATTCTTGGGTGTACTACTTTAACTGTAAAACACATTATCTCTACTATATGCCACATAGCCTCTTTTCATCCTTCATTCTTAAACATATATGCGAGTCGGCTGCCAAGTCTGCATATCTATTTTATCTCACATGGTAATGAGTGACCTTCTAGCCGACATCTGAGGACTGAGGATATCAAGTCATACTCCAACTGGAGAATTCATTCTTTTTATGAAGACTGATGAGGAGACGACACATGGCAAAAGTTTGAAAAGGACCTGCACCACCTGCTAGCCTGCATATTATTCACTGAGTGCAAGCAGTTATTGTGTAACCGGGAGGAATAGTCATGAAGTGAGTAGGCATGAAGTGATAAATAGGGCCAGATGCCATACCTTTGGCTGGAGATTGGGGTGCAGCAGGACGTATCCATTGGGATCAATCGCAAAGTAGTATCCATTTGGACCAATCTGAATGAAATAAATGAACAGAGGAGAGGGAAATTAAATATTTGTGTCCAGAAAATCACAAGATGTCAGTGCATGTACAGTATTATGGTAAAACATCTGGTAGTTGCTGTTGAAAAGTGTGTAAAAGAAGTGCCACAGTGGTCCCCAAACAACAGTATAAGAGTATAACATACAACAAAGGGGCCGTAAATAACATCAAGGATACTTTTTATTCGTGGATGATTTTATGTAGATGTTACAAAAGAACAACACATCTAATAGAATCACATCACTCACTAATTGCACCAGAGGGAAAACTGTATTTGTCTGCGTGCATGTGATCACATATGGGTGTTAAACTCACTGTGAAGCGTGGCGTGAGCTTCTTGATGTCATGCAGAGACACATCAATCCCCATTACGCCAAGGATCAACTGATTCTGGTGCTGAGGGGACAGTATGAGAGAAAAGGATGAGAAAAGGATAAATATATCCATCCACTACCTGCTACTGCTGACTCATCATGTGTTTAAGCATTTATTTACTGCACCTCGCCATTCCTTTCATCTGTCGTCCTCGTTTTATTGAAGACAGGCAGCGTTCCGGTGATGACCAGCCCCAGTTCCTGATGGAGAGTCGATTAGCACAAACGCACTTTTCAACTCAGGAATCTTAATCAAGTTAAATTAACACGGCACAAACAATACTTCTGTACTTGTAAAATGAATTACAAGACACAAAAAGTGTCGTACCAGAGCATCAAGGTAGACATTAGTCCACTGGACTTGTTTGGCCTGCTTGTCTGCCAGAACCATCGGTCTTCCTAGGACATCTAGGTACTCCTAAATTAGACAAACAACACGTTTTCCAGATTAATACTTCGATGAATGTTAGGGCTGTGGAAAAAAATTTGAAAAATAATAAATCTAACCTGTGTGTTTATTCTGATGGCTCCGATTGAAGGAATCTCATAGAAGTAACCTGGATAAATTATCAGACACAATCGTTTAACCAAAACCTAATGCTACGATCACACACTGACAACATAACAGCAACCCCAAAACAACGAGCAAAGGAAACAGCCTGCGATACTACAGTGTAGTCTACAGCATCATGACTCTTGCTTAATGTCGAGTTATCAGACCCACAAAAAACAAAGTAAATTGACATCCAGAGTTTCTGCTTTTGTGATGTGATTCTTTATTGATTCGCATATGAAAAGTGTATATCAAGGCAGCTCCCCTGTTTCTACAATGATGTTCAATTCACTACCAAAATCTAGTCTACTGTTCGGTAAAACGTAATCTAATACCAGGATTGTAACAAACTGCCAACAGTATTCAGTCCTGATGTGTGTTATGATCGGTGCTGTACCTTTGTTGGAACAGGCCATCCACTGAACGGGTCCTTTATCATAGTTGTGCTGTCCTACTGAGAAGGTGAAGATCCTCACCTGGAGCACAAGATTCAAAGTCAACAATATTTATCATGACATAACCTCTTACAAATGTTAAATAATATTACATATCATTCTGGTAGGTAGATAGATTTATCCCATTTATCTTCATTTAATTTTAGAGTTGCAATAATTAATGAATTAATCAAACTATTTTGATAATTGATTAATTGGTTTGAGTATGTTTATTTACGGAAAAAAAAAATTCTGATTCCAGCTTCATAAATGTGAATATTTTCTGGTTTCTTTACTCCTCTGTGACAGTAAACGTTGAGTTGTGGACAAAACAAGACATTTGAGGACGTCATCTTGGGCTTTGGGAAACACTGAAAAACATTTTTCACCATTTTCTGACATTTTATTGACCAAAACAACTAATCGATTAATTGAGAAAATAACAGACAAATTAATCGATAATGAAAATAATCGTTAGTTGCCGCCCTAATTAATTTCAGTTAAGTGATGATTGTCTTGTCCCTAATATAATATTATTATATACTTTGAATATTATGTTCAACAGACACAAACAAGAATTTAAATGTATTATATTATTTATATATAATTTACATAAAACAAAAACAATACAAAACATACAAAAAACTATTTCCTACAGTTACTGATTTAATAACATATTGTGGTGATGTCATAATTCATCTGCCCTAACTAGAATTAATATTCAAACAGTCACAAGGAAAATATGAAGTACATTTTTCGTCTCAAATAAATGTTCAACTTCATGTGCTGTTTAGACTGTGATGTTGAAGTGTGTGTGCAACCTGCTCATATCCTCATCCTTGTGCATGTGCACATTTGTGGCTGTTCATGTGCATGAGTGTGCATGTGAGAAGGTTTTTTGTTTCTCAAATTATGCAGAAAACCTCATCTGCCTTCTGCTTAAACTTTTGGGTAGGAAGGATATGCACACGGAAGTCTCGACCCAAAGGGAGCACCGAAAAGCTGAGTCTGATTAAATCTACAACGGGAGCACATCCACGTAGATAAAAAAGCAAACAATTCACACTGCAGCATCACACGCCCCACTCTGAATGTGTGTGTGTGTGTTTGTGTTTCATCAACGTACCTTTTTGTCAGCGTTGTACTTCTCCAGTATGGCCCTAGCTCTTTCCTCTCCTCCGTCAGTAAACAGCATGATGATCTTGTTGCAGTTTGCTCTGGTGATATTAGTCTAGTCAAAGGAAAATGAGAGGATTTTCTAATTAATCATTTATTTTCAGGGAGTATCAAGCTGTGGTTGGTCTGCTGGTCCATCCCATTTTGGATAGAGAAAGATACCTCTTCACACTGTCATAAACTATGGCACACTGTTTTAATGGCCTCGTCTAGTGTCATCATCAAGTCAAAGCTCCACTTAATCAACACCCGATGTATCTAAAAAAAAATAATGAATCACAGCAATATTCTGCTATGCATGGTCTCCAGAGGATAAAGCCAATTATCTTTGCTGACCTCCAGACCTTTCCTTATGTCTCTTTCTCAGGCACATACACACTCCCAAGGGATGCAACCTTTCGATTTGGATGAACCAATGGTCTGTCCTCTAGTGCCACCCTTGTTTGTTCAATCTAAAACAATCAAACTGTGGGGTGTTATGAGCGCTCCAGCTTCTAGAAACTGCTAGCAAAGGCTTCAGACTCGTTAACACTTCTTATCAAGTCATACGCCACATATCTTAACCTACTGTATCAGTATGATTTTGTGGAAGACCAAGTTCAGAGTTTATCACACATATTACTTTAAGCAGTGCTGTTAAATAAGTCCATGTGAGGATAATGCTTCAGGGTTGTAATACATCTGTAACAATCTAATGTTTCTTTCAGTGTATGAACAGTTGAGTCAAGGTAACACTTTCAACCAGCAGATGGCAGTAAGAGACAAAGCTCTGCTGCTGCTTAAAATATGGAGGCATCAGGTACCATCCTTCAAAACTTGTTTTCAAGCCTCTTTTGCTTTCAACTCCACTCAAGTGGGACAAAATGACATGTTTTCTCACAACAACAAAAACTAGAAATCTTACCTTTGAGAGCTGCTCAAAAGCAAACTCAAAGCCTTTTGTGTAGTTTGTAATTCCTTTAGCGGTGATGTTCTGAACAGCATCCTTCAGCAGCTTCTTGTTCCTCACGTTGGCTTGAACCAGATGGTCGAAACACGCCGTCTTCTTCACCCTGGTGTTAAACTGGGAAACGGAGGCAATGAGTTACGACCTACAAATTATTCATACAATTGTTCAACATGTGTGCGTATGTAATAAATGATACACACACGCACACACACACACACTCCCACCTGGCCTTGGCTGTTATCAGGCGGTGGTAAACAGACACATTCATCAAGCCCCACTAATTGCTTCACATCCTCAGAGCTCAAAGATTTGGTACCCATGGAAACAAGATTCTGCTATATAAGAACGAGGTTAGGCAGCAACACCATCTTTTTTTAAAAGGTGAGACCTCCTCATTTCCACCTCACAGCACACATATGCACACACGCTCCACCCAACATTAACCAACAGCCTGCCTCCTCCTGCACAGAGCCGCGCTCCAAGTCTAACTGATGGTCCATATTTTTCCACACATTTCATCGTTAAAAATGTGAACAGGAGCAAACAGAAAGGACAGATTCAAAGAGCCCACAATGACAATAAGTACAAATGACAGAATAAATTATATAACAGAATATATAATAGTGTTATATGAAGGACACGGGACAGCAGCGTAGTAAACCAGCACATCTATTGTATTGCAGAACTCTTCTAAAACAATACTGCACCTCATCGATCTCAACTAATCAATGTGTCTCTGTGAGATGGCCAAAAGGGAGGCTGAAAACACTGATCTACACAGACAAGCGAGGAGGCGAAAAGAGCCCAGAACGTATGGGTGTGTGGGTGTGTATGAGTGTGTGTGTGTGTTTCCAATGAGCCTGACAGCCTTGAAGTTCCTTTTAGATTGACAATAACAGACATACACATCTCCATTGGACTGAGAGGCAATATCGCGACGGCTGTGGTTTGACAAAAAGACTGAATCGAGGCGACAGCGCATAAACACGCGCAAACTCACACGCGCATACAAACACAATGGAAAGTTCACATAATTGCCCCCATGGAGCAGGCAGGGATCTTTTATCACATAATCTATTAAAAGGAGAAGTGAGGAAGGTGAGATGGGAATGTGGGAGGGTGAGGAGCAGGAAGTGACAGGAAGAGGACATAAAAAGAGAAGGGGGATGGTGTGAAAACTGGATTTAAAAGCAAGAGACGGTGTATCTTATTAAGAAAACTAGAAGGGCAGTCGGAGAGCGCAGACCTCCGTCAAGGCCGTTTTCCTAAGTGAAAAATAATACGTGTATTCGCTCTTTGATTTGAATCCGCTCCAAAATGTAATGTGTTCTTCCTTGGCCAATGCTACACCCTTCCACCAATAGGGGGATTTCCGTACACGTGCCTGTTGGCTCGACTCGGTTGGACTCGGCACGTCAGCCCAGCACGGAACAGATTTGCATCTCCATTACAACAAAGCTACCCGCTTGAAGGTGTGTGTATGTGTCAAAGGAGCGGCTATAAAACGATCAATAAACACATTTCATTTCCTACATTCATCACAATAAAAGTCCCCCATTATTTTTGATGGTTATTCTCTTCCTCCCCATTAGTAGAGGTGTTCCCATTAAGAATATCCGCTAACAATGCTCTGCTAATTTGGAGATAAAAATTCAATTTCCTATAAATTCTTCACAATAAAAGTCCCGTTATTTTGTTATTTAAAAGCTTTTATTATGAAGCAGGCAAATCAGGAACTCTTGGGTTTTCATCACTAGCAACTTAACAAAACTCCTTTGCATCTGAAAGCTAAACAGTAAAATAAAGCAGATATGTGACAGTACAAACGGACGCAGGAGAGAAGCTAAACTTCAAACCACAGATTCGGTGAGAAACTACAAAATGTAAGAGTTGGCGGCGGTCAGCAAGACGTCACCGCAACTCACTTGGAGGCGAGTCGGGCGGACTTTGGCAGGGCTCCGGAGATAGCCCATCTTGGGCTCGCACTAAAGCTGGTAATGGAAACACAAAAGGCATGGTTTGACTCGGCGCGGCCAAAAGTGCCAATGGAAAGGCCCTACAAGTTTCAAGAAAATTGGGCGAGTAGTTTTTCCGTAATCCTGCCGACAGACAAACAAACAAACCGAAAACATAAACTCCTTGGTGGAGGTAATAATGAGCTCACATAGTGTATGTGACACATCAATCTGATTAGAAAGATATTATTTTTGTAGGTAAGCAAATGATGTCAAAAATTAAGAAAAAAACTATTGTGTAATTACTGGAAAACCACATTCTTGTTTTGTAGAATATTGTTATTGGCTTTGCACACAAATACAATCTACTACAAATTCCACTATTCCCTTGTGATCCTATTACAACAGCTCGTGTGTGTGCGTGTGTGTGTGTGTGTGTGTGTGTGTGTGTGTGTGTGTGTGATGTTCCAGGCCTTGGGAATGGATTATTGATGACACAAGAGAGAAGGCTAATCTTCAAGCCCTAATCCCGCTGGACTCGCCGCTACTCTGGTTTGCCCACTGGACTGACGCTGGCTAACAGCACTGACACCGGCTAACACAGCTGAACAGGCTGGATGAAAGAGACGGAGGCTCAGTGAGGTGGGAGGGCGAGGGAAAGTGAGAACACAAGTGTGAATACAAAAATAAATAACAGAGGATGAGGACAGAGAGGGAAAGAATGAGCGGAGAGGAAAAGCCATCAGCATTCCTCTGACCTACCGCAGCTGTTGAGGAAGTGTGTGAGCATCTTCCATGACCAAATGCCAACTTAGTCCCTGGGCTACTGTTAATGAGCAGGGATTCATAGGTAATATCAGAGATTAATGATTTAGTGTCAGGTTACAACACCCTTAGGGCCAGACATCGGGCGCTGTGGGTGTGTATGAGTAAGTGAGTCAACGACAGAAAGAAACAGATAGAAAGAAAGAGGGTGACAGAGAGAAGAATAATGAGTTTTGGCAAAGCAATTTAGGGAGGATTCTGGTTTATTACAATTTACTGATGTCTTATTTTTGTAGCTTTGGAAATCCTTCCTGCTGGTAACAGCAGTGCTCACTTGATCGTACAGGTAGGGCTGGGCTATAATTCAATACAGTAATTTATCATCTTTCAATGGAGTCATATCGTGATTAAATCATATATCGAGATATCATGATACACAATTACGTTGTCTTAATTGATGACAACAAGCAAATATTAACTCAAATTTCTCAGAAAATCTGAACTGATAAGAATTCTGCGTATGGGAATACCCCAGTGTAGTTAAATCAAACTATCAAAATCAATTGTCTTAATCTGATTACCGTGTATTTGTGCGCATACATGTAAACATAGTCAGTGTATAGCTGGAAATATTTATTATTTCTTTCTCAATTTCACTTCTTTGTTTTGCACTAAATGTCTTAATTAAATGAGAAAATATTTTTCATTTGTCAAGTATTTAATTCACACAGGCGTATACAAAAATAGGCTTTACCATGTGGTTATTTCATATAAACTATTTATTTAATGTATTACCAGAAAACATGCGACATTGTGATATATATCATTAGCGAAATATGAAATGACCTATATTGCGATAGAAGATTTTGGCCATATCGCCCAGCCCTACATACAGGTTGTAAACAAACCCCCAGGTTAACCAAACTTTTGGAAAAGAAAAAAAAAGTGAATGTCACAATTAGAACCAAACCGTCTGTTGTGAGCATCCATTACAGTTTACGCACGTCCCTGGGTCAACTTCGACCTACTGAACAGCTTGCTGTAGTTGTGCACACACACATAGTTTTACTGTGCAGTAAAGGATTATTACCGACATTTCAGGTGTACTCACTTTCAGTTCTACCTCCAGATAAAGTAGTTTGGATAATCTAGCTAAACAGTTCACTTGTTTTCAACCTGTCTGATAGTAACACAGCTTTTGTATTTTGCTCTGTTGAACTCACCTAACATTCCAGCAATGTCTACATACTCCCAGATTTCAGAAATTAAGCACCTTAAACATCCATGGGTGTCTTGCTCCTTCACAAAAACACAATTTCGGGCCGTCGGTGAGCGTCCTTTCGGCCTCGTTTTTGCGGTGTGTCCCGCACCGTTGGTTCTAGTCTGCCTGTGTCGGAGGCTTTTTGACTGATTCATCATGTTGAATGCGGTGAGAGAAATCGCTCTGATTGGCTGTTCAGCTTAAGCGAAAATCAGTGCACGAGAAGTGAAACGAAAGTGAGAAAAGCAAGCCAACGAGTAAAGTCAAGAGAAGCTGTTCTCATTATTCATCTTAATCTCATCTGATCATTCCAATACACGGATATTTTTCACAACGACATGGCCATCTGGGATGAAGCAGAGTGGTGAGTGAGAGTGCTGTGAAAATGGCCGGCAAACACTGCTTTATTTTATGTATATATCATAACAACGGTCTTCCGGTTTCTTTCAGACTACCGCTACCTGCTGGTATGGAGAGTCATTTCCTCTCATGCGGTGTGTCCGAGTGCAACTTTTTGGCCAAGACAAAGGCTACGTGAGGCGACGCAGCAGTCGACCTTCGTCGCCGCTAGTTCTTTGTCAGATTGGTGTGTCTGGGCTGAAACACTGGTGGGTGTATGCTGTTTTAGAGGATAGTAGGAAAACAATTCAAACAAAAAAAAGTTCAAAGTCAAAGCTGAGTTGGACTTCACTCTTTAAACTAATCTCTCTCATTCTGTCTCATTTTCTTAGACACACACATGCACACACACACACACACCGAGCTCCCCGACAGATTCAGATAATTGCACATCTTTGCAGAATCACAAGTCCACCGTGAAACAGAATACATTGTGTCCAAGACAAAGGGTCCCCGGAGAGAGGAAACAGAGTCTGAATGGCTGTCTTTGTGCAAGGAGAAAGCAGACAGCTCCAATCTCTGTAAAGACCCATCTCAATAAACACATCCACAGGCACCCATCTAAGCATCACACAGCCTTCTGATTGGCTCTTTCTGAGTGTAATCACAAGCGTGGAAGTTCCTAGAATAGATGGTCAGAGAATGAAAAAGGTGGAGAGGGAGAGCTGTGGAAGTGATTGGTGGGTGAGAAAAGTAAGAATGAAGGGAAAGAAAGTGGCGGCAGCGAAAAAGAGGAAGGTTGCGGTAATGTGTATAGAAGAGGAGGAGCGTACAGTGTACGAGGAGATCATTCGCCGGCACAAACAGATGAATGGAGGTATGTGGCGAAATGATGGAAGGAAAGAGTGATGGAGAGATCAAGAAGGTGATGAATGAGTGTTTCAAAGGTTCACTCTAGTTAGAAGTGCAGCTTTAATTATTTTAGAAGTGGGAATGTACACACATGCGTGCACACACACACATGGGTAAAGAGGTGGGGCGGGGGCATGTAGTGCACAGTTTTAATCCTGTACACCAAATAGAGCAGTGGGTATTTCATTAAAGGTCTGTTTCAGGGTGGCCAGATCTGAGAGAAATCCATATTTCATTACTTGTCATCCATCTCTGTCTCTCTTGTGTGTGTGTGTGGTTTATGTGCACAATGTCTTCATGTGTGTATCTCCATTCAAAGTACATAAGGCCATTCACGCTCACACTCCGAGTCCGTCTGTCACTCTGCCCCTTTTCTCAGCGTGCGTCGTGCTCCCCGCCGCCTCGCACAAACAGACCACCCAACGTTCAGCAAGTGATGGCTTTAATAATACTCACATAAACTACATTGACGTAGTCGTCATCGGACAGAGTCTCCAGCATCTCGCTGACGGAGGTCCGGATCAGTTTGAGAGTCAAGCCAGACACACTTCCGCTTCTGCAACAACAACAACAACAACAAAAAATATCTGACAGCTCCTCACTGCAATCTGTCTGCTCAGTTTTTGTGCTGCGAGATTTTGGCTCAATGCAATTAGAAATGCATCTGCCTTGGGAAATGCAATACATTATGCAGCAAATCTAGGAAGGCATGTATCATAATCAGGGGAAATCATGACTGATGTGAAGGAGGTTATGGATCAATGAGGTTATAAAGTAACTCACGCATCCACAAGGATTAGCATATCTTTGGGTGAGGCAGCTCCTTGGATGTACCTAGATGGACATTAATGAATGAAAGACAAGCTGGTCTGAGACACACACACTCTGAGTAGTTCAAAACCGTCATTTACGTCCACTAAAAGTGCTTGTTTTTGCCATGACAGGCTCAGGACTAATTAGTATTTAGTAGTAGTAATTAGTAATTAGTACTAGTCAGTTAGACACAAAAACATGAGAAAATAGGGGTTGAATAATACAGAAGTTACCCTTTAATAAGAGTAATTTTCAGATATCGATACATATTATATATATGTAATGACATAAAATATTACATAACAAAAACCTCTCAAGACAAGTCTACTTACTAACTTTTTCAGAGCTTTAAACTATATTTTACAATTTACTTGGATTCATTAATTAAAAACACCTTAATTTTGTAAAGCAAGTACACAATATGATTATATAGTCACAATGCAATTCCACTGAAGGTTGATAAATAATATTTAATTATCACCCAGCCCTTCATATACTTACTATACCTAAAAGTCATATTTATTCATAAACACCTACAACCAAACAAGCAACTACATAAAAGTAAATAATCACAGATACATGAACATTTAGGCTTGAATTCTGACAAACATTGAATAGATGTTATGCTTCTAGCAGTTTTCTTACCATGGCCTCCTGCGGACGTCATACAGGTCAATTTTACTGGGGGTCTTGCGAGCATCCATCCAGGGAGAAGCTTTCAGAGGAGATTAGATTTGTGTTGATTACAACTCTTTCATAATTAAAAAGGGAATAAATAAAAAATCTAATTTCTGACACCTCTGTCGCGTTGATCTGCAAGTGTTGATCTGCAAATATCTGGCAATACGCAGTGACATGTTCAGCTCAGCAGTGTCTAGTAGCTGTCAGTCATTTTGGGGAGGATATAAAAAGAGATTACATTTGTGCCATAATGTGCAGTTGGCTTGTTGGATGTCTTTACACCATCTGCATTATGACATGTTTTATGCTCGTAACCGTTTCTCACGAAGAGGTAAACAGCAGGGAGATAAGATAAAATATTCATCTGAGATGCAAAGCGCAGAGCACTGGATTCACTTGCTTTGACAATAATCAGCTGCTTTCTATCTGTATGCTATTAGTGTGGAGCACTGTGAAAACAAGCCAGTATGAGAGTGTGACTGCCTATCATGCATGCTAAGAGGTAAAAAAAAAAAAAAAAAAAAAAAGGAACAAAGCGGAATAAATTTGGGGCCAATGAAAATTCATGAATATTAGACATAAACTTTTCCCATAAAGCTACATAGTGTCTATGATGACAGGGAATCTCATGAATAGAAATAGCTTGGCAGAGAAAACGCTCACGATAGCGAGCAACACTAGACTAATGCAGTTAAAGATAGTATGACTCCATCTATGGCACCCACCACATATAAAAATCAATGCAAGTTGAGCAATGGAGATTATTTATTGAGCTTATTTGCTCAGTGATGTGTGAACAAAGCAAACTCATGAATATATTCCCTGGCTGTTTGTAGTTATGATTAAAAGCCACATGCCACATCTTACTGTAGGTCAACCAAATAATAATCGGCTGATGAGTGCACCTCTGATTTGATATGGAAGGAAACGCAGACAGCGTCAGTGTCATGTGAACAGATACATGAAACAATTTAGGAGGCCAAAAAAGACACCGGGGTTTTTCCCTCTGTGTCAAATGTCAGGCAAAAATACAAAGACTGTTTTTTGGATGTTGTTTTTCTTACCTGGGTAGTAGCGAGCCAGGCCCGTAGCGCTACCATACACCTGCCAGAGAAGGGTCGGGTCATCCTCTTTGTTTTTTCTAAACACCTCCTCCAACGACTCCGACCAGTTCAGTTCATTCAGCACAATGGTGGCTAGAAATCATACACAAACATACATTTCAAAAGACAACGTATACCGAGAAAGGAAAACATACAGGCAAAAAAATATACATTGTCTGTGTTTGTCATAGAAATAGGTGCAGAACGGAGATTCACAATTACATAAACGTCGCAGAATGATCAGAGCGGCGGCTATTGCGACCATTGTACCATACAAACTAATCCAATTTACGGCAAGTCACAGACTCACTGAGATGAGATTTGGTAGTAACGGCTAAAACGAGCAGTGCTGTAATAAGTCATGTTACGAAGCATAGAGAGCCACAGAAAAAGAGTCAAATTTAACAACGTAATGCTTCATCCATACACTTTTGTCACAATGGAGGGAAGCACATTGCTGTCGCCAGATGATGTAACTCATCTTATGCTCATTTTATGTAACCAGTGTAGCATTAATGCATGGTGGAATTAGCTAGCTAACAAGCAGACAGCTGGCTAGTTAACTAGCCTGCTAATTCTGCCATGATGTAATGCTACACTGGTAACACAAAATGAGCCCCACATTGGGCTGGTGGCCAGTGGCATAAATATCGACGGTGCAACCGGTGCAGCACACCGGGCCCCAGAAGCTGTCAGGGGCCCAGAAATCACCTTCCGACACCATGATCACACTGAATCCGTTATATGCACTTCTGTTACATCATGTAAACAAACCACGTACTGTAGGCTACCTATCAGCTGTCTGCTCAAGATCAGACTGGAACCTCTAATGGGTGAGTACTGGTTTCTTTTTGTTATTATGGAGTGGGATCAGGGATTTAAATCTATAGCACTGTAATTGTTATATCTCATATGCTGGAAAATGCGCACCTACTGAAATCTGTGTCTGTGAGAACAATGAGCAGCTGAGTCCAGGGCAGACTGTTAAATTAGCGTTGATAAATTTGGCACTTTGGCTGCTGTCCGCTCTGCTGATCTAAGGCTGGTTTGCAGTCTGGGAGTTGCATGGTGTGCGCTTGTGTTTGGAGTCTGGGTCGAACGGTCCCTCCGCCTCACTCCTCATCGCTCTGGAGAATGAAAAGCTACCTAACTAACTAACAAGCCATCATCTCTAGAGCTGCGTCCGCTCTCTTCCAGGCGAGCTGCCACCACACTTTACGCCCCCCCTGACGTGTGTTCTGTTGTTACCATAACAACTAACAACAATCGCCACTTTCTTTTGTACTAGTCAAATGAGAAGAGAAAACAGTTCAATGCCGGTTCAACTACTTCTATTTCTATGGTGTGTCTACTCTGTAATAATGATCAAAGGACATAGCGGTGCACCGTGTAGGTGAGCAGGCCATTGTAGACTGTCCAAGACATGTGGACATCCCAGATTAACACATTCATTAAGATTCACACAGACACAGGTCTGCCCACTCACCCAGCGGGACGCAAGAGCAAATATTAGGCCGACACACCCGGCCACGCCGGTATTTAGTATCAGATACTGAGGTGTGGTTTTCTGGCTAGTAATGGGTTTAAAGTGAACTTTGCTTAATTTTATCTGAAACACTCAATAACCTATGTGTGTGTGTGTGTGTCATTGTATATGTGTGTTTGTATGTGTGCATGCATGTGATTGATAGTGTGTGTTGTGAGAGGCAACAGGCATTATGGATGTAATGACACAGCAGCCAGACAGCTCAGAGCCACATAACACTCACTATGATGGATGGAGACACAACACATGCTGCCCCAACTCTATCTTTGCTCTGTCTCTTTACTGCTCTTCTTTTTTCATTCCTTCCTTCTTTTCTCTTTCTTTATACTAATGTAGTATTGTATATACGCTTTTATGTGACTCTGTGCATCTATACGTGTATGTGTGTGTGTGTGTGTGTGTGCGCGTGTGTGTGTCTGAGATAGATTGGCATCCTGTATTGAGCGTGACGTGGCTCATTGATGTGCAAAGCAAACACTGTTCATTTGCATGCATGCCTCTAGAGGGGAGAGTTAATGAAGCCTCGGTTGCCAGGAGAGCATGTTTTTTTATTATAGAAAGACGGAGAGCATGTGGTGTGTGTGTGCTCAGTAATGTATTTCCCTCATTAAGGGTAGAATTTTAAAGGGAAAAGGGAGAGAAAACAACACCACAGCCCTTGTTAGATAATGACAAAATTACAAACTGTGTGTGTGATTTTTTGAGTGAAGACAGATGAAGACAACGCGTAGGTAGATAGCTATCTACACACAGGTCAGTTAATAGGTATTTAAATGGCCAAACAGCTGGATAGTTACATACACACAGAAGATATACATTCATACTCACTCTACACAAACAAACAGAAACACAGTGCAAAACAAGCAAACCAAAAAACATCTAACCCAGTGGCAATATGTTGCTTTTTATTGTTTTCCATTGGTTTCGAAGAGACTTATAGTCATAATATTTAATAAGCTAAACTCCGCTGCTGCTTCATAAGGGATACAGTATCCTCTAGTCGCCCATATTGCCACTGACACTAATGAATTCCCTGGCTGCACTTGGCATGGCTTTGATGCCACACTGAATCTACACCCTATGATGACTTCATCTCTGTGGGATATAACGGGTGCAATATACTTCACTAACACAACATGGATTAGTTTATTTTGAACATTAAGGAGCACATTATTGTTCACTGCTTTGAATAAGGTAGTCCATCCCCATACATTCGTTATATGCTTATGTCTAGAAAAGAAAGCTAACTCTAAAGAAAAAACTCACTCCGATATAGTGATGTGGTTCATCCAGTAGTGACAGTGTGTCAGTTACTAGTTTGACATTTTGGGAAATATCTTTATTCACTTTTAGTGGAGAGTTAGATGAGAAGCTTAAATACCACTCGTATGTCTATACACTAATTAGAGACAGCGCCCGCTGGCTTAGCTTAGCACAAACACTGGAAACAGGGGGAAACAGGTAGCCTGGCTTTGTCCAAATGTAAACGCTTGACAGAATATCTTAAGTTCACAATAAATATGTTATATCTCGTTTGTTTAATGTGTACAAACGCTGAGGTGTAAGCTGACTGTGATGGTGGAGGAGTGGAGCCTGGGCAGGGTGATGTTGCAGGCAAGGCAGTAGTAGAAGAACGTAGAACTGGGCCAGAGCCTGGAGGTGAAGGGCTGGTAATAATGGGGAGTGCTGCTTATAAAGTCATACTATATTGGCTTGAATAAAATAAAATAACATATTTTCTGTGAATCTGAGAAACGGAGCGTCTTCTTGGATTACAGGACTAAACACAAATGTCATTATGCATTCAATGCTCTTTCTGTCTCTCTCTCTCTCTCTCTCTGTTGTGTCTCTGAGTGTTGCTGTCTTTCTTGCCGGCTGTTTTGATCTGTTCTTCTGGAAGAGAAAAAATGCTAGATTGTATGCTATCCTGAAGATGAGGAATATCATATATAGGGATGTCACGAGAGCCGATACTTCGGTACCAAGTCGATGCCGAAATTCTGACCGTAGGTACCATCGGGGCTCAAGACCAACAGCGCCCCGTCATCACAGGGATGATAGAAAATGTGCTTGGATACAGTAAGCTTACTATTGATACATCCAGAGGACGCCCCCTTTTTCCCTGATAATGCTACAATGTGAACAACAAATCTGTGTTGAAATCAGCAGGAGGAGAGTTAGTTAACGTTAGCTGTTAGCTCCGTGCAGGACTGTGCTGCTTACCGGCTGCTAACAGCTAATGTTAACTAGCTCTCGTCCTGCCGATTTCAATATGGGAGGTGCCATTGATTTACATTATGATGAGGCTCTATTCATTAAAAATGAGTATTAGGCGAAGGTAAACTCTTACATAATCATGATGTGTTCAAATGTAATATGGTAAAATGTAGTTTTTGGCGAGAAACTTGCATAAATCCAGTTGCTTGAAGGAGATGTTTACACAACAATATAAAAGAGATAATAGAGAGGGAATTATGACCCATTTAACTTTCTAACAAAAACCAGTATGCAAACAGTAATATAGAAGTCAAGGGATTTATTGTTTTACTTTTGTTTTTTATCGTGGCATCAAATTGGGATTTCAGTGGTATTGCTATTGACTACTAAATTGTCTATTGTCTTCGACTATCAAAATGTTTTTCGGTCATATATATTGTATACCTACATTTTCAGCTTCTGTATCTAAAAGCAACACCCCTGATTTCAACCATTTCCTTTTTCTTCTCTGTCACACATGTGACCATGTCCTGCTCCGGACCAACAGATGTGGCTTTTGTGATCTGTCATCTGAACGTCTGCTTCCTATCGTACACTCGTCTCACACAAGTGACATGCTGCTGCCTATAGAAGGTGATTTCATAAACTTGCCTCCCACTTTACCCACAAAATCCAATTTTCTCCAGCTGAGCAAAGGCTATTCCTGGAACATTTATAGGGTGGAGATCAAATTGGAGAGTTGGAATCGCAATAACGTATGAATCCTCTGTCTCTTTTTTTTCTCCAGGCATACAAAATACATACTTCTGCATGAATGCCAATATCTGACAGAGTATATGAGCGTGTGCACACTCAAAGACACACATGTGGGGACTCTTCTTTGAATACATTAATTTCCTATCGCATTTTCATCAGCACTATATCCCCAATCTTAACCCTTTGGCTTACTCCAACTCTAGCTAAACCCTAATACCTTGTCTCAACCTCAAAATAAACTTGTGGGGACTGGCTTTTCAGTCCCCGTAACGAAGACTGTTCCCCACTATGTAAGTGTGCTGCCAGCTCTGGGTCCCTACACACACATATAGTTTCTTTTATCTCACTAAGATCAGACTTCAGTCCTGGATAGGTCCCAAAAGCTCAGCGTATCTATGCATACTCATTACAGGCTACCAATAAACAGCATCCTTGAGAGAAAATCAGTGTGAGGAGTCAGGGCACCCGGCCAAGATTATGGCCAGAGAAGTGTCTCCGCGGGGGAAAAATGACAAAGTCACATCGAGTTCAAAAGCATGCTAATAAACCAGGCTTGCACTTTTACAGATAACAGACACTGACAACAGTGAGAGCCCATCCCTATCCCTCCTGTCTGGCCCTGTGTTTGGGGTCAGCAGAAAGGTGAAGTGAGTAACCTTGGGGCCAGACGGTTCCCCAGCAGGCTGAGGGCCATGCTGAGGAAGTCACTCCATTCTGCTGTCCCTCCAAGTCACTGCTGACGCACCACATCCCACTGTACACTAATTACTGAATATCTAAACACATACACACAGACACACAGATACTCAGTCTCACACAGCCACAAGCCAAGTCGTAACAGTGCAGCCTGGTGGTCAGAGCAACTATCCTGTAACTGGACTCATTGTGGACCATGTGTCCTGGTATCCTTGAGCATGGCACCGAACGCTTTATTGCTCATTGTAAGTCTATGATAAGAGCACCACCCAAAGTCCTTGAAATGTAAAAATAGAAGAAAAGAAAGCTATTCAAATATAATACATAATTCAGACCACAGTTAAGATATTCTACAGACCATTCTTAAGTCATTGACATTCAACTTGAGCTGTGCTAATGTCACAGGGACTCTAGAGAATCAAATTACTCTGAACCACTCAAAGTAAATGTCACTGCATGATGATGAAATGATCAGAAATGTACTTTTTTAACAAACAGGGCAAATGCACTCTGTAACAGATGCACCTAGGTTTCATTATAATTGCTTTACAATTGACATGAACTACAATGCCAGACAGTTCAAATGCAACTGTCAACATGAATCATAAAGATAACAAACAGACACTGGCCCAGATTTTATAACAGTAAGTGAAATGATGACGGTGTAAAATGCTAAATGGAGCAAACACATCGATTTACTTCAGCATTAAACGCCCAACATGTAATTTCTGCCACTAGGGGACTCTCAATCAAAACAATAACAAAAGGAGTAGGTTGATGACGTTGTGAAGTAGCGTGGGATCAGGGGAGTTGGCGTCTCCACCATTGCCGATGAAAATCTATCTGACGTGACTTAAGCAGAATCATGCTCACGGACGAGGTAATGTATAAAAGTTGTATTCATGTTACATTTAGTTACATGTTTTCACATTATGTTATTTCATTCTAACGAAATAGCAGCAAGTAACGTAACGTTAATTAGCTAACTTACCATTAGATTTCATCGTGAGTTAAACCGCAGTCAAAACAATCGTACTAAAAATAACTTTATGAGCGTGTTGAAAGTTGTTGTAACGTTAAATGCCGATGAATAATCGTGCTCCATCACGAGTGTCCAAAAAATACTATTGTAAACAATAGGGCGGCTAGCTGTATAGCTAGATTGTCGACCTTCCTCGCTCTCTGACGTATCATCCGTCGTTCCCGTAACATACCTTTAATATTACCATTTTATACTCACAACAAGGGGTGTAGTGTAGAGAAAACATCGAGCCGCCCTGTCTGATTTCACAGTATAAAGTATAAGAAAAAAATACTTTTCATAATTATCATACTGTGAAGAAAGACACGTTTCTAAATAAAACCTTCCACTCTGGGACGAAGTAGAAAACCTGCAGGTTTATGTATAAATTATAAGTATATTACGTGGATTCACTGGATGGAATTCATATCCTTGGGACCCATGAACAGGTTGAATCAAAAGACTCATTATCAAAACCTTGATAGGTTTGCTCAGAGAAAGGCCAGAAAGCACATATTCATTTTATAGAGGACCGTCTATTCATTTACATCGCAAGGACACACGGCTTAGAGTACAGGAGATGATCCCATTATGCTCTATCACTTTGTTTTAAAACCATCATTTAACCATGGGCAAATTTGCCAGAGGCACAATCTGTAAACAACTCTTCATAATGGGTTGGTGTGTCACTTGTATCCATGGTTACCTTGTGTGTGTGTGTGTGTGTGTGTGTGTACTCACAGCCATCATAGATGTCAGTGGGGATGTGGACAGCCGTGTGGTTGTAATCAGTCAAACGTTTAAATGACAGGTCCTCTTTAAAGTCTGGTCGAATCCTGTATTTTCTTCCCTCTGTCTCATTCGCATCCAGCTGAGGGGGGGAAAAAAAATCAAGATGCAGACAGTAATGCTGACCGTAGGTTTAAGATATTATACAAAGCCTCTTTATTCTATTTGCTGAAGCATCATTGCATGAGAGAAACAGTTTGTGGGTTTGTTTAAAAGCACAGGACTGATTGTCATCAACTCCTGTCTGATGCGATAATGTCATCGCTGCACTTTTCACACCCTCCCAGCTTGTTTAAGAATATATAGCATCATCGACTGTATTCGTAATATCTCCCTTTTTCCGCCTTCTTATCATCTTCGCTTGGGAGGAGTAGCAGGAGACAGCCAGATTGTCTATGCCCCATGTGGAGATTTATAACTCTTAGTGTGCATTCACCAATTTACATCAATGAGAGCAGTACAGACAGGGAGATATATGAAGAAAAGCATGATGAGATATGGAGGAAAGAATGCAGCGTAGAGAAGGAGCGAGGTGGAGGGAGAGAGAAAAAGCAAGAGGGGGGAGGGAGAGAGAGTGCGAACAGTTGCTTCCTAATAAAGCAACAGTATAGCCAGCTCATACATCTCATCTGTCAATTAGAGGAGAAACATGGCAGAAACCTCTTCACCTGAGAGAGGGTGGGAGGAGGGATGATGGAGAGGAAGCTACATGGGAAGAAAAGCTTGGAGAAGAGGCAAAAGAGGGAGGGGATGCAGTAAAAGGCTGAGGCAATGATAGAAAGTGAGGATGAAAAAATAAGATATGAATGTGGTGAATAGGCGAAGGAAAATGGAGGAGAGGAGGGAAGATGAGGAGGTGAAAGGGAGGATGAGAGAGAGAGAGAGAGAGAGAGAGGGTGCTGTGTAGCCAAACCATATTACTGGCCCATGTCTGAGTGTGACCTCGGTGTTTGCAGGGGCTAAAATGGAAGGAAAGCAAATAGGCGGAAGGAAGGGAAAAAAAAAAAAGCACACTCACATTGTCCTTTGCGTTGTAGTAGGAGATTTCATCACCCTGTAAACAAGTCACACAGAGGCACAAACATCACTTTGCGCCTGCTTTAGGGTGTCGCAAAAAGAAGCATAACATTTATGCAATCATGAAATGATTAATCCATTTCTAACCAGTTATTTATTTTGTTGGCAGGCAACTCCATTAGTAAATTATCCAGTTTTATGGTAATGAAGACACTAGTCTGCGCTACCAATCAAATGAATACTGTAAGAGTTGGGCTGAGTGTGCAGAGTGCTCCCTTTTTTTACATCTATGTCTGCGTGCCTACAGCCATTTGCAATGCTCCAGGGGAGCATTTTCCTGCCATTGAGGAAGCAATCTGGTAATTCACAGCTTACAAACATCTATAACTGTCTCTGTGAACACCCGCTTTAGTCTGCGTTGTAATTGCGTGCCACTGAAGTTCTTAAAAAGCAGAGTATCTGTCATCTGAAATGAGGGGCATAATGTGTCATAACACAGTGTATAATATGCAATAAACCAATTTAGTAATGGAGCTGTAATCACTGCTAACGACACACAGACGGAAACAGATTAAACCTATTCAGACAATGAAAGGAATTTATGGCCAGTAAATCCAGACCGTTGTTTGTCCGTGCATCTCTGTTTTACCCACATACAGTATAGAATACACACACATAAAACACATATGTAATACATATACTTTTGCACATATTGCTGTCAGTGTGTATCTGTATTTTTGTGTCCCTCCGTTACCTCAAACTCGTCTTGCCACACATGCTGCATCTGGAAGTTCTCAGCAGTTGTGGCCAGTTTCTGGGGAGTGAAATATGACAGGGATTTAGATTGGAAACTGCACCAGGTACGCCTCTTTCACAGCGTCGGTCTAATTATAGAAAAACCTGAGCAAAAGAGAGAGTACGTTCAAAAGCACGATGGAGACCATCCCGGAGACAGAGGAGTGATTATGATCTCACTCGCGGAGCTCAAACCACAGGGCTATCACGGTCTTACAGCACTGTCCGCTAAAGGCCACACCACAGAGTGTCGTATACTGGCAGAATGAAAAGGTTGTACTGAAAGAGAGTCGTGTGATTGTGTGTGTATATGTGTGAGTGTGCGAGAGAGAGAGAAATGGAGAGAAAGGAGGGGGTCAGCAGTGTAAGAAACGGCAGATCACTGAATAAAGTCAAGTGCAAATGGCTTACCAACTGAGAGGCTGCCAATCAAATTGGATACTACTAAATAACAGGGGGATATAAATGTAATTAACCTCACTATTGCTCTACACATCTCTACAACATGCACACACACACACACCCTGAGAGGCGATAGACAAAAAGAGAATAGCGGTAAGAGTAGTCCATTTATCATGCTAGAACAATTCTTAAACAGTACAAGCAATAAAACGGGCAAGCACAAACTAAACAGCACATATTTATCACTCTGGGAACAAATGACTGCCTTAAGTGCTCTGTAGACATGCAGGGTAGTATTTATTCATAACCGAAGCATCATGAGTTTGGAATTGCACTTCAAATTGTGCAAGGATACTGTGATATTGAGACATATTTAGACACTGCCTTCCAATTGCACAATACATTCAAAAAACGCTTTAACTGGCTTTCTTTATGATCTTTCACCGTTTGATTCCATCTTCATTCTTGCCTTTGTAGGGAAATGAGTGTAAAAATGAGAACAACACTAACAAGAAAACAATGACACAGAAAAGAGGGGAGACAGACAGATCTGATTTCTACATTTCACAGTTGATGTGTGAAGTCATTTAACCGTTATTGCATGCATTTTTAAAGATTTTTCGAAATGTCACTACTAATGCCTAGTGCATTGAGATGCACTGCAAAAACGCCCTTTCAAAATAAAAGCGACAATTTTAGATATGAGCTTTGTTTTGCTTGAAACAAGCAAATTTGGCAGCCATCGCATTAAGTGATTTTCACTTAATAAGATTTCTTAAAATAAGTCAGGAAGTCCAGCTAACAGCAGTCTTAAAAGGTACAGTGTGTAGGATTTGGCGACATCTAGTGGCGTGGTTGCAGATTGCAACTAACTCAGAACCCCTCCGCTCACTCCTCACTTTACAAGACTGCGGTAACGTGAGCCGCCGAGTACAAAACCGTGGTTACGCTGTTCGCCTCACTCAGAGGCCATCCTTACCGTAATAACACTACTATATGAGCAATGGAAGTCAGACGCCGGCTGGTGGTACCACGGTACCGCAGTTTAACTGTGAGGTTGTCAGCTGTGTGTGTGTCTGGCGTAACGTTACTCTGTCTGCCCGGCGTAACCTTAGCGAGTGTCTGACAGACCGTGTGTGTGTTTGTGCTACGCTAGCAGCTGTAGCGTTGCTGGTGGCTTCGTGTTCGCCATTGTCACACACATACGGTATGTCACCCCGGCGTAATGTTAGCGAGTGTCCGACAGACTGTGTGCAGTGAGTGTGGGGTTGTCGGTGGCGTTATAGCTATGAACGTAGCAGTAGCAGCGTGTGTGCAGTTTATTTGTCGGTGAATAAATGCTACAACTCCTCAAGACCGGAGCCAACTTCCTGTGTCTTGCAACTCCGGCTTAGACTCTCATAAGGTGGGCTGTTAAGGTGGACCAGCTTTTCTCCTCTGAGTTTTCGCAGCTTTTGAATAAATTTTTTATATTTCTTTTAACCGTTTAACCGATAGCGTTAATCGGTTAAAATTCTTAATGTTGGTTAACGGTTAAACAGTGAATTATTAACATCCCTAGTATACAGTGCAGCAGGGAGAAAAAACAAACAGAAACTGAGACTATTGCACCAAGAGTGTGTATGTTTACCCTGGCAGGTCCAGACAGATCAAAGCTTAGTCTGGCCCTGAACTGCCCTTCTCCAACTGTACAAGGTAATGACAACCCTGTGGAGGAAAGCAGAGTGCGGATTTCTAGGTACAACTTCCCTTACTTCCAAGGTGAATGGAGAAGGGAAAAAGTCTGAAGAGGCTGTTTGTAATGTGTTCCATGATGACCCTGATGAAGGTCAAAAGCCAAAATGCGTTGGTCTTACAATAAAGTTGTTCTATATACTACAAGAGTTTTGTATATACTACGATTGTTGCTTGAGTTTTGACCTCTTCAACCTTGTGGAGGAAAGCATTGCCCTTAAATAAACCCACCTGTCTGACACACTGCCTCTCTTCTCAACAGCAAGCCTCAGAGACACTCCACTCAGGGATGTGTTCTTAATTAATCAACGCAATTAGAATTGATGACGGTGAACTGTATTTATAGCTGAGTCTCCATCTGACACCCATCTGTTGGACTGTGCAAGTAAGAAAGTATACCAAAGGCCATGTCGGATCTGTGCATGAGCAATAGTTGGATGAGATGCTTATAGTATATGTCATACTGTGCTTTTACTGAGTGTGGGTATGAATGTGTATATGTGTGTGTCTACGGCCATGTGTCCGCTGTCGGCTATGATTCCATTCTTGATCAACAGTCCCATCCCTTTGGCCTCCAGTCCCGGGCTCTGTTCCAGACCTGTCTCCACCTCCTCTGCACTGGCTGTCAGCAGCTAAATATACACCCCATTCCAGCCATACACACACACACATACACACACACATACACACGCACTAACACAAAATAGTGATCGTGAAGTTATTACGCACCATGTTCACCATGTGCAAAATACCAATTTCCGTCACTGCACCAAGTACTAAAATCATATGTTCTTAATTTATAAATGATGTCCATCAAATGCTCGACGATGAAGCTTGGTTTCACCAGATATTGATCAGGCGTTGCGGTAATTCTCCGCAGGGTTGTGCGGAGGTCTGCGCGAGTCACTTTAATGGCCCACTGATTGCGACGATTAACTTTATCATAACAACTTTTGTACCCTTATGGCTGGGTTGTACAGCTCTGGATCGCCGGTTACGTGACTGACCACCGCAGCATGATGTCGGGTTGCATTCCTCCAAAAGTTGATTCTGTTTCTACTTTCCCGCCGCAGGCCGCTGCATTTTTTTCGGAGTCCCCTGCGGCCGCCGGTGTTTTGTTACCACTCTAAAGCCACGTTTCCACCAAGCAGTACAATTCAGTTCAGTTTGTTACATACTAGAACGGTTATTTTTGCGTTTTCATTAGAAAAAGTCCTGAATAATATCGGGCACTTTTTCTAGTACCACCTTGGTCAAGGTTCCACGCGAGCTGAACCAATACTAGAAGGTGGAGTTAAAACACTGCAGATGGTCAGAAAGAATCGTCACTAGCACGAAATGGGACATCTTGCACAAACCCGCGATTTTTAAATGGCCAGGCTACCATCAATAGTGACCACAATTTTTTTTATTCACTTGACCTAGATGTTAAACAAAATGGCAGCCTGCAAATCTATAGACGTTCCTCTGTTTGGTTGCCTATGAAAAGATTAAGCAAGTGTCCTGTTCAAGATGATGTCACAGCTGTTTCACGCAACGTCGCTAGCTACGCTGATCAGCTGAGGATCCCACCTACACTGAGGGGGATCTAACTCGCTGCCTATTTGCTTTACCGATGCTTTACTGTGTATTCAGAGGTTTTAGCAAAACAATATGTGAGGAAAACCCAGGTAGAGCTGGGTGGTCATATAGAATCCCATTGGTTTCTTATTAATAGTTAAATTCAGTGACACCTCACTGCAAATACATCCAAGGTTTGACAACGTTCAAAACAAAAACCTGCTTCTTCATATTTTCATTCCAGAAGTGTTTCATGAAACAAAAAGAAAAGATTTAAGACTGTAATAATGTGCCACCTGAGGGAAAGCGGGGGCAGCAGTTCATATCCATGCTGAAAAGGCCAGGTGCAGAAGGTCTTGTCATTAGGTTAATGTCAGCTAATGTCAATGTAACATCACATCATGTTAATGTCACGCCAGTGAGCTAACTGAGTTTTATCACTTATGCACAAATCCAGACCATCTTTCAAAACATGTTCAATTTGCTAAAAGCATATACTAGAACCACCACAAAGGCATGGCAGAAACACACAACGGTGCATGAGCATATGGATATTGATTACAGAGCTCTCCATGACGTTGTATGTGATATGATACATGAGTAACAGCTGTTCAGTGCTTCATACATTATGCGTCATGCTTTAGAAATTTGTTGGACATTAATCGAGAGTATAGGACTATAGGATTTTGGGTCAATATACTCTTCTCCCTCACATACTTACTGTATATAAACACACACACACACACACACACACACACACACACACCTTCTAAGAGAGCAGACCGACAGGGTTGTTAAAAATTCATGACAGGGCTTTGACGAGGCTCCTCTCCCCTCTGGGAGATATGGGGGAGGGTGAGGAGGGGTTGTGTGAGGAAAGATACCTAATTACCCGTCTCTTTTTTTCCCTCTTTTTCTCTGTATCCCTTTCCATCTCTCTCTTTGTCAAACATGAACACAGGGAGAGGTTATCAGGCTACCCAAAGAAAGCAAACGCCACAACAAAATCCCCTCTAAACTAGAGAACCTCGATTTGATGAGGCCGCTCCCTGAGTGACAGCTAACCTCTCTAAACTGGCATAACAGTTCATTACAGAGCCACTGCGAGTTGCCGTCTCTGCCAATTGATTAGAGGCCAGCGTTTCTCAGTTGAAACGCTCAAATTTAGCACTACAACAGTTTGGTTAATGGCAGTGCATAACACACTCCCCGTAGCGTGTTCTAACCGCTCATTAGTCTCCCTCTCGCTTATTGTGGTATAGATATCCCAGCTCCACACCATAATGAGTCCGCTCCGTCAATGGGTGACCACTGGAGACCTGAGGAGAGCCATCGCTCCCTTGCAGCCTTAATGGGGGGAGAATACATGGATACGAGGGGACTGGGAATTGGATCTATGGGAGTAGGAGAGTGGATCGGTTTAAGGAATGAGAATGCTTGAGTGAGAAATAGGAGCAAAAGAGGAGAAGAAATTCATAAGAATATTGAAATCTAATGCTAGCAGGCAAAAAATGTCCAATATTATCTGCAGGCAGAGTTGCCGATACATGTTGGTTGGCTATCTTACTCCCAGTTGAACATGAGAACAGCCGCAACAACTGTTATGCCAATCAAAACTCCAACAGCCAAATAGGGCACATAATATAATATTTCTCATTGTTCATGCACACTGACGTATGAGATCGTTGCACTGCAGCCACAGAGAGCATACAGAAGCATTCGGAGCTGGCCTGAGTGTCGGATGGCATTGGACTCGTACCTGCTAGCCCCACGGAGATATATGTTTCTGCCCTGCTCTCACCAGCCGTAGTTGTCATTCTGCCAGGGCAGCCCAGCAGCCCACCATGCATTTAGTGAGAAAGCAGAGCACAGCTTAAAGGATAGACAGGGAAGATGAGACAGGCTCTGCTAAACCTCACAGAGCCTCCCAGACTCCCTGTGTGTGTGTGTGTGTGTGTGTGTCTAAAGTCTCCACACGCCTGAAATCAATGGGCCATTCAGCACACTGCCTCCTCCCCCAGACAACAAAGCAATACTCACAAGAGTAGTAACGGTCTAAAAGATCATTAACACCCACATCCAGTCTCATCTTTTCCATCCTCGTTTCCGACAACGTGTCCACATTCATGAACACCGGTTTTATCTGCTCGCCATAATGAGTCCCAACTCAAAGGGAAGACAAGAAAGGAAAAAATGTGGGAGATGTGAAGGGGTCAGTATGAGAAGCAGAAAATATAGCGGAGTCTGAAAAGGGAAGAGGAAAAGACATAAATTATGAGCAGATGGATTAATGGAAAGGACAGTCCGAAGAGAGAACAACAATACTCCGACTCAGCATGATCAGTGCTCGTACTTCTCATTAAAATTTAGCTCATGAAAACGAACAGTGGCATGATAAAGAGAGATGCATACAAGGGTGGGTGGGGGTAGTTCAGTAACGAATGATGGGAGCTTTATCCAGCAATGCATTAGTTTGTTTCCTGGGGAAAGGGGTGTGTGTGTGTGTGTGTGTGTGTGTGTGTGTGTGTGTGTGTGTAAGGAGTAAAAAGAGAAGAGTGGGAGATAAAAAAAAGATGAGTAAGGTCTAGTCCACACCTACACTGGTACTTTTGTTACTAGCATTTTCCCTCCTTCGTTCTCAAAAAAAAAATTCTGTCCACACGAGCACGGTTTTAACAAAAAATTTTGAAAATGTAAAAACACAATTGAAGCGCTGTGAAAACCAGAGCTGGTTGGGACACACACACACACACCGGCGAAGGTGTCTGTGTCGTAGGAGTGTTGCATTGGATAAGTAGCAGTGACCCCCTCTGTTCCTCAATATAGTGGAAGTGTAATTGTGCATTTACGTGTAAACATGTAAAACGTCCTGTTGGCAGGTTATTTGGCCACGTCCGCCATTCATGGATGTATTTATAGCACCGTTGCAGGGCATCATTAGTGACGATAACGACGCACACTCTGACATTACGAGCCAAAAACTCTGTTTTTGAAAAGCTCTGTTCTAAAACACCGTTTGGGTGTGGATTAAAGCCCAATACGCATAGAAAAGGCTACATTTACAAAAATACCTGTATACCTGTGGGCCTAAGAAGCAAGAGGAGACTAGGAGAAACAAGACCTGGTGAATAAGAGAGATGGCCAGACAAAATGGAAGAACAGACAAGACAGGAGGAAAGGTGAGAGAGAGTGATACAAAAGAACGCAGATGAGTAAAGAGGAGAGTTGGAGGGAGAAAGGAGGTAGTGTGATAAAAGGGAGACAGAGGGCAGAAGAGATAAAGAAAGGTTGATTTCAAATTCCAGTTTGACAGAGAACTGTGGCAAAAGGCCAGGAGCTGGGCACAGGAGAGATACAGCAGACTGGAGAAGGAGGGCGACAGAAAGAGAGGAATGGAAGGATCGAAGGAAAAGGAGGGTGAGATGAGTAAAGGGAAAAAGGGAGCGTGAGACAGAGCACAGGAATCTGCAGCTCTGAGAGCCCATGGGGAGAGCTGTGCTGCTCCACATGACTTCTCTCAGAGGCCAAACCCTCCGATGGGAACAGTAAATATACAGCTGCCTCCAGTCTCATTCGCTCTCTTTGGCTCTTTGGCTCTTATCTTAAAGAGGTGTGGATCTCTACTGTTCACTTCAGAGATGTTATATTGTTTGTCACCTGATCAGATTTCGCAGGGAATCTGTTGGATTTCTTTACAACACAAACATTGAGAGTCAAAATTGGGGCTGTCCTCTACCAAAGAAATTCACTCATACGATTTAGTTGACTTATCGATCTGTAGAACTGAGTTTCTCCACAAAGAAGAATCAAACAAAAGCTTCACTTTAAATCTTGTGTTTACCAAAGATGTGCTCTTTAGTTTCATGGAAATAAGTCATTCAACGTGAAAAAGGAGACTAATCAACTAAACAAATCTTAGCCGACTAAGACCAAAACAACAAATTAGTTGACTAATGGATTAGGAGGGGGCCGCCCTAGCCACAATCTTCTAATTCAAAAAGGTAAAGATGGCATTCTTTATAAATAACTAATGGATATATCAAAGGTAAATTAATTATTTACTAATGCTTTTAAATCAGTTATAAAATATTAGTGGGAACAAATTTTGAGCTGCCAGGTTGTGAAAAATACAAATGTTGGTAATCCATTAAATAATGCTTATTGTTTTTTCAAGTTTTATCTACTAAGTACGGGATAATGTACAGTGAGCCGGTCATTGTGAACTAAACACCTTCAGGCACCCTGACAACCATGACCCGCTAGCTGTACATTATCGCACTTATTACACGGCTACTCACTTAAGAAATCTATAATTTGACAGAAAAACGATCCGCCATCAGAACTGCGCCCATAGCAACGGTCTGCTATACATAGCAACAGTCTGCTATAAAGAAATAACAGACATTGTTACACGGCTTTGTTAAATACTCAATTCTGATTGGTCAATCACGGCGTTCAGCGGTCTGTTATTTCTTTATAACAGACCGTTGCTATGTATAACAAACTGTTGCTATGGGCGCAGTTCCAATGTCGGACTCTGGCAGGCATCGCCCTGTGGAGGGTTTCTTTCACAACAATGACGGACTCGCTTCACATTATCCCTTATGTAGAACGCCGTGATCGACCGATCACAATCAAGTATTCAACAAAGCCGTGTAATTATCATTATTAAAGCCCTTAGTTACAACATATATCACCTTTACACTGGGTGCCCTTTCAGAAAGTGGCATCAAGACAAATTGGAAGACAAAAGTGAAACTAATTACATCTAAAATGCTGCAATTTCCTGTAAGGTAAAAGGTCACAAACAGACACGTGTGGAAAGGCATGATGGAAATTTAGTGGTGTCAGAAAAACAACACTGCTCTCATGGATTGCGGTTGAGAAACATTATCTCAAACTGGTGTAAAAAGCCACTAATTATCTCGTCACATCTCGATTACTGTAATTATAACAAAGTACCACAATATTGATTCTGAAAAATACTACATGTCACATTTAATTCATGCTGATTATTATTAGATATGAAACAACTGCATCGATTGACAGTGAAAAGTTCTAACTGTCTGCAAATCAAGTATTCAAATGTAACCACGAGCATCTTGTGATCCACCAACGCAATTTGGATTTCTTCTCGATGAATGTATTAAGGCGATTGGGCTACCATAAGTCTAGTTAGAATTCCCCATCTGCACTGCTCCCTCCCACTCCCTCTCTGTCTGTCTGGCTATCACATGCACACACACATTAACATGAATGCAAGCACACAGACACACACATGCAGACACCTCTTGTCTGTTTAATATGATGAGCGCGGAGCGGAGATGGGAGGTTGAGTAACATCTGCTCTGGAGACTGGAATATCTCTGATCGTATCATAGCCTCTGTTCATTACTGCGTTACGTTGGCACACACACACACACACATGAAAACATCATAATGTCACATCTTGTGCTCATTATTATAACATTGTGACAGCAGGCAACAGATTAATACAAATATGGTCCAACACCTGGGGCCCAAAGACTCTGTTAAACACGTTCACAAATAGCACACCAAACACTTAACACACACAGACACCTCTAAATGAAGGAAACTGGGTAACTGAACTGAACTGAACTGCATTATATAAGGGATGTTGAAGATGAGACCAGTATAAATATATCAATTAGAGGATACAGTTGTATTAGGGATGTCAAAGTTAATGCGGTAATAATGCGTTAACGCATATTTGTTTTAACGCCGCTAATTTCTTTAACACATTAAGGCAATTTTCTATTTTTACCCGGTCGCGAAGGAGATTAAATAATGTTCTAAACTTACGCTAAATTTTGGCGAGGAAAAATTGGCATGGCCATTTTCAAAGAGGTCCCGTGACCTCTGATCTCAAGATATATGAATGAGACTGGGTTCTATGGGTACCCACGAGTCACCCCTTTACAGACATGCCCACTTTATGATAATCACATGCAGTTGTTGTCAAGTCATAGTCAAGTCAGCACACTGACACACTGACAGCTGTTGTTGCCTGTTGGGCTGCAGTTTGCCATGTTATGATCTGAGCATATTTTTATGCTAAATGCAGTACCTGTGAGGGTTTCTGGACAATATTTGTCATTGTTTCATTTTGTTAATTGATTTCCAATAATAAATATATATATACATTTGCATAAAGAAAGCATATTTGTTTACTTCCATGTTGATATGAGTATTAAATACTTGACAAATCTGCCCTAGCTGTATACATGGTTACAATTTGAAAAGAAAAGATTACTGTATCTTGTTTACAATATATAATTATACTCTAAACTAAATAGAAGAGTTGCCATATGGTGTTGTTTTTTACATGGAACCACAAACCGTGTTTGTGTCGTGTCTATGTTTGCAAAGTTGCTGGGAGCAGGTTTTTCATCTCATGTTCCTCTTTAATGTAGATTTCAAGGTGAAATCCTGAAGGGGAAGCCTACTTGTACAATCCAGAGTGGAATATAAAGAATAGAAGTAGATGGTAGAAGTAGGAAGAAAACATGTCACATAATAGAGACTGCTTTGCACTCTGTACATAGTTTGCAAGCAAGATCCATTAAGCCAGAATTCTTTACACAAAATGTCTAGGAGCTGTAGCTGAGGAGAGAAAATGTTTCAGAAAATGAAATATGATCAAATTGTTAATGTTGTAAGATTGAATGTTATCAGGGGTATTGACAATGACATTATCTGTGACAGTAGGGAATTTAACTGACTAAGTTTTATTGAGACGTTCATTAAGAATAATAGCACAAATCTGTTTAATGTAATTGGGGAATCATTGTAGATATTTCAGACAATAATTGTTTTTGTAAGACATTTTAAGCAATCTTATAACACTAATGATAGTACCTTATCCAGTTAAATGATGTCCGTAAACTGTGACACATTATTATGGCTTTATCGCTCTATCTGTACATCTGATGCATATGCTATATGGGCTACCACTGAGATGTATTACAGATCATATACCTGTTAAAATGACTGTGAATGTTGAGACCTACCGACGGTGACAATATCAACAGAGGTAGGCAACGTCATAATGACAGAATCAAGTATGCAAGGTATACTGACCTTCTTTTAAACAGCATAGAAATTTAAATATGTAAATTTTAAAAAACGTTCAATGGGGATGCACCAATCCGACTTTTTCAGTCCCGATAGCGATACCTGGGCTTTGGGTATCAGCCGATACAGAGTACCAATCCGATACCAATGTTTAATTAATAAGCTTCACTGTGTGGAAGTGACTGGGATCATTCTTTTATGTGTAAGGCAGGCTACATTTAATCATTACTTTCTTAACAAATAAATACATAGATATACATTTACTGAATTATTTATTATTATAATAATAAGTCGTACACCAACTTGGTAAAAAAATCTTCAAAAATAACAGGAATTATAATTCAGGTGTAAACCTTTTTAATGCAGAAAGAAATTGGTCAAAACTTAGACAGGAATTAAAATTCCAGTTTATAATGTAGATATTATATGACCATAGCATCGAACTGAATAGATCAGCCCCATTGTCACACATACTCGATCCAGCTATTTGAGTAGTAGTAGGCCCGATATCTGACCCGGCATCATTGCATACAATCCTATGGTGGCAACTGAAGCCTTTTATAAATGTAAAACCAAAGTGTATTATATTAAAGAACATGTGGCTAAAATAGACACTGCAGCAAAAGCCTTGATGTTGTGTGTTGAGGCCTGACAAGTGAGGCATGGATGGGGTCTTGTTTGGGCTT
Organism: Sebastes fasciatus; assembly: GCF_043250625.1. Lineage (NCBI taxonomy): Eukaryota > Metazoa > Chordata > Actinopteri > Perciformes > Sebastidae > Sebastes > Sebastes fasciatus. The sequence continues at coordinate 26,169,363 of NC_133798.1, read as the reverse complement.
AAAAATGTACCGGCGCAATCTGTAATCATGCTCCCCTTGATTTCACCAAGAGCAGAGAAATGGATTCTGCTGCAGGTCAGGTTTGAGAAATTCAATGGACATTTTCAAATATTTATCCTGCAGTGAAAGAGAAGCAACTGTAACTGACTGAACTCGAGCTAACCACGATGCAAACTGACTGTGAAAATTCAACACTAACAATTGCCAAGAGATATCTGTTGCTAAAGTCTGGCATTATTTATTAATAATAATAATAATCACTTCATGTCCATTTTTAATGTGCAGATGATTGTATCCAGTAAAATGTTCCTAGTTCATAAATGGCAGCTTTACAGAAGCCCATCATTCCAATGGCTTTCGATAATGAACTTAACTTGCTTGCCAGTAATCATGATGCCAGGAAGGTTTCATTTTTTGAAAACACACACTTTACTCTACACACACACACATATACGAGTTCACACAGACACCGATATACACACACACACAGTACTGGGCCACCTGTGTCCTGTAGAGTTTTAGTGGTGCTGGTTGAGGTATTACTCTAAGTAATGTTGTAGACTGGCTCATTAGTCACTGGGCAGAGCCCTTCACCCCAGGAGAAGAGAGGAAATTGCACAGACACACGCACACACACTGTACACATACAGGAAACCAGACACACATACACACTCACCTCATGCAGATTGTTCAGACAAAATCAAACAACACATGGCTGCTGGTTGTTAGTAAGAGAGAGAGGTGGACTGTGAACAATATTTTGATGTGTGAGCGTGCGTGGATGTCTGTCTTCAGTGTTTTATCAGTTTGCCTTTTGCCATAACAGTTCTGCAGCATCAATAATTAAGTGTTTTTAATTACAGTGTACATAGACAGCCAATAGAGAACAGGCTGTGGATGGGGGAAGGAGAGATGAGTCGAAGTAATTGGATCTAGCCTCCAGCAAATCACACACTTTCGCTATGTGGTCAACTGCTTTTGACAAACCATTTCAGTGTCCTGTCTGTCTGACACACACTCTTTGTCTCACTCTTTCAAGCTGGAGTAGGAAGTTTATTTTTGGCGTCATTGGGCAAAAATTCCATAACAACCTTTTCAGCATATTGGAATTCAAGTGGTACTCCATGGTAGGCAGTTTTCTGGAAAAGGTAGAAGAGGAGCATGGGCATATGCTCGCGCTTCATACAATAACCTGCACGAGTACTAATCATTCATTTGAAACATCATTCTGATCCTGATTGTGATCCTGATGCTGTTATATACAGTAATGGCAATTCTATGAGAATTACCATCCTGTTTTCTTTGTGGGTCTGTAGAGCCCTTTTAGATGACATACTGTGATTCGAGGCTCTAGCTAGCTCGGGAAAAGAGTTCCTGAGATGGAATGAAATGTTGCCAATAGTTTAGCCTTCTGCTAACCGTAGTAGTCGCAGCATCTCTGAAACGCTTCGCAGATGTCGTCAGACCCTCTTTTTGATAAATCCGTCTTGCTTTTTTGGGTTGCTTTGCAGTGTAGGCAGATGTTGCCAATGCTGGAATAGCAAATTTTCCTGCAGGATATTGTGCCGTTCAGTCAGGCTTTCACCATCTGAAGGGACGTTCACACATATTTGCCAATAGGAACGATCTCTCTCTGAAATGACCTGTTATTGGTCAAAGTCTCCCGTCACGGGCTAGATTTTCTAAAGCCTGAAAACAGAGACAAGGGGAGGTGCAGAAGTCTAGTTTCCTCTTAAACCACTTAAATTACAATATATTTAAAGGTTATTACAGAATTTGCATCCAATGACGCCAAAAATAAAATGTGTACCCCAGCGTTAAGTTGTAGAAGTAAATATTGACTCAAATGGCCCCTGCACAGCTCCATACTTGTTTAGGACAAGGAAACATGTCTAGGTTAATGTATAAACCTATTTGTGTGTAGGAGTGTGTCTGTTGTCATTGTCTACTGACATGAAATGTTTCTTTAATAACAATGGCAACAAGGGGCCTCGGAAAATGTAGAGTGACTGCTCTGTGTTGACAGATACAAATGTGACTCTGATCTGAGAGGACACTGAATGGACTTCACTACACAAAGGTAAAGTAGATATGCATATATGTGTGGCCTATAATAAAAACTAATGAATATGTAAATTAAGCTAATGAGTGAAGAACCTTTATACCGTTTTTGGGCCACCCTACTTATCATTATCCCTTAGCATAAAGCTATAATAAACGTAGCCACTATAGCCACTATGTGTACACATCCCAGTAGTGTGTGGGTGTCTGTGTGTAAGTATGTGAGTGTTTCCTGTTGAGATGAAGCCCCGGTATATATTGTAAAACCTTTGATAAAGCGATCTCTCCTAACAGTGTGTAGCCAAGTACTCATTAATAATGCATGTTACACTCTGCCACACACTTATTTATGGACGCATGAGAAGACACACATAGACACACACACACACAGTTGTTTCACACACCTGTGGCTAGGTAAACTGTGGCCTTTCAAAGGTCATCCATCACGTAGAGTTAGAGATCAGAGACATAAAGTCAGAGAGGATGAGAGAGTGAGAGAGAGAGAGAGAGAGATGGAGAGGCAAAGGAAGGATGAAAGTTTGAAAGCAGTTGACAACTAACTGAAAGTGGCTCAAGTGCCTTGGGCTATCTCCAATTATGTTGAAATTGGGAGTCACTCCCAACCTCATATCAAAGACACTCAACAAGAAAGAATCTCCCAACTGCAATGAAGATTCTCTTCCTGTATTCTGTCTGATAAACAGCCAAATCCCTAACTTAGATGATAAGTCAGCAAAAATCAGCTCAAAGCACAAATATAAAATCTACAGGGACAGTGTGTGTGTGTAACTTCTGATTACCAGCCGAGGAAGCGACGCTGGTTTTGTTTTCACCTTGTGAGTCTGTGTGTGTGTCAGCATGGTAAAATATAGTCCTGGAGACAACGACTGTAGCGGGAACTACCACAGAAGCAGTTTTGAGTACTTTGCCAGGTTCATACAGACGTAGGCAAAATTGTTGGTACCCTTCCGTTAAAGAAAGAAAAACCAACAATGGTCGCTGAAATAACTTGAAACTGACAAAAGTAATAATAAATAAAAATTCACTGAAAATGAACTAATGAGAATCAGATATTGTTTTTGAATTATGGTTCAGCAGAATCATTTAAAAAAAACAACTAATGAAACTGGCCTAGACAAAAATGATGGTACCCTTAACTTAATATTTTGTTGCACAACCTTTTGAGGCAATCACTGCAATCAAGTGATTTCTGTAACTCTCAATGAGACTTCTGCACCTGTCCACAGGTATGTTGGCCCACTCCTTGTGAGCAAACTGCTCCAGCTGTCTCAGGTTTGAAGGGTGCCTTCTCCAGACTGCATGTTTCAGCTCCGTCCACAGATGTTCAATAGGATTTAGATCAGGGTCATAGAAGGCCACTTCAGAATAGTCCAATGTTTTGTTCTTAGCCATTCTTGGATGTTTTTAGCTGTGTTTTGGGTCATTATCCTGTTTGAGGACCCATGACCTGCAACTGAGACCAAGCTTTCTGACACTGGGCAGCACATTTCGCTCCAGAATGCCTTGATAGTCTTGAGATTTCATTGCACCCTGCACAGATTCAAGACACCCTGTGCCAGATGCAGCAAAGCAGCCCCATAACATAACCGAGCCTCCTCCATGTTTCACATTAGGTACAGTGTTCTTTTCTTTGGATGCTTCATCTCTTCGTCTGTGAACATAGAGCTGATGTGACTTGCCAAAAAGCTCCAGTTTTGTCTCATCTGTCCAAAGGACATTCTCCCAGAAGCTTTGTGGCTTGTCAATATGCATATTGGAAAATTCCAGTCTCGCTTTTTTATGATTTGGTGTCCTCCTGGGTCGTCTTCCATTAAGTCCACTTTGGCTCAAACAGTGACGGATGGTGCAATCTGACACTGATGTACCTTGACCTTGGAGTTCACCTCTAATCTCTTTGGAAGTTGTTCTGGGCTCTTTGGTTACCATTCGTATTATCCGTCTCTTCAATATGTCATCAATTTTCCTCTTGCGGCCACGTCCAGGGAGGTTGGCTACAGTCCCATGGACCTTAAACTTCTGAATAATATGTGCAGCTGTAGTCACAGGAACGTCAAGCTGCTTGGAGATGGTCTTATAGCCTTTACCTTTAACATGAAGGTCTATAATGTTCTTTCTGATCTCCTGAGACAACTCTCTCCTTAGCTTTCTGTGGTCCATGTTCAGTGTGGTACACACCATGACACCAAACAGCACAGTGACTACTTTTCACCCTTTAAATAGGCAGACTGACTGATTACAAGTTTGAAGATACCTGTGATGCTATTTACAGGACACACCTTAGTTTAATATGTCCCTATGGTCAAACTATTTTACATCTTTTCTAGGGGTACAATCATTTTTATCCAGGCCAGTTTCATTAGTTTGTTTTTTAAAATGATTCTGTTGAACCACAATTCAAAAACAATGTCTGATTTTCATTAGTTAATTTTCAGTTAAATTTTATTTATTATTACTTTTGTCAGTTTCAAGTTATTTCAGTGACTATTGTGGGTTTTTCTTTCTTTAACGGAAGGGTACCAACAATTTTGCCTACGTCTGTATTTCTGTCTGTCTGTCTGTAGACATATTTTGTCACTGCGATAGCATCACAACTAGGTTTGACATGGTACTTGGTGTTACCAGTGTTAAATATATATAGAAATGAAACCCATTTAGTTCGTTTCGGCGTATCAGCGCCGTGTAATCAAATCAAAGTCGGACGACGGACACTACAAACTGACAGTGAATGCGTCTACTCCATACGGAGTCTCAGCTCAGAGTAGCAGGTGTTATATTTCACACACACGGTGTGGCGGTACTGACACAACGGGACGAGAGAGAGTTGACAGACAAGACGATGCAAAGCAAAAAGCAAAAGCGCCTATTTGGCAATATTTCAGATTTAAACCCAATGCTATAAGGGAACCATAACGTTAAGGAGGTCATCGCCGTGCGGAGAACAGAGCGATCACAACCAGTGTCCGCTGCAGCCCCGCAGTGAAAGCTGGACCAGACAGGCCAGACACACCGCCACCCGACGTTAAAGATCAAAGTAAGCTTGCTACATATATTGGCCGTCATCTTTTCTTGTAAAATGTCCGGTGTAACACGGTGTTGTCACGAGTTTATTAACCGGTGGGAACATTTCCTCACCGTCACATCCCTAGTCACAACCGTGCAAGATGCCGTCACAAAACTTTACAGGTGCATAGTTGAGATCAAAACGAAGGCCGAGTTCGTGTGGTCCGAGCAAAGGGCGCCGGAAGGAGGGCAGTAGCGCCCCCCTACTGATGTATGTATGTTTGGATTTCAGTGGGCAAAAACATTTCCATTTTCAACACAATGTGTCTGAGGTCTAATTCACTTAAGGGAAACTTTGACGATTTTCAACCGGCTCTCCGTGTCACTGCAGCGTGGCAGTACATGCAGATGGACGGCAAAAGACAGCCGGATGATGACGCGAAACAACCGGCGGACTTTTGCCCGCCGGTGAGTGGGAGTGCTCCAGGCACCGTTCATCTGCATGTACGGCCCACGTCGCAGTAGTCGAAAAGTAGTGGTCGAAAATCTCTCATCTCTCCCTCGTCCTCCTCCTGATCTAACAACAGGTGAGGGAGGTGTGTGTGTGGGTCCAACAGTCCTCTGTAGCTCCCTATCGTGCTAACCAGCCCGCACACTTTTTGGCGGTCCAATCAAATGCAAAAAAATACTTCACGGGGACTTTCAGTCTGTCATCACTCCATGTATCTATCAAGTTCATGCATTTCCCCTTCTTTCACATCATCCCTTCATCCATTTATCTCCCCATCCATACATCTCAAGACAGAGAATTCAATATCAGTGTGCCTCGAGGTTACTCGTAGGAGAGGATGAGACACAAAGACGCAATAAAGAGTGAGAAGTGATCGATGTCCGGAGGTTGGATGAACTGTCAGCATCAGGCCAGCTGACCCCCCACCCACCACCTACCACTAATACACACATACACACCCTCCCGACCCTCACAACCGTCTCTCTCTTCTATCACTTGGATAATGCGCTGAAGCCAATTTTCTCCTTGCTGCTTACGCATCTTATGGCACCAGTACTCGGAAAAATGATAAGAACACCAGGGTGTTTACTTAACATACACAAGGCAGACACTTGGCAGGAGATGTGTTTATGGACATTCATAAATACTCCCTCTCCATTACGAATAAGACAACAATGGTGATGCCTTATAAAGGCAGAGTAAGGGGTGCCGTGAACTCCCTCTGAATGTATAAAAACAGTTCAAACTCCTGATATAGATGAGAATATCTGACCCACTTATAAGTGAAAAAGGGGGAGAAAGGGAGAACATCCCCAGGGTCAAAGCTCTCATTATCACGTTGGATACCGCAGAACAAAGATCTGTCCTCGTTTTCTACTCTTTTATGTGCATGCTTCCCCTACTGCTGTTATTACATATACAAACTCCATCTATCATCCATAAAGTCACCCAATGATGTGATCTGTTCTACACATATCACCTCACCACTGAAATATAAGTGTGCTTTTACAAAATGACCACAACATTCAGATGATAGCTTGGGACAAAGTAACAGCCTGCAGAATCGTGAAGGTTGTTGACTGATTTCCTCCTAATCATTAGTTTCCCTCACAGAAAGCCTTTAGATATGGAAAAAGACCAGGGATCCTGATGCCAGATGATCATTAAAAATGTTTTGAAAGTGACTTCCTCCATTTAACGGATCATTTCAACCAAACCCACAGAAATCACACTTGGAAAACTAGTTTGAAACCTCAGCCAGACAAATAATTAATTAAATACATAGCCAGATGGTGGTGAAACTGCAACAGAATGCTTTATGTTTCAATTTATAATCAGATTATTTAAAATCTAAATGTATTGGTTACATCATTTTACTATAATGATTATATAAGTACTATTTTATATTTACAACTATGATACAATCTGGCCTACAGGGGGATAATGTATAATTTATCCCCAATATACAGTATATATATTTTTTTTTTGTTAATGCAGGAGCTCATTAGATATCCAAAAGATATTCAACTCAACATTTACTGTATCTGAATATTGCAATGAAAAGATGTATCCAATGTTAATACTTTGACTAGATTTCAGGATTACAACATGTTTCACATTAGAACACTAAACTATCCGGGTTGTGGTACTCTGCAGCTGAAGCCCTCAGGCTTTGTCTTGTGGGTTCAATCCAGGCCAGTCCTTTTTTGAAGCCAAGAACAACAGGGACATTTTCCATTGGAAAGTTTGAACATTTAAAGCTCTTTTCTTAGTTTGCCCTATCCCACACTGGTTACCAACCTGGGGATCACGACCCCCACTATGGGTCGCCAAAGCTTCACGGGGGGACTGCGAGGCTTTCTTGATTTAAAGGGGTGCAAGACAACTTTTTCAAAAACAAATATAGCCTGCAGTTGGCATGTATCTCAGTATTTCATTCATTTATGTAAAGAAAACTAAATTAAATTGTTATTTTTAACATTTAGATTATTATTTAAAATATAAACTTCAAATCTCACAGGGATGAGGACACAGTGAAGACCTGAACACAAGCTATATTCACAGAGCCTCTCCTCTCTGCTAAACAGCCTCGTTCTGCTTTAGAAAAATATGCAATTAAAACAACCAAAGAGCTGATTGAACAATAGCCAAGTGTCAGGGAGAAGAAAACACTGCATTTGTCCAAAAAGAAGCATATTAAGTATGTTAAATTATTGTTATAGTTACAAAAATAATACATATTACAGAGAATTGTATTCAAAGTTCCTAAAAATAACAGGAAAACTCATCTCTGATGTAATGTTAACAGGACATAATCTACTCAAAATCCATCCAAATCGCTTGTTTTACACAAAGTTCCTACGTTATTGATTTCACTATTTGGGTTAATTGTACAGTTATCAGTTGTTCTGTACTGTTGTTATTATTATGCATTGACTATAATAAGAAATATCCAGTTTACTCAATGATAGAAAAGGGGTCCCTTAAGGATTGGAACCACTGCCCTATCCTATCTGTCCAGAGGCCTGTGCTACGAAGTGAGTTCAACATACCCAGGGTGTCTTCAAACCCTGGGTTTCTCAGTCTGGCTTTGAGCTTGTTCACATGAAAGGGGCGGTGTTTGCAGCATACGATCATCACAAACATGGACAAGTCAGCAGAGCGGCACATTTTACAAACCAAGAGCAAACTAGAAAGAAACTAGACTAGAACAATACAAAGAAGTTAAACACCAGACTAATCCAGACTAATAGTAACACAGTTGAAGCTGCTAAATGCAGGAAGGACAGCTGGCAAAAGAAAAATTGCCGATGTGTGAATGCGTAAATTAACAGACTTATTAATTTAACGGAACACTCAAAAGTTAGATATAGACATCTAAATGGTGTAGTGATATATAAATAGTTTCAGAAGTGTAATGGATGAGTTAATTACACTTCATTCTGTCCTTTGACAAAGTTGTGGCGTGTATGATTATTTCAGCCTTCTTTCAGCTGCGTCCCCGACTCCGGCAGTGTGAAACGGACTTGACAGCAAGTAAAAAAATAAATATAACATAATTCAAAGCGGTGAGCACCTACAGCATAAATCCGGCTGCCCTTCCTGCACTTGTCAGTTTAAACTGTGTTGCTTTCAGCCTGGATTATGATTTAAACTTCCTCATATGTGTGTTATCATACGATCCGCACACCGAGCTGTGATTGGTCAGTAGGCGGTGCTTTTATACGAGTTGATCTCTTATCTGGAACATAAGATGCTCCAGGGCAGGTTATGTGTTCAACATAAGTTACCATAGCGATCTACCCTGGTAAGAAGTGAACCACCGTCGTAGGACAGAAAACCCAAGGTTAACCCTGAAGTTACCTCGCTAACCCCAAATCCTGCTTCGTAGTACAGGCCTCTGGTGACTGGTAGGTGTAACGTTGGTCAACCAAAATATAGTAAGCTAAATGCACTCAGCTTCTTTATTTAAATAAGACTTTGCCATCTAATGTTATTATATAATTTGTTTAAATTATTAAATGTGCCTGATTTAATGTCACAAACATTACCATGTCCCAAAAACATACAGTACTACATTGCATCTTCAATGTGTGTTTGTCTTTTTCAACTGCTTATCAAAACACAGAGAGAGAATCAACAAAATTGCCAATAGCTGAACCAAAGTGGGCTAAACACATGGTTAACCACATGCGCTTTGGTTATTGAATATACCTATTCAAGTCTACGATGTCTCGACAAGAAGCAGATGGAAAACTTCTTTTCGTAGCGCTGGTTAATTAAGATCTCATCCTGTACAGCTTTAAAACCCAGATTACAAACTGACAGTTGGTTCCTCTAAGTGGAGTGAATCGTACCTCCAAGGCAGCAGACCTCTTCCGCAGCAGCTGTTCAATTTTCCTGGCTGCTCTGGCCACCAGCTCCTCTGCGTCGTTTTGCTCCACAGTGTACAGGTGTTGGTTTCTCAGAAAAATCTAGACAGAAAGAGTAGAGTAGTGAGCGGGTAAAATCACACACGTATTTGATGATGTCCCCAGCAGTGTTAGAGGTGCTAAATTCGATATTCAGAGCATTAATATAGCAGCAAACAACTGTATGCTATGCAAAGATATACAGGAGTAATAGCGTCCTGAGCAGAGAATAAAGTCACGCTTCCTCTGTGTGTGTTGTAATTCAAGCTTCTTTGCGCTTTGTTTACATAGCTGGTCTGGCCGTGTGTGCATGTTAGTGCTTGTGAGTGCATGTGAGTCACAGTGTGTGTGCTCCACTGGCTAGCTAATTGCCGCTGCTATGCACTGGGCTCTTACTGCGGTTACCATTGATAACGCCATCCCGACCCACATCCCAGGTAAACACTGTCTGTCAGCGCTGTTGCCGTTGTTTGCACCGTTCGTGCTGTTAGCAATAATTCCAGCCATATAGAACAAATACTGGACATGTGTTTTAAATAGCCATATAGTAGCCTACATTTGACATAACTTGAAAATAAGTTAAATAAAGAAGTGGTCTAAAAAATTAAATAATAGGCTGGTCGGTCCGAATTCAACGTTTGTCAAATTCAAAATAGTGTGACTCGTAGGGCTGTAGCATACCGAATAGCTTGAAGCTTCATTCATATTGACATTCAAACTATTATTATTACTTTACAGAAATATTGCTGCAATAGTCCACCTTCTCTTCTCCTCTCTCTGTCTCTTCCTCAAGCATGCACACACTCAAAGTGAGCGCGGCGCCCCACTGCTCATCGTTTCGGTAACTGTCTCCGTCCAAAGTCCAAAAGTCAAAATTTATTGAAGAAACATAGACGTAATTATAATTTAGATATCATCATTACAGTGGCTTGGTCTGAGCCACTTTCGCATTTACACAGTCTGCCGGCTGTGTAAGAAGACCGTCTTTTTTCACACACAGAACGGACAGCCAGCGGACCGCGAGGAGATATTCGCTGAATTTGACAAAAAATTAATTGGATTAGAATCACAGCGGAGCAGAGGATTTAAACTTTTCTATAATATAAGTTTATTTTTAAGTTGTCTTGGCAACATATCTTACAATATTAGGCTATTAAATATGCTATTAATTAATTAATTAATTAATTTGGCATATTTCCCAATGGACATTTTGGCAATTGCTAATTTAATCTGCCGCGCAACTACACGTGATAGCGGCTAAAAGCCGGCATATGCCAGCTAACGTAAACCCTGGTTGAGAGCCGTGTGGAGGCAATCCCTAAATCATAGATATGCTCTGAACCGAATCGTGAATTTTGTGAACCGTTCCACCCCTACTCTTTATGCATGTGTGTGTAGCATGTGGGTGTTTATACCTGAGTGAGGCTCTTCCCAGCTGTGGCCGTGTCTGCCAGGGTGACAAGCTCTTTCTGCATCTGATCAACCCATTCTTTAATCCTATGGGACAAAGCAATGCACACAACCAATCTTAATCGCAACCAGTTTAGAAGAGACATCACAAACATTTCACAGTGCAATTAAACTGTCAACAATCAAGTTATCTTACATCTATCATCTAACAAGACCACCTGGACAAACAAGGCCAAAGAGAATCACTCTGATGGGTCAAGCAAAAAAGCCAACCAATCAAATCTCCGGGAACAAATACAATGGCATCTAATCAAACACGTGTCATTGGGTGTCAACCAATACGATTGCTTTCTGAGAGTTCAAACATGAAGTCAACCAATCAGCGAAGTGTCAGCCAGTGTTGTGACCGATGACAGAAATGCGAGTGGACAGGCGAGAGGTGGGAGGTGGCCAGGACCGACGTGCTTCTCTGTATATCAAAGAGCTCCGGGGAAATCAGGTCCAGCCTGCTGGTGGCACACACTGGATTATACCTTCCTCTCGTACTCCTCCAATCATCTTGTCAAACCACAATAAGCTCACAGCATGCATTACAATATACTGACATAGTAAATCACTGTGCGTCCCGCCTCCACAGTGGCCGTCGATAGAGATAGACGAGAGGAGAATGTCAAAGACCCTAGACATTATGCATTAAAGGTCACATATTATACTCCATTTAAACTAGTTATTATAGGTCTCAGACACCTCCAAACCATGTCTCTGAAGTTTTTTTTTCAAAAAAACAATCAGATCATGCATTCCAGCATGTCTCTATAACCTCTGTTTCAGCCCATTTCCAAAAGTGCTGATTTCTGTGTCTGTAGCCTCTGTCTCCTCCCACTCTGCTCTGATTGGTCAGCGTTTTCTGTCAATCAAACGTCCTCAACAACAGCGTCACCCTCCCCCTCCCTCCCGGAGAAGCTCTCTCTCTCTCTCTCTCTCTCTCTCTCTCTCTCTCTCGAGAGAGAGAGAGAGAGAGAGAGAGAGAGAGAGAGAGAGAGAGAGAGAGAGAGAGAGAGAGAGAGAGAGAGAGAGAGAGAGAGAGAGAGAGAGAGAGAGAGAGAGAGAGACGAGTGGAGAGATAGCAGCTAGAATAAAGTTTATAAACCACTTTAAAGTTTATAAACCAGAAACTTCACCCAGCGCACGTTACCGGAGGAATCTGATCAGAAATCGGCGACACATGATCAACATCTGCGGTCCAGATTCCAGGTTTTCCTGACGGTTTCTCTCAGGTAAATAATACTATTTATATCTCTGTTAGTTAGCTCAGTGTTTACCTCATGCATCAACTCTGTAAACCGTAAACATACACTCTGTTTTACGTCTGTCTTTACAGATCCATCTGTGAGAAATGACCGACAGAATCATCCCAGAGGAGAGCAGACAGCTGAGAGCAGATGGGAGATACAGAGCTAACCCGGTAGCATGTAGCTAACCCGTTAGCATGTAGCTACATGCTAACGGGTTAGCTACATGCTACCGCTATGACACGGTGTGTAAACACAGCGACCATCAGGGTGGAAAATAGAAGATGTGAAACAGTAGTCAGTTCATTATTTCTGCTAAAAGATAAATGTATGGAAGATCAGAGTAATGGTATATTATTTACAGTAGTAGCTGTCTCTGTGTTACCATGACTACAGACCACCGGAGCTTAGCTTACCATAGTTTACCAGAGCTGAAGACTTTCTCCTGTACCATGTTAACATAACTAACTAACAGGTGAGATGATTACAAATGCTGTGAATAATTAATATTGTCATCTGTCTACTCAAATAAAGTTTGACTGTGAAACAGAAATGTGTTGTGTTGCTTACAAGTCACTATTTACTACCTGTACTCTGCTACATGCATGACATCAAATATATATAATATATAAATATCATCTGTTTAAACAGTGTAATTACATAAAGCCTTTGTGAAAGAACATGTTATATTTAGATGATGGGAGTACATGAAGCCTGTTCTGCTGGTTCTTGCAGACTAACTGTAGGAGCTACTTTGCTCAAGTTCGGTTGAGGAGGAGAGACAGTGACGCGCTGTGGGGCGGGGTCAGCTACTGAAGGTTCTCTCTGGTTCGACCAGGAAACCCTCACGTGACTTGCATTCTCTAATGACGTCAGGATACAAGGAAAAAAGCGAATTTTTTTTCTGCACCCATTTCCGGACAAACGGAGGAGGAGAAAAAGAGAGAGGATGGTCTTTTATGATACTATGGTGGCCTGTAGACACACTGGGGACAGATATTGATGTTTAAAAGACATGGAAAAGTGCATTTTGCATAATAGGTGACCTTTAAGTGACACGGTGACTTCTAAGAATTATCGGACTCATCTAGAGGCGCACCTGTTATGAGAGGCTTGCAGGAGCAAAATACTTGTGTGCATGTGGATGCATTAATTCACCATATACACTGCCATGCACACACACACACACACACACACAGGCACACTGAGACAGTGCCATTAATATTGTATGAGAATGATATTAGGTTGGCATGGGATACAGATGCTCTCATTGCCATGCGTTCACACTAGCACGGACTCAGCTGCGATCCTCCCCAATGGCAAAGAGACATATCACATATACACACTGAGATAAACATAGAAAAACAGATATGCACACCCAGAAAATATCCCTCAAGAATTGGCAGTTCGGCGGTGTATCATGCGAGTTACAGCATGTGTGCAAAACATCAACGCTCAAAACAGCTGAGGGAGGTGATGAGATGCAAACAAAAAGAGAAAGGTACAAAAGATCAAGAAGCCAGAAAATATATGGGAAAGATGCATCAAGGACACAAAATCCACAGTGGAAGGGGAAAATACAAGAAAGATGAGACACTTTGCAAGAGCCGGAATACCAGGGGGGATAGCACAGTGTGAAATTGTTTAGGAAAAGAGAGGCTAGGTGGAGATATTAGAGCAGGGTCAGACATAATTCAGAAGCTATATTCCCAAAAACAGATGTTTTAGAGATGTGGGCGACACTGTAGACCCAGGCTTGGTAGAGCTTTACGGCTATGTGAAGGAAAACTGACTTAGATGTCCAGCTACTCTACTGTATGTTTGGGTGATTTAGAGCCAACAAATGGTGTCTGGGTACTGCTCCGGTGCAAAGGGACCAGTGGAGCTGGAATCAACCAGGTGATCCGCAGCCATAAAAGCAGCACGAGATTTGTTTTTCAGTTCTTAAAGATTGGAGAAAAAAGAATGGAGAATACTGTTTGATGATACTGTATTTTAGAAGCAGTTTAGTAGCAGTTCTGGAGCTTTTTGATCATATCACATGATCTTCATCAGCAGAGTGAGTGTGCCCTTTTGTCATGGACTTGTAGATATTCAACTTTTCATTTCTTCTCATGCATGTTGGCTTAAAAGCCTTAAATGGTGAAGTTCATTATGGAAAGTTTGATCTGCTGATGAAGATTATTTGATATGATCAAAAGCTCCAAAATAATAACTAAACAGACCTAGTAGAGAGAATGTTTTAAATATCTGTGTGACTTATTGTGTCACAGATAGTTGGTAGTCGGCGTTACCAGTGTTAGGCAGTGTTCGAGCATTCCCCGATTACATTATTTGCCCACCGCCCCCACCGTTGTTTTGCTTTTTTCTATAGAGATTAGGGATGTACATTCCAAGCAAAAATACTATTCGAAAATCACTGGAAATTAGGCGATTATTTTTGAAAATTGCCGCAAAACCCCCCCGCCGTGTATGAAGCCGTGTAGAGGATGGAGAGGTCATAGCCAGTGTACGACACAATGGCGCCAGGTGGAAACCTGCGGCCCCGCAGTGAAAGCTCAACCGGATAGGCCAGACACACAACCATCCAACGTTCAAGATCAAAGTAAGCGATCCACATATATTAAGCATCATCTTTTCTTGTAAAATGTCCGGCGTAAACAGTAACACCGGTGTTGTCACAAGTAGGGATGTGCATTCCAAGCAAAAACACTATTCAATAATCACTGTGAGTTAGTCGATTATTTTTCAAAAATCACCACATACGGATGCATAATACGGTAACTTTTGCTTACAGTAATCTGTTAATTTATGGGGTTCTCTAATTCTGCCGGGGATACAGGTACTGTATGTATATCCAATGTGCATTTGAGAGCAACACAACCAGTCAGATTCCTTACAATAAATCAAATTCTTTATGACTCTTGCTACAGTAGATATACTAACTACAACTATGCATGAGATGTTGAGAAACTGCCAGCACTCTCTTCTCGCCTCTTTCACTCTCATCTCTCCTCTTAAATTCTCTTGATCCTCTTCTCTCCTCTCCTCTGCCCCACCCTTCCTTGTCCCCAAATCTACCAACAGCAAACTGATTGTAAGGTATTATAGTGGACCTTGGACCCCTAAGCTCTCAAAGCCTCAAGTATTGACAAGTCAATTGTGAGTTAGAGTTTATGTGTTTGTGAGTGTGTGAGTTTGTGCTTCCAGGGACTTGACATTCAGAGAAGCAGAGGGCCGTCTCTCCAGAGTTTAGCTGTGAAATCTACTGCTACCAGTGCAAATCTCTATAACAAAAACTCCCAGGTGCTGACAAATGGATGAGACAACCCAGGCTGTGGTGCAGTCTGTGGCCAATGTGTTCTTCTGCACGTCCAATATGGATGACATGGACTTTTTTATCCAAAATCTATTTAGCATATCTTGGAGGGTCTCAGCTGCAGAATAGCTCATCCCAATACTAAATCCCTTGTATGTGTATTTGCTCTGTCTGTGTGTGTAAATACCAAACACTGCAATGTGCAGACAAAGAAGTCTTGACTGTAAAGCACTGACTTGGCTCATTATATACAGTAACGGACCATAAAATAGAAAGTTATGCTACTACTCCCCAAAGCCGTACGCCTGTTGCTTTATATGAATATTTGCAGTCAAATCCCCTTGTTAAATTGACCTTAAACGGTCAGATGTATTATCCATAGGCACGGAAATCCTCTGCACATTAACTCCTCATCTTTAAATCACTCCTTTCCAACCATCCCTTCAGGTCCCAACCTAGTTTAATGGCGATGCTTCATAAATGCCATAAGGTGAGGCTTGCTCTCAGCCTGTCATGGTTGATCTATGTAAAGTCAGATCACCTCCTGCATGTAATGGATCTCATTTCAGCTCTTTCCATACGTACACAAATAGACAAAGAGTACCTTGATTATTATCTTATCACACGTATAATGTAAGCTCTTTTCAATGGCTAACATAACATGGTGATTCAGAGATGCCTAAACAGTAATAAAGTAAATTGTTGTTGAGCTGAGGTAGCTGTTTTCTGCTCTGGTTGCTGGGCTTTGATTACTGCAGCCTCTGGTACAACGCTGGATAATTAAACACACACACACAAACGCACATACAAATGGCAACTGGGTCAGACTCTGCCCTACATTGTTTTTCAGACACAGGAAGAGCAAATGAGAGCAAAAGAGAAAGAGAGGCAGAGAGACAATACAAGAAAGAGAGAGACAGATGTTGTGATGTCATCACTTTGGCACTAGATAGAGTAATGAGCTGGCCCATCGTGTGTATCTCAGTGGGCGGCTGTGCTAAACTACAGTCTAATTACACATCATTACAGAGGCAAAGACAGAAGTCCAGACAGCAAAGTGGAATGAGGCATGGAAACACCAACAGTGATGCACCAAAACAACCCGCGGTGCTCTGCTCACACTCTGTAGCCTACACACTCCAACACCCAAGTGGCCAATTCAGTCCTTTTACAGCCTAAAAAGTACCTTGATGTGCAGTGGAGGGTTTATGGATCAAGCTCTGACCAGCCCGGCACCCTCTGTCTTTCTTACAACAATTATCGCCTTGGATTTGCAATGCATGTGGGCCTGATCTGATTCTGAAATATTTCTGGCACAGCCAACATGACTTCATTGTTACAAACTCCAAAAAATCCCACATGATCTGGTGTATGTCCCATTATTGTTTGTTTTTTTTCACTTTGAAATGTTGCTCTAGACGTCTATTGTAGTGCAAAATGTTTTGTCTCCAGAGTAGCTACTGGAACAACAGAGCTATTTAGGATCGTAAAGAGACACAAACCCAGCTGGTTACAGTTTGTAAAACTACCTTTACATAATCAGTATGTAGCGCTTCAACACTCAATATAACACCTAAGTTGCTGTAACTATCTTTAGACTGAAATGACGGGGTGTCTGGGTTCAGCGGTTTCCTAAAGTAGCTACCATGAAGGTTTACCTGATTTGGGTGAAACTTAAAATACCCAACAACTAAACAAAGAAACTGTCAAACTTAGCAGTGGATGCATTAAAGTTGACAATGCTCTGTTTTAAATAACTGAACCCAGACAAGTATTTGGAAAGAAGGGGAATTACAATTTAGTATCTCCTTAGGCAAGATACTAAATCCCAAATTGCTTCCAAAGGCTGTGCCATCGGTGTGCGAGTGTGTGTGAATGATTAGATCCTGATATACAAGGTGCCAACCTGCTCCTTGTATGATAGTAGCTCATAGTTGCCAACCCTCACGACACAACTCGGTTTGAGCTGCACTCGTCGCACATCACAACGCGCGGTAACAGGTTTCACAGCGCAGCAGTATCGTTGTCAGGTTGTGCCTGAAAGTGCCTACAGTGAGTGAGAGATAGTGAGAGAAAACTGAGAAAAAGAAAAACTCAAGCAGGGGCAAAAAAAAATATGAATGAATGAATAAAAACTGATGATTAGTTCACGCCAGAGAGGCAAATTGTTCTGTATTCTTTCCTGTTTATTAAAAGTAAAATTAAAAGTATTTAAGATTAAAAATGCTGTTGCAGTGTACTTATTATTTTGCTATTTGTATTCTCTAAAAGTCACCAGAATGCAGGAAACAAAGTCTCTGAAACCTCCAGAGCCCTGCTTTAATTTCTCCCCATTTTTGAGGTCTCAAGGTTGGCAACAATGCGGTAGCCTCTGCCATCAGAGTATGAACGGTGGATGTTGACATGTAGCGTAAAGCGCTTCGAGTGGTCAGTAGACTAGAAAGGCGATATATATAAATGCAAAAATGGAATTGGCTTATACCAAAATATTACAACACTAGGGATGTCACGAGAACCGATACATCGGTACCAACTCCGTACCGAAATTCAAAAAATGTGACGGTACTCGTTTTACTGGAGCGGAGGTACTGGAGATGCGATTCTTCCGGATCTAATGGGGGCAGTATACGCTTACATGAAATGAAATGAAATGAAGGAAGAAGAAGAACGCCGTAACAGCACGGGAAAAAACAACAACACAAGACGTGAAAGATGGCACCTGCTGCAGCGATACCTCCGCCTCATCTCGTTGAGAAAACAAATAGCAAGAGTCGGGTATGGAAGTACTTTACGTTCGTGGCGGATTTACAATGAGTAATAATCGATTTTCAAAAAACAGTATGCAGTGCAGTAACGATGCCGTCGTACTTTTCTTTCCAAGGGAGGAAATACTTCCAATTTAGCAAAGCACCTCAAAGACAGACATCCAGACAATATGGTTTGTTTTAAATACTTGAAGGCCACTGTTCTGTTTCGCAATGTTAATAGACGTTTCTTTTTATTTATTACTTAAAGGCTACATGCCTCTGTTTTTTGTAATGTCCAAATGTTTTAATAAAGGAGTGCGTGTTGAATTGCATGGGATTTATTGTTTTTTTTGTTTTTTTACTGTGGTATCGAATTGGTATCGAGAATCATGTAAATTCACTGGTATTGGTATCGACTACTAGATTTCTGGTACCGTGACATCCCTATACAACACACAGGCAAAATCCCTATTCCTCATCCCTTTCACCACTAATGTTACTTTTCTATAGCAAACTAACCTGATAGTGGGCCCACACGCACGCACACACACACACACACACACAAATAATAAAAGTTGCAGGCCTGGGGGGTTGCTTACAATCGTTATTCTCAACAGAGCAAAAGCACAGAAAGTCCCACTCACAGTTCAGCGAAAGTCCTGGAGAAAGTGGTCTGAAAGCTGAAACCAGAGGGCAGCGAAGGTGAAATCCTCTTCAGAACGAAACACCAACAGTCACTTCCGGTCAGAAAATGGCGTTAAGCTCGTAGCATCTAAACCTCCATGATCTAAATGGCCCAACAGGTGTCTTCATTTTAGTGATGGGAATTCAGGCTCTTTTTAGTGAGCCAGATCATTTGGCTCAGCTCACCAAGAAGAGCCGGCTCTTTCGGCTCCCAAACGGCTCTTCGTTTACCACTTGCCTTTTATATTTCAGCCAAATTTAGCGCTGTTTTGACCAATGATTAGTATGTATGCACATATATCACTTAAATTATTAAATTTAATTATACAAAACCTTATAATTTCCTGAATACCGTAACTTTACATGCTGCTTCGTTTCCGACTGTCACTCATCTTGTCTGCTATTTGCGCACCGCACTCCTCTCTCTCTTTCTCTCCTCCTCTCCCTCCTGTTCTGTACCTGTAGACCGTCAGCGCGCCGCGCACCCCCGCCCCTCCCTGCTTGAAGGTATGATCCTTGTCTGTCATCACCTGATTGGTCGCACGGACGTTATTAACACAACATTCAGTCACAGTCAGTGCATGGAGTGCCCGTGGCGCGGAGAAGATCATCCTATCATTCTGCCTTGAATTAATTAAAGAAAAAAGAAAAAAACGGCTCTCGGACGGGAGCCGGCTCTTACCGTTCACTTAAAAGAGCCGGCTCAAAGAACCAGCTCGTTCGTAACGACACATCACTACTATTTAAACGGCCCAACAGGCGTCTTCATCTGAGGACCAACACAGCTTCCCCGGTCATCGTGGGGGTCTGTCTGACCTTGAATCCAACGCTGGGTCCAAGCTCAATGACCTCCGACCAATGAGCACACAGGTGTCACTGACTGACACCTACAGCGACCAATCAAACAAAAGAGCTTCTTCTTCTTCTTCTTTGGTGTTAATTGGCGGTTGGCAAACCATTTTAGAGGTGACTGGACTGGAGTGTGGAGCAGTAGATTGGCAGGGAAAAAAATAAATAAAATAAAATAAAAATAAATAAATATAAATAAAAAATAAAATAATTGAACAAAAACAAAAAACAACAATAATAATTATTATTATTATTATTATTATTATTATTATTATTATTATTATTATTATTAATAATTAAATTCTCTCCATTATTCCTGTTGCCCTTAAGTAATTAATTAGAAGATTGTGTACTTTCTTAGATGTCTTTCCTAGCAGATTCCCCATTGTAATATTTCCATCATCTACTCCTGATAGCAATTCCCTGATAGCTTTCTTTGTCATATTTGTTGCACTCTATAAGAGCATGCTTGACAGTTTCCGGTCTATTACAGAGCGTGCATAGTCCAGTTGAACAAAAGAGCTGAAACTAAAGCCACAATATGTGTTCTTTCTTAATTAGTTTAATACCCACTGTTTGCCTTCAATTCTACACCTTGTTTATGACTTAATTATCTTAATCTCTCAGTTCCCCTTCTTTATTAAACTAAATTACTTTCAGTTTAATTTGCATTACGGAATTTTTTTTCATCCAACTTTATTGGGGAATTACTTGTCATAATTCCTTATTTTGCACTGAGGCTACAAGTATTTTTCCCTCTATCCATGTGATCGGTGTAAATATTTGATGAATGGAGCCATTCCATTTTCATTTCTTTTGGCTCATTTTGTCTATGTTCAAACACCCGATTGCATCTCATCATCATTCACACTCCGAACAAAAACAACTTTTCCTACAGATATAGGCTGTTACAGCCCTGTTTAGATATATTCCTCTCATATCCCTATGTGGTATCTAGCAATGCAGATGGACAGGTCAACAACTTAGAAGACAAACTTGGATACAATCATTACTGATTATATTTCTATTTACTTATACAGTATGTACTTGTTATTTTGCATTGATGTGCTCAACAGTAAACTAGGGAATATTTGTTTGCAAGAAGGATTATCTTTCTTGTGTGTGTTTGTTTGTTTGAACTGTAACAGTGATGAACAAAAAGGACTACCTGGATCTAGGCTGCAGATTTTCCTCTGCAGAGGATTCAAAAGGAGAGCCCTCCACAACCTCCTCTACTTTTAATAGAAATTGAATTCAGCAAGCAATCCAGAAAGATCGAAGGCCACGGACATATAAAGATGGTGACATTGAATGGTCACCATCACCATAGCAAACCCAAAGCAGTATCAGCTTCCAGTGTAATGTGCCTTTAGAACAGATGCTGGAGCCTGTAAGTATTTCTAGCACTCGCATCCAAAAGAACCATTCCAGGTCTTCATGCTGCAACCTATGGAGAACATGACAATGGACAGTTCACAAGGTATATTGTATGTATTGTATATACCTTGTGAATAGATGTTTCCTGCATGCTGCACTTAATATAATTAACTTTGAAACATATTCATAAACTCACTCACTCACTCATTCACACTGAGCAGCCAGTAGATTTAGTACAAAGGTCTGTTAGCTGTTGAGTAGTTCTTTGCTTTCACCATTTGGCCGCACAAATACAGGCATTTTTCCTGTCACTAATTGTGTGTAGGCGATACCAAAGGGTTTCCATTAAAAATTTATATATCCTGCTTCAGCAGATACAGCAGTAGCTCTTTGACATGTAACTTCGGGGTTTGAATATCAGGAAGAGTGTCTCTGTAACTTTATGTTGGTGCTACACTGACAATAAAGTTGTATCGTATTGTATCATATCGTATCGTATCGAGTCGTATTGCATTATGCTGAAAGGCATTTTTAATATTCAGTCTGTCATAAATGGGGTGGACAAAATATTAGAAATGTTTGACAGATGCCAATGTTCGGGTCTGGTCTGGTGACCAAAACCTTTATATATCAAGTCAAAATCTAATAAAAATGACTGACAGGCAAATTGTGTTAAATGTGACAGCATGCAGACTTAGTAGGTAACTGAACAAATACACGTGCATTTTCATTATTTTACTGCCACTTTGGATAATGTATCTTAAGTAATGTCCTGGTTAAATAAATAAAAAATAAAATAAGTATTTAATTGTGGTTATCTACATTAATAGATGTAGCCTAAAGGTGTATCCCCACCAAATTTATAAACATAGAACTAAAATCTGCTATTTTCCCCCAAACAGATTGATGGGTGTTTAACAATCAAATAACAGTTAAATCTAATCTAATGCTGTTAAAGTTTTGTTTATAGTTGCAAAACACAACAAGCGGATTTTTCCCTCTATTGTATGACTCAAACTTGGAATTATATGTGAATATAAATATAAATATAAATTGATATGCCGGCTAAATCACTCTGAGAATGACATAATCTTGCGGTTGTCTAACATCAGATTTAGCACTACACGGTACCAATCACAGCTGTGGAGGCACTGGTATAGTTCTTTATATGTAAGGCATTGATGTATGTATATATTTATATTAATATTAATATTTTTAATATCTTTTAATCATGACTTTTTATAGTGCTTCCTGTATTGTAATGTATTATATGTAATGTATTGTTGTTGTTTTTTCTTTTTTCTTATCTGGACATCGAGTCTGCAATAAAGTTTGAATTGAATTGAAGAAACAGTGGCGGAAGAAGTATGCAGATTATTTCAGAAGAAATACACTGTATTCACGGTTCATTCACAATTTCGCAATGTTAGTTGATTAAAAGAACAAAAGTATTATCAGCAAAATATGATTAAATTAAGAGACGTTAAATACATCATTATGCAGAATGACCCCTGCCAGTACAATATAACGACATAATATTATATTTTAATTTTGTTACACCAATAATGTTTCAAGTAACCACACAAGTGTCATTGTTGAATTGAACTGAATTGAATTGAATTGAATTGAATTGAATTGAATTGAATTGAATTGAATTGAATTGAATACCTTCAATTTAAATTGTCACAAAATGACTGGTTGGGCCATACATGCTGTTGGGTGACTCTTCAGGTGAACAATGCAAACATCCTGAATGTAAACTATAGATTTCAAGATAACTTGTATGAAAAAGGAACTTTTAAAAGTGTAATCACTCTGATTTAAATTAATAATAGCGTTGTTTTTGCCATATTTGGGCAGCAGAACATTGTTTTATTATTACAGAGGAATGAATAAACCACAAACTCGTAAAGGACCACAGACAATGGTAACTTTTGTCATTTCCCATAAAGGAACAGGATCTGTATTGTAATGTATTATATGTAATGTATTGTTGTTTTTTCTTTTTTCTTATCTGGACCTTGAGTCTGCAATAACGTTTGAATTGAATTGAATTGAATTGAATGAATACCTTCAATTTAAATGGTCATAAAATGACTGGTTGGGCTACACATGCTGTTGGGTGACTCTTCAGGTGAGCAATGCAAACATCCTGAATGTAAAGTAGATTTCAAGATTTGTATGGAATTAGCCATCTAAATGCAAAGGAACATTTTTAAAAGTCTAATCCCTCTGATTTAAATGAATAATAGTGTTGTTTTTGCCATATTTGAGCAGCAGAACATTGTTTTATTATAACAGAGGAATGAATAAACTACAAACTCGTAAAGGGCCACAGAAAAATGGTAACTTTTTGTCATTTTCCATAAAGGAACAGGACCAGACGAAGCCACTTTAACTCATCAACAACTTCACAGTGGCACACAGACAGACATCCACAAGCAACATTTATATTTTTAATTTCTTTTAATCATGGATTTTTATAGTGCTTCCTGTATTGTAATGTATTATATGTAATGTATTGTTGTTGTTTTTTCTTTTTTCTTATCTGGACCTTGAGTCTGCAATAAAGTTTGAATTGAATTGAATTGAATTGAATACCTTCAATTTATGACTGGTTGGGTGACTCTTCAGGTGATCAATGCAAACATCCTGAATGTAAATTATAAATTTCAAGATAACTTGGAATTACCCATCTAAATGTAAAGGAACATTTTAAAAGTCTAATCCCTCTGATTTAAATGAATAATAGTGTTGTTTTTTCCATATTTGGGCAGCAGAACATTGTTTTATTATTACAGAGGAATGAATAAACTACTGCCACAGACAACTTTTGTCATTTTCCATAAAGGAACAGGACCAGACGGAGCCACTTTAACTACTCAACAACTTCACAGACAGACATCCACTAGCAACATGAATCACAGCCTGCTGGAGGCGAGCAGCCGGAGGAAAAGCTGAAATATAGTCTCCCTTCAGGATGACCAGTGGTGCATGAATGAAACCAGCCCACTATCACTGAGACACACCGTGAGTGGCTCATTAAGTCGCCTCTAATAGGCAACTTTGTCTCCTAAACAACGAGCACTTGCAACAAGGAAGCTGCTGCAAATGGGATTATAGGGGTTTTTATATACTTACATGAGCTGTGTCGGGAACTGCGATGCCAAAGAGCCATCCTGCCATACCAGGACCAGAAACAGCCAGACTCGCACCCTGCAGGTATCCATTGGAAAAGGGTTGGGGGAAATTCCCCGACGCGCGTCAACACCAAATGTGCTCCTCTTCCTCCTCTTCCTCCGCCTCACCGCCGGTGAATGGGAGCGGTGAGCAGCAGCAGCAGCAGGATGAGTGGCAGTCTGTCTCTTCCTTCACAGATTAACCAACCCTGACACCTCTAATCTGATCAGCCGGCCATCCGGCGCTCTAACAGGTACTGAAGCTGGAGAGCTCTCTCAGTGTGCATCTCTCTCTCTCTCTCTCTCTCTCTCTCTCTCTCTCTCTCTCTCACACACACACACACACTCACACACACACACACACATACACACACAGTTGTTCCCCCCTCCTTTTCAGTCCAGTGGAGAGAAAGAAATCACATAGCACGTTAATGCTCCTGTTATCTCTTTTATATTGTAGCCTAATATGACTTTGTGTCAGTGATACTCTTAATTAGTGACTTGACTGACCTAATGAAATTTCTCCATATAGCCCATTATAGATCTATATACTGTATATTCAATATGCTTTCCAAACTATACTGATAAATCCGTAGAACCTGTCAGCCTGCCTTGCTTTATTTGGTGTGGTGCCACAAAATTATACTTTAAAGGGACTGTTTGTAAGAATCAGAAATTGGTTGTAACAGTGACACCTGTGGCCGTTAAAGGGACTGATTGTATCTTCTTACACGTATAAATCAATCTGGGTCGGTGTCCCATGCACGCTCGCGTTCTCGCGCTCGTGTGTGGCTACGCTGTTCAGACTCAGACTCCAACACAAACTACACGGAAGCACCAAAACCTCTTTGTTATATCTAGTGAAGCCCGTCTGTTAAACAGTGTTGGCCGCGGTCGGAATACGCGGGGGAGACCGTAGCTTTGGTCTCCAGGGCCGGAGTCTCTGCTGTACTCTGCTCCTCTGCTCCTCTGCCTGCTTGCCTTCACTCAGCTCGCTCCACCTCACGTGCATGCGCGCACACTACACACTGCAGAAGACTTCGTAGCTCTGAGAATATCTAGTGAATGTGAGTGGACGTTTGTGCAGAAATAAATGCTGCAGCTCCTCCAGACCAACAGAGGTTTCCCGTGTCTTGTGAAGTGACGGTGCTCTGCAGTGAGAAACGTTATCGTTTCTGACCCGGTGCCAGTGTCTCCCTCCGGCCCCGGTCGGGAGGCTGAAGCAGGAAAAGCCAACACTAGGATCAGCACTGATTCATGTAGAGACCTTCGTCTGGTCAGCTAACATTACTGCCAAGCAGGAGAAATATAGAGTGATATTGTGGTTTTAGCTGACGTGTGTCGCCTCACTGTTTTGAGCGATGCTCGTTCATGTCTACTCTGTTAACAAGCAATTTCTGATTCTTACAAACAGTCCCTTTAAGTCAACGAAAGTCAGTGCCCTGTTGCTCGCGCTCGCCCGTGTGCACGCGCTACCTGAATGTGAGCGAGCATCCGCCCTCTGGGTATTGTCATGGGTGTGGGGGTTGGGATATCTATCAGTCCAAACATGCAGTGGATTGTCAGAGTTGTATTAACAAAATTCAGGAAAAAAAAACTTTTTTACAAGTGAGACTTAGCCAAGACAGGGTCAAATAGCAGCATCCAACACATACTGTAACAACACAACAACATTGAATCACGGCAGCAACAATAGGTACGACAAAATACATTACATCATCATACAGTGCATCAACAGGGCAGCATGTTGGTCGTGTGTTTGCTATTTAATTGAAGCAACTGCAGCTAGCAGTGACCACTTCCTTTATTCTATGTTTAAAATCATTCAAAGAGATAAGGATCTCAAGTTTAGGCTTGGCCTGCAGATCATTCCAGGACCAAAGTCCATAGTGGAACAGGGTGGTTTTGCCAACTTCTGTACTGATAGAAGGCACTTTAAACTAAAGTGTGACCTTAGATTATAACTGTTTTGCAGAAATACAAACTTCCGGCTTAAGTAAGGTGATCTTATAAACTAAAATGTACCAATGTTGTAATCTACGCGGAGTGAGGGATGACCATCCTACCATGCTGTATACAGTACAATGATGGGTCCTGAAGCTAGGAGAATAGTGGTAATGTTACAAAATACAACCAAAACACTACAATGTATGAGGTATTTTTTCAAAAGGCATCACTCTATGTGTGTTTTCCTTCACTCAAGTTGTAGAGCATTCCTTATTTGGAGCAACAAATTGTTTTTTTTTACCTCCCTATAAAGAAACACCTGCTAAAAGGAGGGTCTGACCACAGGTACACACACAAACAAGCGCACGCACACTGAATACAGATGCAGGGTTTGGCTCTTTAAAATGCCCTACAACCTTTCAATTCCTACAACCTGGAGGCAGCGAGGGATGGGAGAATTTACTGGCTTTGATTGCACAATCTTTGCCAGGCGCTATCAGTCATCCTGGTACAGCATGAGTGGCAGCGAGCAGAGGAACCGTCCCACATGGGAATCAGTGCTGGTGTGACAGATCTATTGATTGCACACAATCTTATGGGCAAAGTACAGTAAGAGCCCAATGAATCTCGGTGCCATCGATCATACCTGTTTTATAAGATTGCATTTGCGGCTGTGTGCGGCGCATCCTGCACATGAATGTATAAATTATAGAATATATGGAATATATATATATATATATATATATATATAGCTCCTGCACCGCTGCAGTATAAAGATCACAGTTTCTGTCACATTTTAAATTAAGAGCATCAACACTTTAATTGAATAATTGAATAACAACGCGAGAACATAAACCTACTGTGTGTGTGCGTAAGTGTATGTGTGTGTGTGTGTGTGTGTGTGTGTGTGTGTGTGTGTGTGATTCAGGCCTGGAGGGAGGGCAGGGCAGCACAAGCAAGATGCTTGGGGATTTGGTTATCAATCGTTGCCTGGCAACCACACACCATCTCTCGTGTCCTCTCACACTCCCCTCCTCCCTTTCCCCCCCCTCTTTCTCTCTTTGTCTCTCCCATCCCCACCTCTCCCCCGACTCTCACTGTACTGCACTGTTGCCCCCCCCCCACACACACACACACTCAGTTTCTCCACTATCCTCATCCCTTCACTCCCCGACACGTCACCCTCTCCACATTCTCTCTCACCACACCTTTCTCACACTCATTTCCCCCAGCAGAGGAGCAGATGCACCTGCTGATGGGATGGAGAGAAGTACGTGAATGGTGAGAACTGGAGAGGCGGCGTGGAGTGGATGGAGGCCTCTTCTGCAGACATCCCCATTCAATACTTTCTTTTTTTTTTATCAATCGGTAACATCTCACTACACTACTGAATAGGAAGAGGTGTCAGACTAATGCCTGCGCTGCTACACCTCTCCTAATGTCAAATCTGAAATGGATAAAAGACCGGAATAAAACTAATGCCATCTGCGAGACAGACCCTGAAAGCCTGAGGCACTTGATAACACCAATATATTCCATAGAGTCTGTAGGATACGTGACTCATATTGCCAATTAACATTCATTTCACTTGTATAAAGAAAAAATCATAACGCAACAGTTTTGCTTTACATATTAGAATAATAAACTCTATGGTCTTGCATTTTTTACTCCACACAATTCTTAATAATGTAAGCATAACTAATATTTAAATATATTGATGGGTCCAAAATGAATAAGCACATGATACCATTTTAAATATCAGCCTAATACAAGTAGGCTGATCCTGTGAACCACCCCGTGGACATGGACATCTCTGGTAATGATGTTAACGTAATAATGTGTAAAAGCACCACTGGTTCAGGATCAGTTATACTGCACAGTGTAGGTTGAGGTTATTTGATAGAGGATGCTGCCATCTGGAGGTTATTCAGTAAAATCACAAAATCACTGCTGTTAAAGAATTATGCTTTAGTTGCACCTTTACTAATTTATTGTAATTTTTGGTAGCACTTAATTTTCCAGGTTCACAAATTTCATGGTAATTAGGTGATAATTAGCAAGTAGCCCATTTGAAATTTCTTTGGAATTATACTGCCAAATTACCCCAATATATACCTAAAGAATTATCAAAAATGACTTTATTATAAACATTATTTAATAATTATAAGCTGAAATAGCATATAAATGTTAAAATAGGGCCCTTAGGATGGAGAAGCGGCTGTGCTCTGCTCTTCATCGGAGGTGGAAAACCAAAACTAATAGAAGACACTTCTGATCAAACACAAACCCCAAACCAGATCTCGACACATATTAAAATATGAGACTGTGGCACATCAGATAAGCAATGTGTGGTAATGACAAAGGAAGGCAACCTGGAGCAAACTCATTGTAGACTAAAGCCAACACAGCAAATACTAGGAACTTTCCCCCAATAGTGCTAAATAACCTATATGAAATAATTAAAACCAAAGAAAAAGACATTCGCTACTAATCCTATCTTCTCAAAAAGAAAACCAAGAGAAAAGTGTGCAAAAGAAAATGACTGCTCACCCCTGCAGCACAGTGGCATGCTGTTATAATATATACTATTCAATAAAGCAATAAAACACAAGAAGAAGAGTACTGAATATCAACACGGCCGTGATTCAGTCGTAGGGACAGAGTGACGAAGAAATTCCAAATGCAAAGCTCTTATTATAATTATGAGTGTTATTCCGGTACTGTTCTCTAATACCATCCACTTCTTTTAGACTCTTTAGGATGTTCTTCTCTACAAGTCTCAGATGTGAGCTTGAGTCAGCTCTGCCTCTGAGTGGTCACGTCTTCACATTACAGCTAAATAAAGCATCAAAGGCACGACCAAGCATGGATATGTTGCTGCATGAATTTGGGTCCAGGTTCTACATTACAGTTGTAAATGCACTGACTTTAAACTCAATAAAAAGAAAGGCAAAGTATGCCCGGCACATAATGATATAATAGATAAAGCTATTACAGATGGTGATATGAAGGGTAATTCCACCACCGAAAGATCATTAAAAGAGTAAATGTGCTATTTGATAAATGAAAAAAGATTAAAAAAAAAAAATCTTTTATTATATTACCGAGAATAAATCATAATTAAATGTGTAAAAGATAGACTGCACCACAAAATGGAAGCAAGGCTAGGTCTGCCACTTTGTGTGCAGCTCTGTTAATAATACATCCACATTTTCAAGTTCCACAGTGCATTTTAATGTTGTTGCACTTAATTGTGAACTTTTGCTTCCCTCATTTAAATAGCTATTTGCAGAGCAAGAGGGCAGGGTCCACAAGGAGCAGAGGATCAGAAACTAAACGCACTTACCCCTTAAACAGGTCTAATTAATAAATGATGATTAAACTACTCTAAGAAGTGTTGCAGAGGGTTACTTTCTGACTGTTAATATGCCCTTTATAAAACACAATGTGTATCGCGTTGGCATCATCTGGTGGTAGTATTAAGAATGACACTGAGTCGAAATATCCACTCCGACTATTATCATTGAAAAAGTAGTTTGATCCTTATGTAAGAATACAAAAATGTCAGTATACATCTTCAAATTTCAGTTTTCCTAATTCAAAATAAAACCAAGCTCCACTCTGCAAGTGTAATATAGCTCTTCTTAATATTTATTCTTTAGACTCGGGGGAAACAGCTGATTTTTTACAGCACAATTTGCATAATATCTCAACACAATCCTGTGTACAACCACAAAACCATAACATTAGATTCTTTGTTTTTACACTGAGTGAAAAACAAGACAATTGTACAAGCATATTTCTTTACAGTCAGCATACAGATAAATCTATACATATTCTGTCTCTTTTTAAACATAATCTGTAGGCAAAATATACAGACGAACCATCAACAAAACATGCAACATCCAAAACATAAAGTCTCAGACAACTATTGAAGTTGAATAGATTTTTTTTTTCCCCCCTTTGTGTTGTTTCAGCCGTTTACGGGACGTGGTTGCACAGATAGTCATTGGTTGACAGCACATGTTTTGATTACAGTCAACTCCCCTTATACAACTATAGACACGCATTGCTGTACAGTTAAGTTGTGATTTTTTTTTTCGACACTCACATGCTCAAACTTCGGACAATATAAACATTCAATCTTTGTAGAAAATAAACACTTTATGTACACATGTCAAAGGACTCAAGTCACATTCACACCCCTCAGAACAACAACAAATGGATGGTTTCACAATTACAGGCAACAGCTGATCTGAACAAACAGTAATTAGCTCGAGGGAATGAAACACGAGGGGTTAAACAGTCGTGACTGAGCATTTAGGGAATATTTCTTATTTACTGTACTTTGTACACAGACTGGTAAGTAGACTATGAGCGTGATGTAGTATAGAGTGATCTCTCCCCAGATTGTGCATCGTGTTTAGGAACCCCAAACGTGTCTGCGTGTTTTTCTTTTTGCCACATCGATACAAAATGCACACCACAATATTTTCTGCCACCACTTATACACCATGATTCAATTCATTTCAGTGCAGAAACACAAAACACGTAATCTTGCATGTCACGAAAAATGAGACAAGAAAAATAATGCAATAATAAAGTGCACAAGCTCTGTGATAGATGTTAACGGCTGTTAACACCAATTTATATTAAAATCAGTAAAAAATCAATATATTTAATATTTTCTTTCAATGATGTACAAATTAAAGTTTCTATAAGATTTTTTTTTTTTTTTAGACTTCACATATATAACATTTAGTTCCAAAAAAACAAACACATCTATGTTGCATAGAATTAAGAACCAATGTGTCTGGAATAAAATAAAAAAATCAAGGTTGGCACAGCAAAATAATTATCTGAAAGATCAACCACGTTCCCTTTCTTATTATATTCTCTTTTTTTTGTGATCCTTTGCTATAAGATTTAAGTGACATCTTGTTCTAAGTGTGTTTCCTCTGTTATATTTAATTCTTTAAAAAATTGCATCAGCCCTGTGATATGCCTAAATACACCGACAGAGGGTCACTTGATAGTGTTTTTTCTTTTTCTTTCTGTAGATATGGTGGCAAAACATTACAAGATGAACACATGGGTCACCTGCTCTTAAATATGACTGAACCCCGGTGGGCCTGAGTGAGTGTTTTGGTCACAGGCAGTGGAAGAGGCTGGTTCACTGACACAAAACAGCACAGTGAGTTTCACAGCACAGCCAGACACACAAGGAGGAACCTCGACATTTTACTGGTAAGAACTTTTTTTTTCTCTTCATTTTGAAATGATTTTTGGGTAAAACTCAGACCGAGGGGCTTTACTAATCAGAGCTGTCACAATGAGGTGATGACAGCTGCAGACCCACGTATGGTTTTGACACAATTACACGTCCATTCCAACGGTGTAATTACACGATGGACTACACAGAAAGAACTACAACAGCTTTAAATTAAAATGTCGTACACATGACGCAGACGTGATAAACTCTTCTCATCCTCTACAGTTGGCTTGTAACTTTCAACACACAAAATGCTGTCGATTTTATTGTAATTCTAACCTGCCTTACGCAATATACGCCAGTGAAATGGCAATATGTCGCTGGATGTTGACCTTGACCTTTAAAATGTTTAATCTCTCACAGCCCTGTTGAATATCTAATGGTGCATCAGTGTGATCAGAGGACTTGAAGGAGCTATTTTTCCTTGAGCTCACTTACTGTAGGTCCACATTCACGTAACGGCTATTAAGACTGCCTACACCATAGACTAAAGTAGCCTGCTGGATTGTCAGTGCGCCATCCACAGCCTCAAACACAGATCATATGTCTATATTTTATTATATATATATATAATCTAGTGACAAGAGAACGGCTCTTATACTGTATACTGTATTTAGATATATTCTGCATCTGATATCTTTGTATATTATATAAACGTCACACTGTACAATGTGGTTCTCTGATATGCTCTGTAATCTACAATCTGTAGTGCTGTACATTTTATCTTCTTCCCATAGCAAAAGTCAACTGACTCTTTTTTTTCTCTCTCTTTTTACATGAAACTATTGTACAAAAACATTACGCATTCCTTCATTTCATTAAACATTTCAAGACCACTGATGTCCACACACATCACAACCATCACTTGGGCATTACAATGACTCTCATATGAGGAAAACACATTTTGCTAATTCAGTTGATGAGCAAAGTAAAATAATCATCTTTCCCTCTGATAGATATGTTAGCTCAGTTGCACAGCACCAAAACAACAACGTCTCATGTGGAACACAGAGTATGAACTATGGTGAGAAAGACATCGCTGCTCTCAAAGCCATATTGCTGCTGAGTGTGTTTCAGTGCCCGCTGTGGTGTTTGCATGTTTGCATCCTGCAGAGCAAAGTCCACAGCCAGCACAGACCTGATATGGGAAGAGGTGGACATGTGTGCTGGCAGTGTTGGACTGATAAAAGTTGTTATGGTGTTAGCACGTAATTCCCTTCTTCTTATAACTTATGAACTGAGGAAGTGAATTAAATGGATCTTTTTTTTTCGTTCCTCTTCTTGACTTTTTTTTTCTCTTATTCAATAATTTTTTTGTCAAATCAGGTTTCTGAACTAGAACATTCCGGCTTCACCTTTCATTGAGCTATCGCATCTCCGTCGTTTCAGGTGTGGCGCTCAGGGGTTGGTCAGCGTGGAGCTGACGAACAGCTTGTGCCAGCTGACCACTCGCTTCCTCATGTCCACCTTGTCCAGCCAGATGTAGGCCTCCCCTATCAGGGTCTTCTTCATGAACTTGCCTCCGTTGGACACCAAGAACAGCTGGAGATACATGGGAGAGAGAAACAGATGTGTCATGGCTTACTCTGTTGTTATCTAGTGTGCTTTGTCAGCTCACGCACCCATTCCATCTTGAAAAGTGCATGAATAATGCAAGCACCATTGGGGGAAGTGGTTACAAGACAACAAAGTCTGATCTATTGATTAACCTACTGTATACCAAAGTAGAAATAAAAAAACAAAACACAAGTGTAACCTTTAAATCAGGATGACATATAAGTATTATCCTTAAAGGTACAGTGTGTAGGATTTGGCGGCATCTAGTGATGTGGTTGCAGATTGCAACCAACTGAGTACCCCTCTGCTCACTCCTCCCTTCCAAGACTGCGGTAACGTGAGCCGCCGAGTATAAAACCGTTGTAACGCCGTTTGCCTCGCTCAGAGGCCATCCTTACCATAATAACACTACTTTAGAAGCAACGGAAGTCAGACGGTGGCTAATGGTACCACAGTTTTGCACTCTGCAGCTCACGTTACCGCAGTTTCACAAGCGTGTCGGAGAACTACGATGGCCTTCAGGTAACGTAAAAACGTGAAAGGCTCTCTCCAGAGCCAGTGTTTGGTTTGTCCGTTCTGGGCTACTGTTGAAACATGGCGGAGCAACATGACGGACTCCGTGAAGAGGACCCGCTCCCTATGTAGATATCAAGGGCTCATTCTAAGCTAATGAAAACACAACGATTCTTAAGGCCCAAACACACCAACCCGACATCAAAGAACTAGCGGCGAACTAGTGCCTTCGTTGGCTTGCTTTCCTCACGTCCATTTCGATTCTCGTGCACTGATTCGTTTAAGCTGAACAGCCAATCAGAGTGATTTCTCAGAGTGATTCGCCGGCGATTAAACATGCTGAATCGGACGAAAAACCTCCAACACGGGCAGACTGGAACCGACAATGCGGGACGCACCGAAAAAACTAGGCCGACAGACGCTCACCGACGGCCCCAAACTGTTCAACCGTCAGCTTGGTGTGTCAGGGCCCTTAGTTTCAGGTGATTATGTACTAATGAAAATGTAGTTATGAATATTATATTCCATTTCTGCTAATAGATTCCCCGAATTGTGATACACTGTTCCTTTAGTTACTAACAAAATTATAAATAAATGTTACAAATCCCACTTAATTTTTCCTTTAGTATCGGCTAAGAGTCAGTGAGCATGAGATTGTAAGATTTGAGTATAATTTACCTTTTATAGAATTTATCAGCTACTTTTAGATGCTCATATCCTGCAGCCACCAGGAGGAGGGTCAAACTCCCAGCTGCTACACGAGGCAGCGGACCAGTTTATAAAACTTACCATAATGAGGTTTAAGACCTGTACTGTCAGACATTACAAGCCTCCAGTTTTAATTAGCTGCAATGAACCATTTTGGAGATGCTGGATGTAAACTGAACTGGATGAATACACCACAAATGACTGCAAATCTCTACATGGAATTCATTTTCTATGATTATTAGGATAATCAGATGTGGGGAAAAAAATTATTAAACGTGATCAAATTGGAGCAGTATTGAGTGAGTGACACATCATGGTTGACAGGTGGACAGAACCGGATCTATATCTGTCAGTCTGCAACTGTCTCATCTGTTGTACCTGTATGGAGTGTCCAGTTGAGTTGAGGGGGAATCTGAAGGTCTCATTGAAGGAGGGCTCTCTGTCATGTCGACACACTCTGGTCTTCTTCTTGATGATCCTCTTCTGAGTGGCCACATTCACCACATACAGCTTCACATACAGGTCTGAAAGCAAATTGGATAAATCATGAATATGGATTAGTGAAGCTATTATAAGTTTATAAAAAACATGCATGTGCACAAACACACACTACTTCCAGACCTGGCAGGTGGTCGGGGCTTTTGAACTTGTAAGTGATGTTTCTGCACTGAAGGATCTCCAAGACCAGCTGGTCCCCTTCTGTCTTCACCTCCTTCTTCAGAGCCACCTTGATCTCCCCCATTATTTGTGTTTTACCGCCTAAAAGTAAGAATGAAAAAGAGACATGAAAAAAACGTGATCGGGGCTTCTCTAAAAGTTATATTTGCTGCCTCTATTTTTCTGCTGATCCGATCTGTGACTCAAAACCGTGACACTATCCAAACCGCGAGTTTTGTGATCCGTTGCACCCCTAGCCAACATCAACACATAATTAAAGTTCCTTGTTGTAGCTTTAAGTTATTTAAAAATGGTTATTTTTGACACTGACATTAGTTGTAATACTAAATCCTGAATGCTACTATTTTATACCTTTCCTAAGTGTAGGAACGCACGTTTAATAGTTGAATGGACTTAAATATTTTCTGACTAATAACTCTATTTCTTGTTCAGACTATGTTGAACTGATAACCTTTGTATACACATAAGAATTGAAAACTTCTGACATCAATGTATTGATCATATTATTAAGAGTTTCACAGAGAGAGCTCCGTCACTGAGCAGATTCCTGGAGTTTATGTTCCTGCTTCCAAGGTTAAAATATAATATTGGTAATGTAATAAATGTCTTCACAACCGTCAAGAAAAAGAAAAGAAAAAGAGACGTGAGCGATCAGTTTTTAGAATAAAGATGGTTGTTTCTTTATTTCTTTATTCGGATAGCCCTCGCTGAACCCTGTAAGTACCTGCAGGCCTACGGTTGCACAAAAAGGATTATTTAAATTATTTACCAAGTATGCATCACTAAACTTGGGCTCGCAGCAGAATGAAAGCAGGTCAGGGAACATCTTTATTATCGACTGGCATGTCTCTATTGATATTTAAGGGTTGTACTAAACCAGGCTGAGTTAAATGTGTTAAATGAGTGATCAGGCTCCATGGAAATGACCTCCTGACCCTCATGTGTCTATCAGCTGCCAGGCTACAGCCTAAGATGACCTTGGGTTTCTTTGTTACAAATCGTAACTAGAGATGGACGGGAGGCACCGTGACACCTGAGCTACATGAAACGTAGATACAGTTATGACAGCGGGTAGGATAGTGTGACATCCATGTCTCTTCAAACCATCCCAAGCCATGCATTAAGTCATTAGGCTGAGTAAATATTGTTTTTTCGACAATAAGCACTTAACTTGAGCATTTGACTGCACAATTATCTAGAGTCATTATGAAAACACACTTTAGAGGTGGTTAAAAGAGTGTCTGTGCAAATAAATAAAAATAAAAAAATAGTGTTGTTTTACAAAGTACCCAGCAGGTGGAGACATACAACCAAGTAATAACTGGAAAACAGGACATTTCTGGAACTTGCCTTCATTTTCTGGGGTCCCTAGTTGGTTTTTGTCGGTTCCGTTAGGAATAGCTTTACCACTGTGAGACAAAAAAGAAAAAGCATCATCAGACCTATTGGATGAAATTTCAATACTAGGCATTACTGTCAGCCTTAAAGGTTACTGGATGGGCTAAATGGTCTTACATGCGTGGCACTTGAAAAATGGCACTGTCCACTCCAGTGCCCGCCCCGTCTTCCCCATCCAGACCTCCGTAGGCGTCCCCCACAAGACTCGGGGCGGACAGCACCACTGACCCTGAGACGTCACCCAGTCGGTGTCCTGGTCCTGAGGGTGGCGAGAGCAGAGAGTGATGGTGAGGAAGTGACGAACACAGAGCATCTTCACTGACTCAGCTTTTACCACTGGGTGCATGCGTGTCCAACAGAAGCACTTCACACCCCCAGCTATCGCCTCGCTGACGGTGACGCTGTCTGTCACACATAACTTTGACTGAGCATCACATAACAGCAATAAGAGGGGAGGGACGGATCAGCGTGGATGACAGCTTGTCCTTGCATTTAGCAGTGCAGTGTGAATTAACTCATAAAGATCACAGCAGTTCCCTTTCATGAGAAATAAATGAAGGTCACTGAGTTTAATAAATGGAAATGAATTTAATGTGAGAAAATGTTATATTTTCTCTTGGCTCCTGGTCTGCTGTTGAGTTCTGCTCATACAGTATGAGAGAGCGTGATTAGTTCAGGGACTATGTGAAGTGTTTCTGTCTAGACGAAGGGTGGATTCTTTCTTTGCCTTCATGATCTCAGTGTCCACTGCCCACATTTGCTTTAAAGCAATGACTAATAGTAGTTAGATTATGTTTGGAACACAATCTGTGGCACAAAGGTAATAGCTGAGAAGTTTCTATAGCCATAAAAAAACATAATTATACCAATAACAAAAGAAACACCATCATGCACACTCTCAGAGAATTATTTTGTTACTTCAATCATTTACACATCTGGTTATATGGTAGTTTTAACTGTGCTTCTTATTTGTTCGTTTTTTTTTTAGTGTTTTTTGCATTATGGTTAATACGTTATAGTATTAATAATATTTATTTAGTACATTATTCCTATGTTGTCTCACCTTCCCTCGACACATCTGTTCCTCTCATGGTTAGCTGACCGCTTTACTCTCATTGGCCGGTGAGTGAGCCTCCTGTTGACTTTTGAACCTCTCGGTGTGCCTGTGTTTCTTGCTTCAGTCTCAGTTTTGTTTTGTTTGTTAGCCAGCAGGTTTGGGAGAGGATTGGGTAGGGAGGGGAGGCTGTGTGCCATACCTGTGTGTGTCTGCGTGTGTGTGTTTTGTGACTTATCTAAGGGTTCATTCATATGGCACACGCTGCATGCACACACACAGAGAGACTGCAGCATCACATAGTCCTCAGTGGCCGGGGAACAGTAGCCGAGGAAGCTGCAACTGCATGCTTAAATAGCTCTGACAATAACTTATCTCAGCGAGGGATGACTATATAGTCCTTCATTTTGAGGACGTCACACTAAAGATTATGCATAAACATGAGAGGATATTGTTTAAATTGTGTTAATATGGTACAAGACATGTGAGGGATTGCCATCCCAGTTTGGTTTCTACACTGGGGTTCAATATCTCCACACTAGGGTTCAGTAGAAACCATACGCTTGGGATTGGCACATGCACAATTCACGTAGAAACAGAGCTCTAATTTTGGAGATAATTAAATGTATATATTTTTTTTGTTTTGTTATTGTTAAATACTTCTGCTGTGTAAATAACTCACAGTAATATATCAACTTTATGTCCTACTTAAGATACCAAAATAGGCAGTAAAAATGTTAAACAGATGGGAAATGTCAAATACTGTATTAGGGATATTTAGTGCACTGAATGTGCCAGATTTATAAATATTTAATTCTAGATTTAAAGACGAAATAAAATAAGATTTTACAGCAAGTTTAAGTTAAGTTATTTGTCTTTTTCATCAGCCTTGGATTTCATCTAGTGACTAAATTGATCTAACTTGGAGGAGTCAGAAATTAAACGAAGATTACTGATCAAAATAAATCATTTTGTGCTCAGAGAAAAAAAAATTAAGACGAGGCGAGCAGAAGGCAAAGGTCAAATGTTAAGGAGATGAACGCACAGCGGTTCAGGTTTTCATTAAAGATCTCAACAAAGCTTGCATGCGCAGGAAAAAAGGAAGCATGTCACAGGAAGTGTTTTATGGGTAG
This sequence comes from Sebastes fasciatus, assembly GCF_043250625.1. Classification (NCBI taxonomy): domain Eukaryota; kingdom Metazoa; phylum Chordata; class Actinopteri; order Perciformes; family Sebastidae; genus Sebastes; species Sebastes fasciatus. Next base: position 26,130,742 of record NC_133798.1, on the reverse strand, counting down.
AGGCGGGATTTACTTGGTTGCAGGCGGGACTGTTGCACGGCAGCCTCGGCGGCAGCAATGGCTATCCCAGCATCCTCGAGGTGGGCCTGAGTGACGCTGCTCTTGCTTTGGCTTCTGGAGGGGCCGTGGGAGCGCAGTTGGCCATCGGAGGAAGACTTGGAGCTGCCTGGGCTGCTGTGTGACTTTTCCAAAGGCAGCATCTGCATGTCTGGAGGAAGAAGAAGAAGACATCGAGGGTTATCGCTGAGAGGAAAGAGATGAATCCACACTGTTAACACTATTTATGTTTTTCTGCTCCACAGCGGTATTGTGTCATGTAGCAGTTGACAAGCACATGGAGTGTAATTACAGCTGTCAAGATATGATTAGCATTTTTGTTTCTATGGTAACAGCCTCTATCCCTATGACAACTGAGTAACCAGTTTATGAATTACAGTTTTTTGTCGCAAACGGACACCTGCCAAGGATAATCTGTGTCACGATGTGTCATATAGAATAAACTGATTCATTGAAATTATGGAAATTGAGGATGTGTATGAGTAGCAGGTTTACCTTTGGCTGGATCAGGGAAGATCCCATGGCTTCTGCTCTTGATTACAGAGTTTTTAGGTGAATCAAGACTCCCGTCTGGTCCTTGACCGTGCCCAGGCCCCAACCCAGGGCCTGACATGTGGCCTAGGCTGTGCCCCTGACCGTAACCCTGACCTGACCCGGACCCCGGTGGGCCTTGAGCAGCATAGTTGGCTTTGCTGTGCTCGATGCTCTCGCTCTGCTCCTTCAGAGGCAGCCAGCGAGGAGTGTTGTCCAGCTGGGCGGTGTTCGACAAGTCAATCAACACCTGGGACACAATTAACACACACAGTGTCATTGAGAGAAAGAAAAACATTCAAGACTGTAAGACAAGATAGTAGAAAAAGACCATCTGATACAAGGGAACAGAGGAATTTGTATGACGGTAGATAACAGCACAGTGTGTGTGCAAACAGTCTATCGCTAAATGCATACTACATTTAGCACAAAGATGAAGAGCACTGTTCACTATACAGATTTACAGGCATGACGCAAAGCTTGACTTCGGAGTTTGTGAGAGGAGGGAGATAAGGCTAATATTATTAGAAAAGCTAGTCCATCGGGGGGAAAAAATAAAGCAGCAGAAAGCTTTTGTGTGAGGTAAACACTAAATGCATTTGACATTTTCAGACATTTTTATTCAGATTCCAAAAGTGCTCACTTCTCCGAGGAAGTCGTTGGAGGAGGATCTGTCATAGTCCCACACTGTCACCTCCAGCGTCTTCTTCTTTAACTGGATAGAAAGAGTGAAGAAGAGAGAGAGAGAGAGAGTGGGGCAGAGATTATGACTAGGGATATTGTGTGCATATTGAGGGAGAGAAATGTGCATGTGTGAGTGTTTGTGTGCATGTGGGTGGAGGAAGCGTGAAAGAAAACGGGAACACTGTATGTGCAATGCATGAGTGAATGCAAACCTACAACAGGTCAGTAGTCATTTACTGTAATAAGCATGGACGCAAGGACTTGGCACCTTGTACTATCCGAGTACATTTCAACAGAAAGACAAATAGCATTAAAAAACAATAAAATAGATTAATTTCTATTCTATTAATTTCTTCACCCCAGTAACAACCTCCCCCTACTGCCAGTGACACCAGTGCCCCCACTACCACACGCCTATAGACAGTTCTCAAGCCCTGCCAGGTCCCTCCGTATTACAATAGCTGACACTTCTAAATATCTCCCTACTCATTTATTTATTTATTTTTAATTCCTTCCTTATTATTACCACCTAGATATTTTCTTCTTCTTCTTCTTCTTCTTCTTCTTCTTCTTCTTCTTCTTCTTCTTCTTCTTCTTCTTCTTCTTCTTCTTCTTCTTCTTCTTCTTCTTCTTATTATTATTATTATTATTATTATTATTATTATTATTGTGTTGCGTTTATTTTGTATTTTATTACTAAAATTATTAGGACAATTATGTCATCCTTTTTTTGTTTTTGTTATGTTTGTTTTGTTTGTTATGTCTCATGTTAAGCTCTGAGCGTCACCTTGTTTTCCTACTCTTTTCTTTTGTATTTCTCCCCTGTTCTTATCATTGTTGTTCCACTTCCAGGTCACTGCTGTTTTGTTTTTGCACAACAAAAAAGAAGAATGAAAAAAAAAAAAAGGAAGCAAGGACTTTAGATGTGGTAAATAATAAATGTGCATGCATGTGTGCACAAACCTGTGAATGTGTATATAGGACTGTGTGGGAGGAGATGGAAACAACATATCTCGGGGGGTCGTGGGCGAACGAGTGATGGAGCAGCATTTTTAAGGCCGGCAGGGCTCCGGCCAGCAATGAGCCGTGATTAACAGAAGGCGGCCCCGGAGGAGCCGATCTATCCTCTGACCACTAAAGCTACCGCATCTGCACTCATCCCTCTCTGTTGTAATTACAGTCTGGGGTGGCGTCTCTGTCACAAACAACACATGCTGCTATAGCAAACACAGACATCCAAGAATAAACACACGCGCCCATATATACACACAGCAACACTTGCACAGTGACAGACAAGCACACAGGCACATGATTACCAAGTTTCTAGCGCTCTTTTTGTTAAAATGACACGCAGTTATGCTGTCTGTGTTGAGACTGCGTGAGGGCAGAAATGATGGTTGTTAACTTGAGCCTTGGGAGTGCTGATAAGAGGTTGCACAGGGATACGGAGAACAGCCCTGGGGACAAGGCATGAGGACAGAATCCTAATGAGAGTATAAGACATCCACTTCACCTAAAGTGGCCCACAGCACATAACAGGAACTGCACAAGCAAGACAGAGTGAAGGTTTGTGTGTGTGGGTGTGTGTTAATGTCATTCTGCACAGTACCTGCTCCAAATGAATGTTCTTGTAGATGACGGTCTGGTTCCACTCTGGGTTCATGGTCTTCTGGGCATACTTGGTCCTTCTCTTGTTATCAGCACTGATAAGTCATGATATTCACAATGATTGGTCGTCAGTAATAAATTAAAATGTCAATTCCCTGCCTGACCCCATGGCAAAACATTCACCACACTGTGATATGCTCAATAAATGTGGACTGAATAAATGCTTGTAAAATCTCCTGCAGTGGAGACATCAGAAAGAAATTCAAATGTAAATGTTCTTTAAATAGTCTGAGATGCTTTCACAAAAGTCACAAAGTACTTCAGAGATAGAGGCTGAGGAGAGCTAAGAGTGAGAGGCATGGAGAGAGAAAGCAATGGCAGGAGGAGTGCTCTTAAACACCATGAGATAGAGCCGATAATTGGACGGACAACAAAGGCCACAACAAAAGGATGGAGAAACACTTTAGAGACATAATTTACAGAAAGAAAAACACCAAAACGAAAAGCAAAGATCAGCACCACGCTACCTTGCATTCTGGACAACCATGACTTGGCTGAGGGAGTCCAGAAGAGGAAGAGGAGGGCAGATATCACAAACAAGAAAAGCAAAAACACAAAAAACAGTCAGAGAAGCCCGGAGAGCTCAAAGAAAAGGCAGTAAAAGGATAGAGAGCTGAGGCAATCAATATTCTGGGTGCAGGGTGTATCACTGGTTCTGTGCCCAAAGCAATGTATGGTGACGCAAGACCAAAAAACCTCACGGGTGAATGACTAATTCACTATTCTGAACTGTTGTTGTTATACCGTGGTTGTGCACTCTACTGCTCGTGTCTGACTCTTCAAATGAAAGAGTAGGGGAACAAAAGTGCTCTCCTACAAAGCTTTCATTTCTAGGCCTATACAGCGTGTAGTAGAGAGGACTTATGATCTCATAAACAGGTCCAATGGGGTCATTATCTCAGAGCAGATACTGTTACAGAGCAGATAACGGCCGTATCGATCCTTTCTCTGGCTATTCACAGGCTCTTAGAAAGATGGTGGATCAGGACATAGTACTCGGGGACGATACTAAAATTCTCAATTCAGTCAAAAGTGGGCAGAGTAAAAGAGAACTTGTGAATTCAGCATAAAGTATGTTTGCACACATGTATGCTGTCTATGACCAGATACCTGAACATATTATAATGTTGCATTATGGGAAAGGATCTCCTCTCACAGCTTTGTATAAAGCCTAAGGCTGCGTCTGAAATTGCATACTACAGTATGCACTACATACTCAATATGTGTACTATCGTTCAACATACTTTTGTGTGAATAAACAGTAGTGTGTATCTTTTCAGACGCACTGAACTGTAATTACCACGACACCTCCTGAAAGCCTCCTTGCCAATTGGAGACGAGTTACAATGGTTACACGTCTCCAATTGGCAAGGAGGCTTTCAGGAGGTGTCGTGGTAATTACAGTTAATCAACCTCATGTAACCAAACGATGATGTTTGAGAATCATAAAGTCTGAACTTATTTAAAAACTATATTACGCCCAATGGTGGAAGAAGTATTAAGGCTTTTTACTTAAGTAAAAGTAGCAAAACTACAGAGTAAAAATACTTTGTTACAAGTAAAAGTCCTGCGTTCGAAGTCTAACTCAAGTAAAAGTATACTTAAAGTACCAAAAGTAAAAGTGCTCATTATGCGGAATGGCCTATTTCAGAGTAATACAGTATATATTATATTATTGAATTATAATTAGCTTTAGGATTTGCACCGATCCGACTTTTTCAGTCCCGATACCAATACCGATATCTGGGCTTTGGGTATCGGCCGATACCGAGTACCGATCTGATACCACTGTTTAATTAATAAGCTGTATGCCTCACTGTGTGGAAGTGACTGGGATCATTCTTTTATGTGTAAGGCAACATCAGGCCTGACTTAAACATTGCTTTCCTAACTTTGTTAAAACAAGATGTAACAAATAAATACATAGATATACATGTACTGAATTATTAAAATAATAAATCGTACACCAGAAAATTGGTAAAAAAAACAAGAATTACAATTTATGTGTAAACCTTTTTAATGTAGCAACAAATTGGTCAAAACTTAAACAGGAATTAAAATTCCAGTTTATAATGTATATAGTATATAAATATAAAACTGAATTGAATAGATCGGCTTCATTGTCACGATCCAGCTATTTGAGTCAGTATCGGCCTGATCGGTGCATCCCTAATTAGCATATATACATCACTTTAATGTTGTAGCTGGTTAAAGTGGAGCAAAGTTTAAATACTGTATATACTGCTCATACATCAGAATGTATTAGTTGATTTATTTTTTTGATTTTTCTATTGATAATCTGAATATGCAAAGTAACTAGTAACTAAAGCTGTCAAGTAAAGGTAGTGGAGTTACAAGTATAATATTTGATTTCAAAATGGAGTAGAGTAAATGTATAAAGTAACATAAAATGTAAATACTCAAGTAAAGTACAAGTACTGTACCTCATAATTGTACTTAAGTACAGTACTTGAGTAAATGTACTTAGTTATATACCATCGCAAATTACGGCGATAGCAAAGTGGAATCTTATACTTACACATAAAATTGTTATTGGTGTTACAGAGCTGTCTGCCATTGTTTGCTATGAACGTTGGCGTTACTACCGCATTGCATTGTGGGATATTTTGCCGCCGCCGTCGTGTCTAGTGTTTGCATACTGTAATATTTCACCGGAAATAGTATGCAATTCACTAACTATTGGTTTCATACTCAGGTTTCGGATATACTAAACAATCTCACAAACTGTTTTAGCATACTAAATGTTAATATGGAATTTCAGACACAACCTAAAACACCCACGCATTGATTCATAGAATCAAATTGAATCAAATTACACTAGAAATGACTGCCTCATATCATCATGCCCAATCTCATTCTCTCACACAAACTCAGGTAGTTAGTCAATTTGGTACAGGACAGTCAATATAAAGTCAGAAAGAAATAGGGGGGAGAGAAAACAAGACAGACACAGAAGCAGAAAGGCAGACACAGACCAGACATCCGCGAACGCTCAAACACGCTCGGAGCTCACCCTCTCCCAGGTAGAAGGTAGACCTTGACGAAAGGGTCGGAGTAGCCGTCGTTGTCCCTCGGGGCCAGGTTTCTAGCCTGCAGGACGTGGACGATCAGGTTTCCCAGGTTCCTGTCATAGTTGATCTGGAGCTGAGGAGGAAAGAGCGGAGTGGAGGCTGCGTGAGAAAGACCAGCTGAAAACATTCCTCTAGTGCTTTTTATAAGAGTTTTTTATACCTGAATTTCTCCAGTGATGGGATGAGGTGTTCTTATTCCATCTATTGGCTACAAAGAAAGTGGGGAAGAGCATACAATGGTTTAAAATACATTCAAAAATATTGTTTCATGACCTAACCCACAAAGAAAAGTTCATTCCACACTTCAGGGATTAGGTTGCAGTTAATGACTTCACTCTTGAAATATATATTGTCAGCATACAGATGAATGGGTTGTCCTTGTAGAAAAAAAATGCAGAGTACAGATTTCTCGCTGGATCTATATCTCGCTCAGGAGAGATTTTACTATCGGAGCTGTGTAATTGACTGGAAAAGTCCTCCACTGAAGTTTGAGAAGGTTAATCAATCATTAGAGGAACTTAGACATCAATACAAACTGTCTGTTTCAGTTTACACAATTACCAGTGTACAAATATATTTATACTGTTTGTATCATATTCTATACAAGGTATTCATCTTCATTTGTTATTACGTAATACATCCTCTTTCTATCAGTGTGATATGCCGTTCAAGAATCAAGCATATAAGCGATTATAATGAAGCACTTATGCATATATTGCCCATTTCATAAAGAATAGCCATACTCAGGGTTATGCACTGTATCACACTATGTTCTTGTTCCTTTATAATTAGCCTGTCACTCTCTGATGAACAGAGTCACACCGTTTGACCTTCACATTCAACCTTTGTGCGGTTATGATGTAATACTAATGGAGGTGCATGATGGATCACACAGGGTTCCACAGACTGCGGCTCAAAGCACATCCATACCATTATTCATTCAGAGACGTTCCACAGTGTATCCACCTCTGACTGACATATGAACCAGTCTTCCACTCTCTGTATTCAGTCTTGTCATCACATTGTGTAAACTTCACATCTGCAGAGTGTGTCTGAGACGAAGCAGCAGAAAGCATGCTAAACAAGTCAAACCTTGTGTCGTTGTTTCTTGCTTATGGCGGGGGATGCGGGCTGGCCGGGGCTCGGCACACCGCTGGAGGCGGCCGATCCGGTACCCGAGTGGAGGAGGGCGGAGCGCTCTAGTGCGGAGAGGACCCCCAAACCGCCAGACCCAAGCCCTGCTCCAGCCATACCAGGAGCCAGCTGCTGCACCTTCTGCAGCTCTGCAGCCAACTGCTTAGGATCCACACCAGGGGAGCGCTGCCCACCTACTGAGACAAACACGTCAAGTAATTCACCTTGTATTTATGTGAAATAGGTACACAGATACATGCATGCATGCAGACATATCATATCATACATACCAGCCTTAAGCTGGACATGGTGCTCCAGGACTTGTGGGTGCTCAGGGTCAGACAGCATATTAAGGTCGCTGTTTGGATCCATACAGGAAATTTATAATGGCATATCAACCAGTGTATCTTAGCAGTAATCAGTCACAGAGTGATATTTTGTCAGATGACGGGGTGTGGGATGAAGAGGAGGGGAAAGGAGGGAGGAGAGAAGGTGTACACGGGTGCAGAGTTACCATATTGCGATTAAACATGTTGGAGTTTCAGTGGGACAGAGGGGTAAACGATGACAGATGTAACTCACAGTCTCACGCAGAGCTCCGCCTCCGCACATGGCTGGCCCATGATGCACTGCACCTCTTCGTAAGTCTTTCCCGTCAGAGGGATGCCGTTCCACTCCAACACCTGCATTCCTGTGATGTGATGAAGGCACGCAGGCAGATTCAGAGACAAACGGGGGGGTTATCAATTCCCACACAAGATGTTGTAGCCTGTCAGCAAATTCATTTCCCCCCCTTCTGTGTGTAAAATGAAAGATGATAGTGCAGCCTGCATGCTCACACAGCAGACGTAACGCTCTAATGTGTGGTTCACCCAGTGGGAAACTTTAAGGCTTTTGTGTTGACTTTGATGTTGCATCATTATAGCATCACACGCACAGCAACAGAAAACGAGAGTTCTGCACACTTGTTTGTTTTTACTCAAGCACAGAATGGCACGTCAGATATTGAAGACAAAACAACGCATCTCAAATAGTAATATTAATGATAAATCACTACACAGCAAACTTCCAACCCAAGTCCAGAGCTGGTCGAGGCCTCACTTACACAACTGAAATCTGGTCCTCAGATTAGACTTCTGCTTACGAAGCATATCACCAGCCGCTGTGACAATAAAGGCTTGAATTAATATCTCCATATTCTTTTGCATGAGCCAGTGCTCATTTAGATTATTCCCTCCGCTCTATCTCTCTCTCTATATAATTCACTATGTCCTCCCCCCACGTCTTTTCTCCCTGCACCTGAAGGCATTTTCCGCTGCCATTCTTTTTCAGTAAACATCTTACAATTCAGCATACGCTAGGAAGTAAACATCGCCAGCCTGACCGCTATTCCTATTTCTGTATTACAACTAATAATGCCATGAAAAGGGAACCCAGTCTGACCTTTTCTATCTTATTATTTTCAAACCCCATAAGAAAATGTATAAAATACATCCGACCAAGAAGAAATACATTAGCTGATCTGTCCTTCCCTTGTTCCCTCGTGTAATAGCAAAGTCATGGCAGGAGTTCCCTTTAAAGAGAGAAACTAAAAATATCTTCAAACTATGTGAGAATCACCATTAATATTCAGGCTCCTCTCTGTACAATCAATATACATTAGAAGACTAATTATTTGAACATTCTAATAACTTAATGTACTAATTGATAAGTGTGGGTTTCTGAAGATAAAGCTAATTATTGTGTGTGTTCGTCTATCCTGCCTTTGTGTATTTGTGTGTCTATAAAGCTGCTAAATATAGCCTAATGACTAACGCAGCCCAGTGCTGTGGAGGGCGAGTTGACAGGCTCTTTCTGTGTTTGGACGCGATGTGTCGGAGGAATGAGACATGACAGACCACAACACAGAAGGCTACAGCAGCCTCTCACATCTCCATCTGGAATTCAGTGATTCAGGCGGGGATTTTACTGAAAGCTTATACACTGCTCTAAAAATAAAAACAGTTTAAAGATTTACAGCATTAACCTCTCAGGCCTCAGAAAGGACGCACAGCAAAGTCAAATGAATGCACCTCCTATACTTTCATTGGAACAGCACGCTCTCTTTTTCTTACCATTCCAAACTTAACATTGTATTTTCCATTTCAAATGTGCGTGTTGTACTATAGAGTGCTGCAGTCATAAAACCCGGAAATGAGTTCGCATTTTAGCACTTCACTCGATTGAAAGTCAAATGGGTTTTTTGAATGGGTTTTTTAGTTAGATGCCTGAAATAAGGTCTGTAGTTAACATAAGCGTTTTGTGCTACGACTCAAAATACGTCAGTAAATATCCCACTCGGGAATTTTGAAGCTTTTATGTGTCTTAAAAAAGGCGGTTGCAAACAAGAGGCTAAATGAGACTACTAAACATTGTTGTTTACAATGTTTGTTATAGCCTAACTTTCGCTTTTTACTTCTGGTGATTGCATTAACGCTTCAACAATCATAAAAGTGGTGTTCAATTGTGAAGATTATCTTGTGTAGGTATCAAAAACGTTTCTTTGCCACAGAGCTTATTTTCTGCAGTTATCTAAAACCTATTGGAAAAAATCCCATTGGCCTTTTGTTGCGTGAACCAGGGTGATGCTAACTTCCTGGTTGGCCTACAAAAATACGTCATCCCTAGAGCACTCTATTATTAAATAATATTAATAAAACAATTAAAAAAATAGGTCCAAACAAGCCAGCTAGGGCAGATAAAGACTAATTTACACCACCTCCTCTTCACATTCTCCTCTTACCTTCTGCAACTATTCCTGTTTGTTCTGCCACACCACCGGGGATAACCTTGGCAATGTAGGCTCCAATCTCTCCTCGGCTCCCCGGAATCTCCTTACCGCCGACCACACGGATCCCAAGTCCGTTCCCTGAGGGAAAAATAAACATGCAAATCCTAATTAGCTTACAGAGTGATAGGAAATGATTGTGTGGCATGTCTTGTGTGTTGTGTTTGCCTTGTACCTGACACACTGGTGTCTTTGGGGTCTCTCTTCAGCCTGATGCCGGTGTGAGGGAAGGCATAAGGCACCAGATTCATCTGAGAGAGATTTTAAAAGAATTTACAGCATGAAGAAAATAGGTTTCGTTACAGAAAACATGTCAGGTGTACTGTCGGACTGAACATTTAAGTTAGGAAACAGCATGTTGTTAGCTGGGATCTCACCTGTCTCCTGTCTGACATGTTTCCGCTCTGCGGATGCCCCTCTCTTGGCTTATCAAACCAATCTGTGTCCTCTCTCCTCAGGTGGTAGGCTAGGCAGGGAGAGATGGTGGTTAACAGCCATGTACACACAAGCACAAACCGACTGTATCCCTCATAGCTTGATAAATCTCTGCTTTTATGGTAATGACTACTTGGGCAGAGATCGATCTTGCAATCAAGCTTTGGAAACAGTTGGTATGCATCACAGAGTTTGTCACACATCCAACCTTGTTTGTACAATCGCAGGAAGATCTCTGATCTGTCCTGACTGGATAGGTGAAGGCAAAGAAGTATAAACTCTGGTCCACCCTATCCATGCCGACTGTGAGATCAAATGATCACTGCAAGCACTGAATGAAGGATGAGTACATTTCAAGAGCATTTTAAGTTTTGCATGCTTCTGATACCATGCAGTGCTCCCCGTCTCAGTGTGAGGGCTCTTTTTTTGTCCACATTTTCATACAGTAGCGGTTGTATATGAAATATTGTTGTTGAAAGAAGCCCTTGGAAATTATGTATAATATTTAATAATTTCAGACAAAACACTGTGGGTTGTGTCCCATCGTGTGTTTTTATTCCAAAAATAAAAAATAATAATAATGATTTTAATTGTATTCATATTTTTTCTTTATAAAATAATTTGGTGAAGGGGGAGAAATATCGCCACAGTATCTAAGTCATTATCTTCCACTGTAGTTTATAGTATAGAATCAATAATTTAAGTGGTATGTTAATGTATTCGTGATGTACTGTAAGTTCTGTGTGCTGTGAAACCCCCAAAGCTCATCATACAGACATCTAACACCTTCAAAGCATGATATGTAACATCCGAAAGACATTGGATGTCTTTTGTTACATTTAGCATCATTATTGCAAAGCTCAAAAAGCGTCTAAAGCCACGTTAACAAGGCAGGTCGGTGGAGAATGTTCTACATTAGAGACGTGAGTCATCACTTTGGTGTTTGATGCAACAGATTGTCACTAAGAATAGAAAGTGCACAGGTTTGCCAAATGTCTCTTTTTATTATCAGTGATCCAATTCCACCAAGGAGATGCACCAATAATGATGAGGAGAAATGACCTTGATGACTGTATACGCTGAAGGTAAATGTTGCCTGTTAGCTAAATGTCTCAGCACTTCTAATCAGTGTTGATATATGTATGTTCTGATCTACAATCAGTGGCAACATTGACCTTCAGAATTATATTAAAAATTGGATAAAATGCCTGTAACAAAAATGCACTGCAATTCAATGATCACACAATATACACGTGATTTTTCTTTTTGCAAAAGTGCATGAACATGAATACTGGAAATGGGTCTGATATGCTTACAGAAGCACTGAGATGTGCAGTGATGATTTATAACTGAAGTCAATTCAGTATATGACTCGTACAAATATATCTAGTGCTATTATTAAGATGGGGTTCATTCCAAAATGGATCTGACACGTCGACTACTAGAGATCTGCTAAATGACGTGTTGTACATTACTGAGATGTGGGTCATGAATGAGCCGGGTGTGTTTACGAACGAGAAGTGGATCATTCAAAACCATGATGTGCGGCATGGAGGCATACAGTCTCTATGTAACTACATGGAATTGTGATGCTGTCTCACCTTCTATATTCCAGTTTGGGCCTCCAGCTGGGGTACAAAGTTATATGTTTTTTTCAGAAATGCTTTCAACACATGTTCAGTAATCTAACAATCTACAGGAACTAGTGCTACGACTAGATTTGTATTGTGAGTATACTTCAGCACATGCACTGAAATCAGTAGTCAATGTTAAGATGCATGCTTGGAATTACTGCAAGTCTGACATTACAAGCCTGTCAGACAGTTTACAAGCCGTTTCTCACCAGTGCAATGCAAAAACGCGGTGCAGGAATCCGTTTTCGAATTTTCTGCTTTAACTATGTTAACAGGTGTTATGTCGAAGTCTGTTCCCGTTGAATAGTGTCTCCCTTCTGTTAAAATGGTAATGGTAAATTCCATTTACCACGGAAATCGGAAGTCGGAGCTGGGAATGACATGTGTCACACCCATAGATATAAAACTGTTTTATATAGATATAAAACTCTTTTATATCTATGGTCACACCCGAGTTGAAAGTGTTCTTGTACAATAAAAGTCAGAAAAACGTATCGGGGTTTGCTCCAGCCAGGTGAGCTATTGTTAGCCACTGTAAGGTGTAATACCGGTTGTAATACCAATGCATTACGCCAGTATTTTGCGCGTACAAACATCGTAAGAATATGTCCACAATTAGAAGTTGGACAGTACTGTGTGTATGACTGATTAAACGAGACACAAACCAGACAGAAGTGCTAATAAACAGTATATTACTAGAGCCTCTCATAGAGAGGTTGATGCACAGAGCAGCCACTATGATTTTGAGGTCGGGGTTGGTGAGGGTTAGTCCGACTTCCCCCCGACTTCAGGGGTTCGTTCCAGTTGAAATTTTCGACTTTCTAGGGTTTAGGTAAAGGGAAACACATATCGACAGGGAAACAGTATTCAACACAACACCGGGTCCGGTACGAATTATCCCCAATGTCGTTTTCCATTTTCGTCAATGAAGCCCAATGAGTTTCCTCCTAAATAGCACCGTGTCGTATCCACACAGTAAAAACCTATCCAGACAGAGAATGTCTAAGGGGCTAACGTTAACTACACAATACAGAAACTAATCGGAACCCAAATGTGATGCTAACGCTAGCTGTTGTGGCTAGCTCCGGTTTGTGCCATATATTGTCCTTTATTTGGTTGCTGAGGTTGTCCTGTTTGTCGTTCATTATTGGGTGTTGAGTAGGGGAATATCCATTATTATTCCGAAACACTAATAATCCGAAAAATGTCCCATTGGACCGAAAAGAGCCCATTTGTCCAAAAGTCCGTTATGCCGAAAGAAAAAGCCCATTGTTCCAAGGCCCCGAAAACACACACTCTCCGTGTAACAAACTCAAGCACATGGCTAATTATTATGCAAATTGACAGCGATCGCAGGCAGAAGTCGGATGAAATCGACGTCCGTCCGAATATTCTTTCCCCTGCAGAAATGTTCCGCAGGTGTGTGCAAGCATCAAATGATTTCCGTGCCAATTTTTCGGACGAGAATCAGTGCTTGGTGTGAAACGGCTTGGCAGTAGCATTATGAAAAACATTTAAAAAACATTTTAGGGGGGGAAAAAAGTCATCTATCAATGAATGTAAGATTGAGCTACCATAAAAGTAAGTTTTTTTTTTAACTAGTACTGTAGAATACTCTACCGTGTCTGATACTTTCATGAAAGATTCTGGCATCATCTCTGTTCAGAACCAGCATGGACTCACTTAGTGCTGTAATCAAGGCAGATGGACACTTTTACGTGGGGGTCAGGACAAATTATCATCTTCTTATCAAGAATTTAAACCATGCTGATTCTTTACTAATGGTCCAGAAACAAAGCTAAAGTTGTTAACATATTTGTTACTGTTATGCATTGTGATACTTAATCTGATAATCAATGTCGATGACATTAAATCGTCTTAAACTTAATCAAGCAAATGTTCTGCAAAAGTCATTGGCCTTTCATATTGTATTTTTTTGCAGTGTCTAAGTATACTAGTTACTACTAAATGCATAACACGCTGTATCTAATTAAATCCTAATAATAACTTTTTAAATGGTATATTGACATATACAGAAATTGATTTGCCCAACCTAATGGAACACTACCAATCCCACCCTTAGGAAGATGGAGATAGTACATGTCAATATTTGCTGTCAATCACTAGGGGACATGGACATCTCACATTGCAATGAGACATCCACAGCAACAACCAACGAGCAGAATACATTCACTTTATTAAAATGGAAATGGAAAAACATATATGTTGCACAACATGCAAGGATGCAAAATCAGATACAGTTAGAAAAATTAAAGACATATAGAAACAAAGACATACAGTTACATACAAGACAAATGACACACAATAATATGGTGCTAAATGTAATTTGTACACAACTGCACGGTAGTCCTTGAGAGTATTGCATTGCAGTATGGGTTTGTCATGTACAAAAACTCCTGGCAATTGGATTACTCTTAAATTGGTAGGTGTGTGTCACTGACTTGAGTTAGTAGCAGTAGTTAACAACTACACCGAGTAAATGCCTCAACTGCACCTGCAGAACACATCCTGACACAATGATTCAGCAGTATTCCTTTAAACTGACTGCTGCTAGTTGTTTTCCAAAATAGCCCGAAGGGTGTCTAAGAAAAGTAAATATACTTTTTTTCTGAGGCGATGACCTACTTTTCACAAAGACACTATTTTGCTCTGCAGATTGGTGGGGAAGGGTTGGAAAACAGACAGAGAATCCCTAGACACTCCTTGTCATACCTTCATGTAAAAGTCCTTAAATTACTACAGCACAGGTTTCTGCAACTTCCAGATGGTCTATACAGCATCTCAAACACTCTAAATGTCATTAACCAAACATTTTAAAACACATATACTCTATGTACAGTATATAAGTCATATATAATTTAACGTGATTTACGTTAATGAGGCACTTCACATATGATAAAATGATTCAATAATACATTGTGCTATTTTAACATATTGTTTGTTATTTAAGAATGACATTTTAGGGCTTTTTCCTAACACAAAGCTTGATCTTCTATGTAACTTCTATTAAGCTAAAAGTGTTTCGTGGTAGCTCACTTTTAAAGATTAAAAATATTCTAGCCCTATCAGTCTGAATTGCCACTCATGTTTGCCATTATGTGCCACAACCCTTTCTTAACATAAATATTTATGAAGAACTGAATTCTCATTAACTGCGATATATCTACCATGCATGCACTGAATGTGCCTAGTGCAGACACTTTGTCTAGGGTCAAATGTGTATTGCTTAGTATAGTGGGCTCTCACTAAGAATAAGGCAGCCGTGATGTGGAAAACATGTATGAATAACTTCAAGCCCATAGATTTTGTGCACACCATTTGTGTTATCACTGCATTTTAGGAGCAAGGATGATCATTTAACTGTGAAGAAGTAAAGCCATTGTGAAATAAAAAGCCAAAGCATGCTAATGAACTCACAGGACGAACATGAATAGAACTGATTAGTGACATACATAAAACTCAAGCCAAGAGTGTTATGTATCGGTGAGTAAGATGTTAAAAAGAAAAGAGACAGCATGCAAACACCTAACGTGACATTTACCGTGACAGAGGGAAATATAGCAACCAACAACAATTATCTGGATGATTGAGAAAGAACCAGTTAGTGCACAAACTCAGTAGGACCACTCAGCGTTAGCATGCATGACAAGCAGGTCCACACAGTCGAGTTGCTGCAACAGTCTCAGGCTCCATTTACCTTCGCTGTCAGACATGGCGCCTTGCAAGTCATCCATGATGAATGCGATGTCTCGATCATACCCTCGCGTCCGGGATTCCTCCCTCATATGTTGCTGTACCTCTGGCAGGGAATGGCTGGACCCAAACTGGTCCCTGGAGTCAGCAGAGATGGGAGGGAGAGGACCAGCTGAGGCCCTCGCCATACCCATAGGCTGCCCCACTGGGCTCAGAGGGCTCTCCTCCTCCGAGTTCTGAGCCAGAATAGGGATACGGCCCCGACTTTGGCTGATAGGTAGACTGGTGGGCTTTGTTCTGGCCACCCCGGGAGCAAACGCTGCATCCAGGACCTCTCCTTCTGTTTTAAGTCGAAGTGAGGAGCTGGATAGGTCCCGTTTGATAGATAGATCCAAGCCATAGACAGAAGAGGGTCGGGAGGAGGGGCGCGATGAGGGGCGGGAACGGGTGCCACTTGGGTAGGTGCCATCATCGTGGGCAGTGGCCCTGATAGAGGATCCAATTCCGTGGGTCTGCCCAAAATTAAGAGAGCCAGCTAAGTTGGCCCCCAGAGAGGAGCCCAAATATTTCTGCTGCTCAGACAAGTTCTTTCTTAGCCCAAATGTAATCTCATCCTGAAGCAATCTCGCTGTCGCAGCCAGATTGGTCACAGAGGAGGCCCCAGATCCCATGTAGCTGCCATAGTCAGGCTCCAGGTCCCTACTCTCCTGAATTGGGGAAAACTTTGTGATGGCCTTCGGGTCTATTTGGGCCTTTTTGTTCTTCATCTGTTTCTGGTAAAGCACAGCTGCCGGGAGTTGCTTCGCGGCCTGTTTTTCAAGGGTGAGCCTGCCGATGCTGTATTTCTCTCCTTTAGGGAAGTGGCGAAAACTGCCATCGCTGGGGAGATACTGGGGCAGGCCCAGGCCCGTTAGGTGTTCTAGTCCCTCAGTTCCTCGTCTGAACTCCTGCTTGATCTGCTGCTTCAGTAGCTTCAGCTCGTAAGGCTCCTCCATAGTGTCATCTTCACCTTTACCGTAACCCTGAAGTCGAGACGAGCCTAAAAACTCTGCCACCTAAAAGGGAAAAATAGCATGCAAAACTGAGTGTTTTCTAGACAGTAATGTGAATTAAACTCACACAATAACAAATGTATTTTACGTGTGTTGAGTGATCACTGACATATATACAAACATGGTCAGACTGATCCATTGGGTCTACATTTTTTTTGCAACTGTTTGAGGTTTGTTGCACAGGCCTACTGATCTAATCTAGTCTGACTCCCCCAAATTTGTGTCTGTATGGAGATATGCAAAGTGTGTAAAGGCTGAACAATTAGGAGCAGATGGAAACCTTTCAGACATCAACATCTGTTTGGCCAGTACACCTAAGTATCAGCTCAAAAGCCAAAAGCTTTATTTTGCGTCATTCTGAAAGGCTATAAAGATTGCATCACAAGAATAAACTACAATTACCGCCTTGCGTTTGTATGCCTCCGCCAGCCAGTCAAGGTGCAGTTTACATCCATGTCTGTCCAAAATGTCATCATTCTAGCGTATTAGACATTTGTGTGAAATTGTCATAATGAATTCTTGAGTTCTGGCCAAAAACGTGTTTTGTGAGGTCACAGTGACTTTGACCTTTGACCATCAAATTCTAAGTAATTCATCCTGGAGTCCAAGTTGAAGTTTGTGACAAATTTTTCGATAATTCGACGGACATAAGGTCACAATGACCTTGACCTTTGATCACTAAAAAATCTAATAATTTCATTCTTGAGTCCAAGCGGACGTTTGAGCCCAATTACAAGAAATTTCCTCCAGGCATTCCTGAGATATTGCGTTTACGAGAATGGGACGGACATGAGGTCACAGTGTCAATCTAAAATTTGAGCAATATACATGTGGAGATGAGAAAAGTAAAATTGGGGATAATGTAACATTAGAGTATTTACCTCTGCTGTGCGCCTGACTTCTGCTGCCCTGAGTAGTCTGTCTGCCTTGGACATCTCCTTATCAGGCATGTTGAATCCAGAACCCAAGCCGGTGTTGCTCAGCCCCGTTGACGCCTTGGTGAGCTCCCCTATGTCCTCTATCAGCACGTAGTTCCTGGCATTGTGGTGGTCAATGTCGGCATAGAAGGAATCAGCGGAGATGCTCGACATGGGACTAGATGCCATGCTCCTCTCTCCTAGCCCGAGCCTCAAGTCCAAGCTGCCATACTTGCCCCCCAGGTGAGCAACCCCATACCCACTGTCTGTGGAGGACGGCACAATGAGCAGAGGCTGGTTGTGTATCACTTCATAGTTGGTGGTGATCTTAGGCTCTAAATCAGACAGGTTGGTTTGTCGCTGCTTTCCCTGCTGTAAGAGCAGAGCATGCTGGTAGCTGCTGGACTGAGCCTGGGCATGGGAGAGGGTTGGGTAAGGAGACACCTGTTGGTGGTAAAGGGACTGCTGCTGGTAGAGGTTCTGTTGGGTGTAGTGGCTGGTGGTTTGGGTCTGGGGAACATACTGGGCATAGTGAGAGTAGGGACTGGTCAGTGTGTTGTACTGGGAGTCAGCTTCTGTCTGGGGGGGGATGAACTGGTCAAACTCCGACTGGGGAGCTGTCCGTGGTCTCTCCAGGCCGTCACCCCTGGCCTCTCTGATGTTGCAAACCTCGCTGTCTGACATGTAGTCTCTTTCCTCCGCCACCCCCTGGAGATAGGCCCTCTCTCTCTTTTCTCTCTCCTTCAGCAAGGCGTCCTTACGCCGGTTGATACCCATCTCCAGGTACCTACAGTAATAAGAAAAAAAGGGTATTGTTTTAGCACCAACAGTTCGATTAACATTACCACCAAAGAGGCAAAAAAATATTCCGGGTTCTCACACATTAGTACCTTTTATACGAGTGTGACATGTGTGAGTGTTGAGAGGTCTCACTGAGTGATGTCAAGGCAGCCTTTTAGCCCATAAGCTATCAAAGTAAGAGGGGAATCATGCAGATTAATTAGGAATAATAACTGCATGAGAGGGACAAACGCAATGATGTTAGTTAATCAATTTATGACATATTCATTGGCTAGTAATGTCACAGGATCTGAAAAAAAATGCAAGCCTATACCCTAAATTATGTTGATGTTAAATCTGTGGCCTCTCACCGTAGCTTGGCGTCAATCTCCTTTTCCTCTTCGTCTAGCTCAGCTTGTTTCTTGCGAAGTTTGGAAGATTCTCGCTCCACCAGATCGAGCTCCTTGTCAATGTCCTGCAGGATCTTTGCCCGGGCCATCGTTGTACTGCGGGCAAGACGGCGACGAGCAGAGTTGGAGCTGTAGCCTGACCGTCCTGACAGAGAGTCATCGTCGGGAGGGGGGTCCGGTAGTGTCCGCTTTACCTTCTTACCTGTACCAGAGGGAGAGCCTCGGCTCTAGAACATAAAACAGATGATAAATCTGTCAATCACTGAATTATGATTAAATACACAATTAAATTGCAGTTTACTGCATACTCCACTATCATTCTGAAACAATCATAAGCATAGCAATTATAGTTTTCAATAATAATAAGACAGACATTTTTTTTCCATTTATATTCTGCTATGACTTACAGAATAGCTGTCTGCATAGTATCCACCCATCCTGTCGTCTGTGGAAGGACTCAGGGATTTAGGATCAGACAGAGACTTCTGACCCGTCTTTAATATCCGAGGGCCAGAGGAAAATCTGGATGGGTCAGCAGTCAGCATTCTCTGCCCTCCAAGTGACTTTTCCGGGGACATGGGGGAGACTGAGGTGTAGAAGACTTTAGACTTGGAGGGGATGTCTGCTGTCAGGTGTGTACTGTAGCCCACCTCAATGGGTCTTCTGTCTGAGTCTGTCTGACAGCTCAGACTGCCACCTTTCTGAGAGTTCTCTGGAGCGGAGATATGCTTGATGATTTCCACCCGAGTGTCCATCTGGACATTGGGTCGTTTGATCGTTCCAGAATGGTCGGTCTGGACGGATATCTCCGCCACTGTTTGGATAGCAATGCTAGTGACCTTGGAGCTGTGTTTCCCCTCACTGCTGTGTTTTCGAGAGCGCCGTCGAGCTTTTGTGGGAGCATCCCATTCATCTTGGTCCTCATCATCAGTCTGATCTGGGCTATCGACATTCCTCTTGTTCTTCTTTCTCCTTCCTACATGCTGCTTCTCTGCCGAGTCTTCATCATCCGTCTGCACTCCACTATCTATTATTCTTTTCCCTGTGTCCTGGTCAGCTTGAAGCCTCTTTACTAGACTAAGCTGGTCCTGACTTTCCTGTAATTGTGTCCCAATAGCTGGAGTTGTAGACTCGTCTTTGACAGGCCAGTACTGGCCACTGTCCCCTACCCCTGCATATTTAGCATCTAGAAGGTTCCCTGTGGAACCAGTGCTACCGTAGTGCTCATCAAGCTGGCGCTGGAGTTGCAGTTGGAGGTGTTGGATTTGCTGCAACTGCTCTTTCTGCTGGACATAGGTCTCCTGCTGGGCCACCATGTGGGCATGGTGCTCTTCCTCTTGCTGCATGAGAAGCTGCTGTTTCAGAGCCTGAAGCTCCTCAAGCTCCCTTTGGACCATAAGCTGCTCCTGTTCGCGGTAACGCTGGATCTCCTGCCTCTCCCACTCTAGCTCCTCAGCGAGACAAAGCTGCTTGAGCTTCTCTAGCTCTAGAAACTCCCTCTCCATCTGATACTGGGCCATCTTGGTGTTGTCTAAGCCAGGGAATATTGGGGAAGATGCTAAGGCATCCAGAGAGGCAGCAATTGCTTCCAGGGTGGTGTCCGAGTACATGTCCGGATAGCCTGTTATGATGTCAGCCAAAGCTGTGGGTAGGAGCTCCTTAGGTAGCCCTGTTTCAAAAGGAATTATCTGCCCAGGGTCTGTACTGGGAATGAAGCCATACGGATGCGGCAAGTTCTGGACTGTTGATGTAGGTGTTAAGTTAGTGCTAAAGACGGAGCCTGGTTGAGTTGTAATTGCATATGCGGATGGAACTGGTACAGCAACAGAAGAGTAAACTATTCCATCTGAGGTTCTTAGTACACCATTTACACCAAACCCGGCTGCAGGGACCTGGGAGTATGGAGTAGTAGTCATCCCAGGGTAGGTTCCAGTAGCTCTGCTAGTGTAGTCTAGAGCTTTACCTGCCATAATAAGTCCAAAGATATAGATTTTACTTTATCAAATACATTATAATTTCAGGAAACAAACATACTGTACTGTATATGAATTAAATGTCATGCAGTTTAGATTTAAAAAGACTCTCATTTCACATGCATCTCCAGTCAGTTTGGCTAGCAAGATGCAAAACCAAAATATTGAGGGAGCACACGCAGGCACACACATGCATCTGTATGAAGACAAAAGAAAGAAAAAAACAAGCAGGTGTTAATATTTAATGAAAACATGCATATTACACCAAAGCAAATTAAACAGTAACGGAAAGCATGAATTAATAAACTTAAAGGGAACACAACCATAAATGCCTTCAGCAAGCCAAGTATTGAACTGAAACAATATTAGTGAAAGAGTAAAGACAATAAAGTAAATAAAATGTCAAGTCTATTAAAACAATCAAATGCATGCCTATAAGCAAGCACAAAGCATGGAAATACAAAACATGCAAACATGCAGAAATACCCCCATACTCACCAGCAGAAAGTTTGGCAGCAGTGAGGTCTATGGCACCATCTGAAGATCCACTGAGATAGTAATAGTCATTCTTGGGATCATAGGAGAACAGTCCTGCCTCTGTCAGATTGGTCTCAGACATCGATGCTTTTATACCATTCATGCCTTTGATACCATACAGTCCAGCGTTATCATATTGGTAGTGGTCATCTCTGTAGCCAAAACGGTTGTCAGGCTGGTTTGTAACCGGGGGCTGTGTTCTGCAGCTTCCTGTAAATGGCAGCTTGTAAAGGACATCACAGCACACACTCCTCCTACCAGCTGTAAGGTCGACTGGAGTCCCATCGTCCTCAACAACAGTGGTCACCACTCCTGGGCTTGTGTCGGATAAAGCTACCATAGCTCTCACTGGTCTGTAGTTTGACAGATCCATGGCCCCTGTGGCCTCTAAAGAAAGGACGGGACCTCCATTGGTGATAGCTGTTGGGGAAGTCATTGGCTGTTTGCCTCCCGAGGGGACCAGAGCTCCAAACGAAAGATTAATGGGTATGTCTTGAGCTGTGGATGCTAAAGCACTGACTACGGGCCGGGAATTCACAGGTCTGTATACAATCTGAGCTAGCGGTTCGAATGATTTGTATGTGGTGAGAGGCATAGGCAATGATGTAACAGGTCCCTGTAGATCGAGTGGTTTCTCTGCTGGAGTGCTGTTATAAGAAGCAATGGTGGCTGTGCATGTGACTATCGTGATGCTGTCAGTGACCACAGACAGTGTGGTTGCAGGGGTGATCTCTGGACTAAGATTTATTATCTCCGGCTGCACTGCTGTGATTTGACGCCCACTAGAGTCACTTGAGAAAGACTGTCGACATGACTCAGGTGGTGTCAGGTCCATGCCTTGCTCAGTCATCTTGATGCCAACCCTCATGGTACGTAAATCGATAACATCACCAGGGTAGATTATCTTCCCATTCTGTTTCTGCAGAGGTTGGACTTTAGCTATGTCTGGTTGTATAGTGATTGCTACACTGGGTTGAGGGACTTGTGGCAGTCTTTCATGAACAACAGAAACAGTGGTCCTCTGGACCTCAGTGGTGACCACCTGAGTGACCAGGCTAGGCAGGCTTTCAGGAGGCTGGCCTGAGGTGGAAATTGAAGAAGAATACATGTGACTCCTACTGGAGACTACCTTTTCTGGTCCTCGAATCTCTTGGCTCTCAATAGACTCTTGCTGAATTTTAGTGATAGTGACTGGAGCCACAGATACACCACGGGGAATGTCCTGTGCAGTGGGAATTGAGGTTCTCCTTGTATATGCCTCAGTGGTTATTATCTCAAGAGGGTGATCATATTCCGATGAATAAGTCAATATCTGTGGTCTTTGTTCTGTTGAATGAATAGATCCTCTCCTGTAGGGGATTTGAGCAGCATAACCATCAATAGGAACATCTCTTTCAGCTGCCATGTTTACTACATGTGCCATTGGTAATGATTGCTGCCTGGTTATGGATTCTCTCCTGGTGGCAGCATAGGCTTCAGTTGTAACCACCTGCGTGGGTGTTTCATACTCTGCAGGATAGGTAAACATTTCACTCGTGGGGTACGTTGGCTGTACTATAGACGATACAGATGTCCTCCTACTGGTGGTTTCCCCAGTTGAAATAATTTCAATTGGCATCCCAGCCACTGCCTGGGGCTGCAACACTGATGATGTTATTGAAGCTCTTGCATCAACATCCTTTGTTATAATCTCTGTGGGTGTCTCGCGTTCAGGCTGCAATGCTATGACCTCCAGTGGTGGCATTGAATGTGACATGACTGAGGGGGTAATTGCTCCATAGACCTGTGGAATATACGCAACATGAGGTACTTCTGGCTGTACGGTCATTGGTTGGACTTCCATCACAGGAGGTGATGGTGTTACTTCACCAATTGTAGGAGTTATCATCATAGCAACTGTAGTTAGTGGCACTAACTTGGCTGCTTCTGGTGTTGGGGTAGCTTCAACAGCTACAGGTAGAGGATGAGGTACTGGAGATACTGTTGCTACTCCTGGTATTCTAACAATAGTGTCTGTTGTAATAATCTTCGTAAGTACTTCAAACTTTGTAGGGGGCACTTCAGCTACAAGAGGTGGGTGCTGCAAATGTAGCTGCCCTGTCACTGAAGGCAGAACTTCTAAAGGCTGAACAGTTTGTGGTACTGATGGGAGGTCAGCAATGGTGGGAGTATTGTAGTAAGCTGTAGGCAATTCTTGCTCTGTAGAGTGAGTTACCACTTCAACTACTGTAAATTCCTGTTGAGCAGGAATTTGCTGACTCACTTCTGGTATTGGTGATCTTACCATAACTGTCTCGGTGACTATGACATCAGTAGGCATATCCTGTTCTTTGTGTTGCATTTCTATTTGACTTGCAACATGTGGATACAGAATAGTTGAGAGGACTGCAGCTGGTCTATCTTGGGGAACTAGTGCAACTAAGGGTACCTCAGGCTGCAGTGGTACAGTAACAACTTCTGTCAGAGGATGTGGCTGAAAAGGTACAGTTGGTATTTGGGCCTGAGGAACTAGTGCTTCAGCTGAAACCTCTGCCGGAAATGTTATGACCTCGGAGGCTATGTTTGGATGTTGAGCAACAAGTGGTATAGACTGGACCCTTGCTGTGGCTTGGATTGTTAGTGGTTGAATAAGAACCGTTGGCTCTGGGGGCATTATGATGACCTCATGCATTGTTTTAGGTGGTGGCAGTGGCTGAGTAATTGGTTGTTGCTGTTGCACATAGGGTTTCTTAATTGGAAGAGGTACACTATATGCCTGAATAGGTATGTCCTGACCTGATGACACTACCGTGACATCAGCGACAGATAATGGTGGTAGTGCTACAAAAGGCACTTGCTCAACTACTACAGTTGGAGCTATGGATATTGGAGGTGGATGCCTTACAGTGGGGACAGAGGCTCTCCTGACTGTACCCTGTGCTGAGAATGCCTCAATGGGTGTTTTCTGCTCTGAGGGTGTGGTCCGTACCCCTGCCACTTTTGTAGATGGGATGGAGCCTCGTCTTACAGGTGCCTGAACTGTTATGCCCTCTGTTGGTGAGCCAGGCTCAGATGGAAGAGTTATCACCACATAAGTGTGCAAACATCTACCGTGTCTAGGAGACATAGGTGACTTAGGAGATGTTGCACTCAACTTGGATTCCACAGGTCGTGTCAGGCTAAGTGACAGAGCATTTGGAGGTTGTTTGGTCCTCGGTAGTGTTGCAGCTTTGGGGGCCACAGGAGGGGGAGGTGGCTTGACACTCTCTCCTGGCTTGTGGCTGAAAACCAGTCCAGCTGGAATTGATATAGGCTTAGGTGGTATGGGTGGAGGAGGCTTGGCGGTTTGACTGGGGCCAGTTGTTGTATCAGAAACTCCTGCTACTGTTGTTGCAACAATCATCACTGCAGTGGGAGCCAGCGGCTTTGGAGAAACAGTTGACTTGGGTAAAGTGGTAGGAGGAGGTGGGGGTGTTTCTGCTACAGGTATTTCTACTGTGTCTACAGCTTTTGTCTCTACCATAGGTTTAGGCGGAAGTTTTGGAGCTGAAGTTACTGGCACTGCTGACACCTTAGTGGTAAGTGAAGCTGTATCGGTGCTGGGTATATCTGAAGCTATTTGACTACTTTGTGGCAGAGAAGCAGTGGCAGCTATTGATCCTGTGCTAGCCATATATTGTGGGGTTTGTCCAAGCAGAGATATGTTTTCCACACTTGGCACTATGATGACTACATGCCCTTGTCTGGTTGGGGTCACTACTTGAGGTACAGCCACACCATCTGGTTGCATTTCTTCCATTCTTGGCTGTATATCCACAACTACAGACTGCATTGGCTGGCCAGTCACTGTGGTTCCCCTAGTGGTGGTCACAGTAGGGGTGACATACTGAACAGTCCTTACAAGTGGCAGCTCTTTGTTAGGCTCAGGTAATGACACTGAAGTAGACCGAGGGGGAGGAGGGGGTGGGACCTTCTTTTTGGTTATAGTAGTTGATGTTGGAGCTGGTGCAGGAACCTGGGCTGTTTGAGCTGGAGTTGGGATTACAACTGGGCTCATCGATGAGACAGCTGCTTTTACAGGGACTGAGTGTACCACTTTGGCTTGGGCTTGAGCTGGGGTAGTTACAAGTGCTGAGACCGGTAGTGGAGTTTGTGCAGATATTGGAGGTGTAGTTGAAACCAGGTCAGGCATCTTCTGGACTATAACTGGACCAGGGTATGAGGCCAGAGTGACAGAAGCAGCAACAACATGGGCTGAAGCTGGAGTGGAGATTGCAACAGGTTTAGCAGTAACTAAGGTTGTAGGTTGGGCTGAGACAACAACAGGTGCTGGACTCTGTGCTGAGACCTGTATTACAGCTGGAGCCTCGGTGGGCACCTGAGATGGAGATGAAACCAAGTCTGGCATTTGAACCACAACAGGTGGAGGAGTAGACATCCCCACTAGGGCTGGAGTTGGGGCGTCAGCTGTAGAAGTCTTAGCTTGAACCAATGCAGTTGTTTGAGCTTTGGATGGATCAGACACCACATCTGGTATTGTAACTATAACTGTGGTTGGAGTGGGATGAGAGATTGAGCCCCCACTATACGGTATTGCTGCAAATGTGGCAGGCGATGGTGGCGAGATCTCTAGAGGCAATTGGGTTACAAATGAAGTTGGAGGTGTTGGTGTAGACAGCGGAGTTGAATCTGATGAAGGAGGTGTTTGAGCCTGGAATGAGGATGAAGATGTTGCAATAGAAGCCAAACTGGAATCTGGAGTGGCTGGTGAAGTTGGAGGTGACATTGGTGATAGAGGCGAGGGTGTAGTAGTTAGTTCTGGGGCTGATATTGGAGTTGGAATAGGTTTTGGCTCTGGAATTTCACAGACCACACAGATAGGCTCCATCTCAGCGGTTTCAGAGAAAGGTGGACTTATGGATGGATCTTCTTTGGTGTCAGAGTCATCACTGGGGGTAATGTCAGAGGAAATACCAACACCATACTCATCTGCAAGACTGTCATCCTCTTCCTCCCCAGATGAACACTGGGTAATCTTGAGGTCTGGTATGGGGAACAATGATTTTCTGAGCGCAGGATCTTGTGGAACCATAGGCCTAATAAAACCTATAGATCCAGTAGGAGTACTCGGAACAGAAGTCACCTCAGATCGCTTAGGGGGTTCAGTGGGGCGTGGTGGAGCAGGCCTTTTCTTTTTCTTCACTGGCAGTTCATTAGACGTTTCAGTGCCTGAAAGAGGCATGTCAATTTGTTCAGTGAAGATTGTCTCTTCAGTAGGCATGGTCACCACACAGGTCTCAGCAAAGGAGGGAGTCCCAGTGACCGAAGCCCCTGATGAGGAAGACTCCAAGGCAGTCTGGGCCTGTTGAAACTCTTGCTCTATCATCATCAGTTCTCTCTTTTTCTGCATCATCTCCTCATAAACCTCCTCTGGAGACCTGAGTTTTTTGAGACACTCAGAACTAGTATCCTGTTTGAGTTCTTCCTCTTGATATTCACTTATCTTAAATTCAGGCTCCTCAACTAAGGATTCATAAAGATAGTCCTCTATCGACATTCCTCCATAGAGTGGCTCAATATCGGGAGGACTCTCCCCTGGAATAGCTTTTGTCTTCTGAATAATTTCCTCATATGCTTCTTCTGCACTCTTCAATGTCATAGTATTCTCTTTAAATGGATCAGGAGTGTATGGTATCACTGTTGTTGAAGGTCTACGTACTTTATGTACACCTCGCCAAGCCTCTGGTTCTGAGTCTATACTGGCAGAGTACTCAGAGCCAGATGTTCTACTGGTTTCCTCCATTCCCTGTCTCAGATTCTCTGTGGAGGAAGCATCTTCAGTTGGAGACAGTGGTGGGCCTTGGGCTCTAAGTTCATCTCTGTCTTTCCTAGACTTCTCTCCCCCCCTCGTCTTCTCTTCCTCAGAGGAGTCTTCAATGGTGGGGAGAGGCTGGGTTGGCTGCCTGTGCCTTCCTTTGCGATGCTGTTTTCCCCCACTGACTTTCCTGTGACTGGGGCTGCTATCACTGTCCTCCTCCAGGGACGAAGCTGACGTGGGTGAAGACCCTGGGGTAAAGCTAGATACCTGAACACTGGACGATCCCTTTGACAGGGATTCTGTGATGCTCTCTACTTCTTCATCTGTGCTTTGTCTCTGTCTCATGACTGGAGTAGCTTTCTTGAAAGTAGCGCTAAGCCTCGTTTCAGGAACATCTTGAGTAGCTGCAGTGTCAGTTTCTGGGAGGGCTTTTTTCATGGCTGGGCCTTCTTCATTCTCTGTGCTACTTTTTCTGGCTGTCACTGAAACATTATCAAGCTCAACCTCTTCGATAGCTCCCTCATCAGCCAAAATATTTTCTTTCTCATCTTCTGAAAGAGACATTTCTTCGTCATCACCCATACCCATGATCTGCTTGCGGATGAATTCTTCATCATCCATAGAGTCAGCGCTTTCAGTTTTAAGGTCCTCACTGCTGGATGAAACATTGCTGACCTCCAGCTTTCTCCTCTGGACTTGAGGTGAGGGTGTGAGCTCACTTCCACTGCTCTCAGCCATTGCTTGGAAACTTAGGCGCCTTCTCTCAGCTTTAACCTCCTCCTTTACTGGCATGGATGGATCTGTATTTTCTGTATCATTTTTACTTGTATCCCTAACCACCTGTCCATCCTTTAACTCCTGGGATATGGGTAAAATCTGGGGTTGATCATCATGTTCCTCTGCTTTAGATTTAGGCTTTGTAGCTGTCACAGGAACAACTGTGTCTTCCAATTTAACCGGTCCAGTAGGTAGGGAGACGTTTCTTTCTTTCATTGGCCCTTTTTGGATTTCATCTTGCTCCTGAAATGTGAAAAAACAAGATAACAGTAAATACATTTCCTCTATGAAAGAACCAGACTTTCTGGGACAATCCTAACCAGATAATTCATCTTGTTTTTAACTTGCAACTGCAGCATGTTATTAAGGGTAATTATGAAAATGGTCTAATGCAGTGGGAAGATGCATCATTCACCCAAGTCTTGTCAATATAAGTAATAAGAAATTACATATTGCAGAAGACACATAAAAGAGCTTAACAGAATGTACGCACAACTTACTACCCATTAGAGAAAACACAACATAGGCTGCACATAGATTGTCAGTTTTGTAGCCAAACATTGGGTATTTTAAAGACAACATTGGTATTTAATCTTAAAGTACATTTTAATTAATATAGGGAATGTTTAGCCAGGATGGCAGTATCTCCTCATAGTTTTTTTCTTTTATACAATATTGTTTTTCTTATCTCAAATTGAACATTTGTCAATACAACCATCATTTTTAATCAAGAGGACCTATTCTTACTTTTATGATGATGCTCTTTGTAGATACTGGTTGTATCTCTGGAGTTGAGGTGATGTCAGTAATCTTCTCAACCAACTTATCAGCAATTTCCTTGCTATCAGCTGCTATGACTGGTTCTACTCCCAATACCAGCTGTGGTTCTTGTGACTTTGGTTGTACCTCAACTTTTGTTGGCTCTGTCGGCTTGATGTGGTCATCAGGCTGTACTTTCATAATAATCATCTCTGGAGCAGCAGACAATTCTGGCTTTGTTTCAGTCCCTGGGACAACTCCATCCACAGCAACCTCTGCAGCAAGAGGTGAAGTAGGTACAACTGTAGGTTCAGTCACAGGGAAAGAGGAAGCTGCAGCCACACCTGCGTCAGCTTTGACTTTTGGAAGCTCAGGTCCAGGCTCCACTTTCACTGCCTCTTCTCTAGTTTCCACTGTTTCGGTCTTGGGAACATCTATGTTTGGCATGTCAACCTTTGGTGTAACTGCTTTCTGTTGCACAGTGGCCATGGTGGGTAAAATGGGTTCTGCTGTGGATTCTGCTAAAGGCTGTTTTACTGCCGTAACAGATGAAACCTTTGCTGTTGTGGGTATGCGTGTTGTCTCGATCTCGATTTGTGCAGAAACTGCTGTAGGTTCCATCTTTGCTTTTGGGGTTGGAACTGTTGGTACTGCCTTGATGGGGGCAGGTGTGGGCTGTGGTTTTGTGGCCGCAGGTGTAGGCTCTGCCTTTGTAGGGGAAGTTTTGGGCTCTGCCTTTTTGGTGGCAGGTGTGGTCAGGGTCTCTGGCTTGGCAGATACAGGCTGGGACATTTTTCCTGAGTCTCCCAGCTGTCCAGACAAAGCCCTCTGAGTCTGGCAGTTCAGACACAGCCATTCCTTCTGTGATCAAACAAACAAACACAACATATGATTAGGAAACAAACTATACCAAGAGTTACATAAAAAAAAACACCTTACAGGCCCAACTAGATGTTTTTTGACCTGTGGTATTTCACATAGTGTGCAACTGAAGACTTTCAGTTATATAATAAGTTGCTGCTAAAACAGCATTTTGTAGACTTCTTATCAGATCACCATTCAAGTTTAAGCCTAGAGGGTTATTTCATAAAGGAGGGACAGGGCTTATTGTGGAATGTCTGACTTGAGCTAAACTAACTTACCAATGAACAGCACAGCCATGGCTTTTTTAACCTGCTACTTTTACGGATACTAAACTGAAGCACACATGCCAGTGTTGTTTTCTAATGCAGCATTTGCCACCTCTTCAACCTCTTTTTCATATGCTAAGTTTTTGGAATTCTTGATTTAACCATCATTTTCTGGTATGTGTTTGTTAAGGGTGGATTAGTTTTCCTTGGTGAAGTTTTGTTGCTACTTTGATAAATCCCTCGTAAAAACAGAGCCTATTCGGCCAAATCCTACAGTTAATTGCATTTCCCATAAATGGTAATATCCGTGACTGAATTAGTATTTACTATAAAATAAAAAAAATAAAAAGCAAGCACGTATGCTATTCAGTTTGTAGTAGTGAAATCGTCCAAATGGTGCAATTGTATGAAAGTGGTTTGTAATTTTTTCAGTGTATTTTCTCCAATGCATTTATTGTGTGTGTGTGCTCAGAGATATTGTATTAGTGCAGGACCGGCACACAGATTTATGGGCATAATAACAGTGATGAGGGAGTGGAAGGACTGAAGCTATACTTCTAAACAGAAGCTGCATTTTAGTTTTTTAGTTTTCAAGAATGGTAGTTCCATGATAACATAGCTCCAGTTTAAAACTGTTTTGTGGAGGAGAATTTGCTAAAAACAAGCCTAATATACTTTGTCTTTTACAAAGACAGACAAAACAAACATGCAACAAAATCGTTTCAAATGTATACCTAGTTGTCTGCTGTTTAGACTTAGTATAAACATATCAGTTATTGAACATGCAAGTGATAGCAGGTTCCAAGTATGTGTTTTGGGGGCATATTTAGGTGTTGGACTGTAACTTTAAAGTTGAAATGATATGGAGGTGAACAACTAGTTAAGAAATAACACACTAACTGCATAATGTCATATGTACCAAAGCAATGAGGTATTGTCGAGTGTTGCAGTGGTAGTAGTACATCTTTGACTTGTTATTGAGATGAACATGATACAACACAGTCTCTTATGCTGAGTAATACCATAGCACTCAAAGTAATATAGATTCAATCCTCACCCAGCTACTTGTTACTGGACAATTCAAACAACCGTCGCATTTACACAGAAAAATCAACAATAAATAACATTTTCAATAGAAGCTTGTGGTCCATAATATTAACATGCTTGCCGCTATTACAACTTACGACACTTGTGAGACAGCAATGAAAAATGCTTACCTTGCAAAAGAGCAAATCACATCATAAAAGCAATGCTATTAGTTTGAAAATGTAATCCTCTGAAGTCACATTTCTTATCACATCTAAGCTCCATTAATGGACAGTTAAGGAGGAGAGGATGCTGTCAACAGATAAAGCATTGGGTCTGTAGCAACCTAGCAGACCAAATCACAGCAATGCGCCTGCCTCTGCAGAGCCAGGGAGAGCAGCTCTGATGCACAGGACAGAGGAGGAGGTTACAATGCACACGCATCCTGTATGTGCCATTAAGTTTTAATCGCTCGGTTCATGAGATGAAGTATTTAATAAATCTTAATTATGGAGCCACAACTGCCACATGTGCACACTAATGTCTATGCACTTTATAAACAGTAGGAGTATCTGGATGTGTCTCTGAACACACGTTTTGTCTTGGAGATTAGCACTCGTCCAGGATGCAGTGACGTAAATTAAAAACATATTTCACAGGCTCATGTACTGAGTTGAGCTTTAGTAAGTGATGTAATCTGTCATACCCTGGTTTAGGTCTGCTCTTACAATCCAGCCGTGCTGGACATTTCATCTGTGTTCCCATAAACAAGCCGAAAATATCACTTAAATCCACTGCAAATAGGGCATGGCTGAAAAATATGAATGCTCATATTCTACCCTGAGACTGGGCAGCAGCAACACAGCAAGAAAAGCACAATTAGCTGCATTGCTGTAAAATGCTTTCACTGACAAAGAAATATTCATGGCAAACATAATTTCAGCTAATATATCATATAAATAAAGTCATACTAATGCAAAACATTGATTGACTTGGAAACCTGATACTGATGCATTCACTTTGATTGAAACTGAGATGCTTTTGTTCAGTCAGTTGTGGTTCAGTCAGGAATATGATAATCCGACTGGCTCCCTGCGGTAACAAACAAAGCCTCATCAGCATGGTGCATGAAGCTCATAATCGCGTTAACCAAGAAATCATTTAAACCTCAATTTCATGTGATCTGACGCAAGCTCAGCCTCACCGATGTTTACCTTTGAAGTTGTTAAAGTTATATGGGTCCACATAAAAGCTAAATCCTACTGAGGGTGATTTTTTTTTTGGCACTGTCGCACATTGCAACTAGTTCATCTACAATACAGAACAGCTTATATCTCAGTAAATGGAGTTGATAAAATAGAGTTGTATGTATTCAGGCTGATCTTTTTTGTTATAATAACAAATCTGTAAATCACAGCATTCTGCCTTAAACATCTGTCAACGATATAATTCCCACACATCCCTCTCCTCTTTCTCACACAGTAATCACAGCTCCTGTTGCATACATATGCTAATCAGCAAAATCCTGTCACTACCGAGGCCATTCACGTGATAAATTAGTAATCAAAAACTCCAGCTCTTCCTACTTTTCTGATCATCTTATAGACCCACTACAATGACCTTATCAGAGGCAGCTCATATGCACTGGTGCAATCTCTGTAGCTATGGAAATAAATGCAATTATACCCCGTATATGATCACCATTTTGGAGGAAAATATATTTAAAAATCATTTTTTGTAGATTAAATCCTGAGCTGCCATAATCATAATTTGAGAGAATATGACAATAGGAAAAAAAGCACAAAATTAAAAACTTTGTTACATTTTAGATAGAAGTAGAGCTGCGACAATTGATTTTTTTAATCCATTAGTTGTCAACTATTAAATTAATCCCCAATTATTTGGATAATCTATTAATCGTTTTTTATGGAAGCCCATTTCTGCCACTGTGATGAAAAAAAAAGATCCTGTAAGTCATTATAATGAGATAATATCTCAATATTTTGTAAATGTTGGCTTACCATCTCAATTTAATGAGATAGTAAGTCAATATATTGAGATACTAACTCATTATTTTGAGATAGTATCTCATTATAATGACTTACAGGATCTTTTTTTTTCATCAAAGTGGCGAAAATGGGCTTCCATTGGTTTGAGTAATTTTTTTAAGAAAATAAAAAGTCTACATTCTCTGATTCCAGCTTCTTAAATGTGAATATTTCCTGGTTTCTTTACTCCTCTATGACAGTAAACAGAATATCTTTGAGTTGTGGACAAAACAAGACATTTGAGGACGTCATCTTGAGCTTTGGGAAACACTGATTGCCATTTTTCACCATTTTCTGACATTTTATAGATCAAACAACTAATCGATAAATCAAGAAAATAATCGAGGGATTAATCAACAATGGAAATAATCGTTAGCTGCAGCTCTAGATAGAAGTGCACATGGATGTAAAATCCGATCAATTTCATAATTCCTCAAGAGAGACGGATATGTAAATAAACATAATTACAGTAGGTTTTGACATCCTTAACATGCCTATCATTGCCATTCCACCCATCAGTTGTGTCACAGTACTTACTTTATGAAAAACTGGGTAACCTAAATTCATTTTCAGCCATTGAAGATAATTGCACACTGAAATTAACACATTTTAACAATACACAGGATGTTTAGAAGCCGCAGGATCGTCAAAAACCCACATTTGCATAACTCATTAAAATCCAACATTGCGGCCTATTCCCAACTCTACTCCTGCTTCCCTGCAACAGGCCAAACTTGAAAAGAGCTATCAGGAAAGACTGATAGCGAAGGATCAAACAGCAGCGTTCGCAGATGGCTGAGCCATGGCCGTGCATTCCTGAGTCTTTGTGCTGGTCTCACTGTATTCTCCCTCTCCTGCAATCTAAATATGGACCTGCCCCTCACACCTCATCAGGTGCTGCTGGTATTGAACATGTCAAAGTCTCAGCATGATCACTGACCTTTATGAAGAACAGATGGACAGAGCATTGTGTCGTATTTACCAAACAAATGCCAAACTAATCAGCTAAGATAGACATTTACACACTGCACCATCTGATAACTCATTTAACCTCAACCTAATTATAAATCAGACTGCAATAAAAAAAACACCCATCTCAGTCAACAAAAAGACCCTAATCCCATCACATTCCCCTCCAGTGCCAGTCACGGCCTCACAGCCACACAGTCTCCGAGCCGTGCATCAGAGCCACGGGGTTTGGAGAGTCGCCATCATCCTTTTGTCTAATTAAATCTGTTTTATGAGTAAAGAGCAGGAGCCCCAAGCAGAGAGCCGTGGGAGAGGCTGCTCACCCACGATTAGCCTGAGCTGGATTACCAAACCTTCACAATGACAGCAGTCAGGAAATTATGCTCTTGACACCCAGGCGTGCTGCATTAGGCTGGATCTGCTGAGCTTTGTAAAGAAATGCCCACTTCACTTTATTCACAGCAAGACACATTCTGCATTATGCAACACCTGAGGAAATGAGCCCATTCCTGTTGGGCACAGATTAACTTCAAATTTTGACTTTTTTAAAGGGTAACTTGGGTATTTGTCAATCTGGACCCTATTTTCACATGTTTTTGTGTCTAACTGACTAATAGGGACAGCGCTTTCTGAAATCGGTCCAGTATTAAGGGATAACGCTGTAACCGGCAGCTGCTCACAGGCTGAAATATGGTGCTATTGGAGCAAGCTGGCACTGTCATTTACGTCCACTGAAAGTACTTGTTTTTACCATGACAGGCTTTGACAGGCTAAGGGTCTGACATTATGGACAGAGTCTCGCTCAAGGAGAAGTATCGTTCAGAAATCTGGCATATCACAAGGAATAGAAGGCCTGTCCAGTGCTCACAGAAAAGGGCAATCTACATCGTCAGAAGACGCAGTTGGCGCTGAAACGTTAGTCTGTAATAAAGTTGATTTCCCTAAATCCGTGAGTGCCTGTAACGTTACATTGATGCAGCTCACTTGCCTCGCAGTTCGTTTCACAGCTGCCAGTTACAACGATGTCCCTCAATACTGGACCAATTTCACAAAAGAAAAATACCGAAATTACCCTTCAAAAAGGTCCGGTGTGTAGGATCTGGCAGTATTTAGCGGTGAGGTGAGGAGATTGCAAACAAATGAAGCCTTCCCCGTGTGCGAAGCGTGTTGGAGAGCTACGGTGGCCAACGCGAAAACGCGAATTTGAAACAGAGCCAGTGCTTATAGTCTGTGTGTGTACGTGGGAAGTGAGTGGTGAAGCAAGAGAGAGAGAGCGGCGGCGACGGGAACAAGTAATGTTATCGACTCCGGCCCAGGCAGAAAAATGTAACAGTGTTTGGTTTGTCTGTTCTGGGCTACTGTAGAAACATGGCGGTGCAACATGGCGAGGAAGAGGGGACCCGCTCTTAAACGATTCTTATTATCAGATGATTATACACTAAAGAAAACATACTTATTAATATTGTATTCAATTTCTGGTAATAGAGCCCACTAATTTTTACACACTGGTCCTTTAAGATATCTACAAATTTTATACTTTCATTCAAATCACACAAACGGGTTTATTGGTATTCAAATCCTACATACACATTTGGCACATTCCACCGTGCATTATGGAAAACGGACTAGGGGAATAAATCTTGTTTACTATCAGCGTTGACACATGTGTGGTTCAACAAAGACATTGTAAATCAAACGTACAATTCAAAAGCCCAAACATCTATCAAGCAGCTCCTAACAGGAACGCCTGTCACTCTTTTCCACCACTAATGAATCAATCCTGTATTTTGAGTTTGTATTATCAGTTGTAAACACACACCTTCTTATGACACATCAGTGACTGGGTATCAAAGTGGTCCTGACATTTACATAATAGCTAGACTGAAGCCATGGCTTTTGGGCTGTGGACTTCACCACTACAGTATTTCTCAGCCTCTCTCCTCAGTGCCTTCCTGCTGTCGATTCTGGAGCTGGTAAGTTTCTTATTGATTTTCTGGCAGACGCCTTTGGCTCAAGCTGTAGCTGGCTAATATACTTGGCTTTCAGCGGCCCCCGCAGAGCATAACTCCTCATAAATCAAGACCTTTGATAATAGAGAACGTTGACCTACTAATCTGTAATAAGCAGAGTGCTTCATTGAAAAGACAAGGAAATACACCCCCTGCTTTTTCCAATCTGACAAATGGCGCATCGGCAATCTTCCTGTTGACGGCAGGATGCAATGGGGTGACGATTGAGGTAGAAAAAACAGAGTGAGAGGGCGTGTCATCGATAAAAAAGCAAAGACACTAGGAGGTAGGGCTGGGCGATATGGCCAAAACCTTCTATCCCGATATAGGTCATTTCATATCTCGAAAACAATATATATCAAGATATCGCATCCTGTGTGTATTAAATACTTGACAATGAAGAGTATTTTTGCATTTAATTAAGAATTTTACTGCAAAATGATCAGATTTTCAGAGAAATTTGAGTCACTATGTGCTTGTTATCAATGTTAGACGACGTAATTGTGTATCGTGATATCTCTATATGATGTCATCTGGATACAATTCCACTGAAAGATGATAAATTATCATATTGCATTATCGTCCTGCCCTACTACGAGGTACTTAAACAAAGTCGAACCTCTTTAGTGATGTCCTATTTCTTCTGCTCTGACAGAAAGCCACAGCATGTATTAAAAGAGCAACATCCTTTTCTCATATTCAGGGAAATCATTGCAGCTTGAGGGAGAAGTGTCACAGCCTTCATGAAACATCAAACATACTCTGTCCGCTCAAAAGCTAATAAAGTAATACAATAACCTGTACTGAAAAACAATGAATAAATACAATGACTTCATTGTTCACACTGATATAAGACTATTTCAAGAATGTTCTAACGCAGCATCGTGTTCAAAGCATGAGCCGACTCAGTTTTAGCAACACTCAGCCTCATTGCACTTTCCAAAAAAGTGAAAAGAGAGTAGGTATGCAGCAGGTAGGCAGCGCTCAGTCTCTCCTCCTCAGAGCGACTATTTTTAACACTGTCACTAGGTGCATCAGGGGTGTCTCCTCCTTATCACGGGGCCAACAGTCTGTGGTTGTCAGGCCTACAGCAAAAAACATCTTACAGATAGACCTGGTCTGTGTGAAGAATATAAAACTTTGGAGCTAACGAAAAAACTTCAGAAGTGTCACATCGCAGGTTTAAGCGTACTCTGTGCTTGGGCCTGTGTGTCAGAGATATTGCATTTTGTAATGAATCAGTCTCTCATGGAAGCTTTGCAGAATATTTGTTAGTTGATTCCTCCAATGGATCTTATAATTAACTAATATTTTAAGTTGGGCTGTCAAAGTTAAATCAATAATAATGCGTTAATGCAAATTTGATTTAATGCCGCTAATTTCTTTAAAGGGTTGTAGCGGGCTCAGTTTTAAAGCTAGAGTGAAGATACTGGCATCATATGAAACTACAAAAACCAAGAAATCAAGAAAACCAAGAAATCCATTAGTACCAACCATGACATACTAGCTTGTCGCGAAGGAGGTTAAATAACACTCAAAACTTACACAAAATTTTGGCGAAGAAAAACTGGCATGGCCATTTTCAAAGGGGTCCCTTGACCTCTGACCTCAAGATATGTGATGAAGATGGGTTCTATGGGTACCCACGAGTCTCCCCTTTACAGACATGCCCACTTTATGATAATCACATGCAGTTTGAGGGCAAGTCATAGTCAAGTCAGCACACTGACACACTGACAGCTATTGTTGCCTGTTGGGCTGCAGTTTGGTTTGTGATGATTTGAGCACATTATTTTTTATGCTAAATGCAGTACCTGTGAGGGTTTCTGGACAATATTTGTCATTGTATTGTGTTGTTAATTGATTTCCAATAATAAATATATACATACATTTGGATGAAGCAAGCATATTTGCCCACTCCCATGTTGATAAGTATTAAATACTTGACAAATCTCCCTTTAAGGTACATTTTGAACAGATAAAAATGTGCAATTAATTCATGATTAATCATGATTAACTATGGACAATCATGCGATTAATCACAATTTAAACATTTTAATTGATTGACAGCCCTAATTTTAAGACAAAATATAAAAAGGTAAAGACTGCTTTGCACTGTAAAAACTAATCATCTATTTCAAGCCAAGCCACATGGTAACATTTTAGAAAATGAATGAGAAACTATCACTCATGCCGTCTCATCTGTCACACACAAAGCTTTAGCTGGCAAAGCCCGACACACGTGTGTCCTACTTATCAGACAACAGTCACTCCCAGGCTTTTGATGGCATCAGCTGAAGCAGAAAAGGCAAAAGGAAAAATGGATAGACTCCCTGCCAGAGCTCACTTTGCCTTAAGTGGCCTCCTCATCTTTCCAACCTTACAAGTCCTATTTCATATTTTAAAAAGGAGGTATTTCTGCCCTTCTGCTAAAAAGCCACACACGTTCACGACGGAGAACTGGCGGGCACAGCCCCTTTGGATAAAGCGGGTCGTAGGACAGCATTAAGTATGGCGGCTCATCCTGTCCAGTGGTGTTAAGGCCAGGCTATTTCTGTTTTCCACGGCTATTAAGAGGAATGAATCTCTGTCGTACACACAGCCGCAGCAATCATTCCCGCTTGTCCCTTCCCCCATCCAGCGTCCACCCTGGAGGCTCTTCCCCCTCTCTGGTGTCCACGAAAAACGTTAGAAGTGTCAATTACATAAGAGGCACATCTCTTATTTCTATTTGTATTCTATTTCTCCACAATAATGTAATCTGTCTCTGGGAAACCAAACTGAAGGCAGAAATAAAGACAAGAAGAGAGCCACTTGATTACTACAGAGATGAGTTTTGTTGTTTACCGAGTCAACCGGATGCAAGAACATCGTCCCCATTCTCATAGAAACTGTCGGCCAGAAATACTTTAGGTAACACTTAATAACAATCATTTATCAATGGTACATTGCTAGTGAATTAAACTTAGTTACTTTACTGTTAACAAACAATGAAAAGATGATCAATAATGTTTACTTCTATTAGTAGTGCTATAATTTGTCATATATTTTATCAGTAGTTTGTGTAATATGAAATCATTTGTTTATAAATTATATATTGTATCATAGCTAATAAGAGATAACAATTACAATCTGATTATATTAGTAAACTATTTCTTAACAGTTTATTGTTGTACAAATTATGACATTTTATATACTATATTAAATATTTGTTAGTGATTACCAAATGATTTGTAAACTTTTAAGAAATTGTTTGTAATCTATAAACATTACATAGATAGATGGACCAGAAACTAATTATTAACCATTGACAAACTATTAACTATCTAAATATTATTTATATATGCTTTACAAAGTATTTATTAACCATTTAACAAGGTATTATAATCATCAGTTGCAACTTTATAATAGCTATCCAAATAATGTTTAAAGACAGTTTACAAACCAGTTATTAACCATTAACAAAGTGTTACAAATATCTATCTATGTAATGTTTATAGATGTTTTAAAAACAATTTCTTAAAGGTTGAGAAATCATTTAGTACTCACTAACAAATACTTAATATAGTATAAAATATGTTATAATGTGTGCAACGATTAACTATTAAAATACCATAAATTACAGCATTACTAATAATTAGTAAACATTAATTATAATTTAATAGTTTGTTAACAGTAATATAACTACTATCTAAGTTTATTAACTATCAATTTACCATTTATAAGTGATGGTTATTATGAGTGTTCCCAATGTCTTTTTCTACATATTTTTCCTGATTTAATGTAACCAACTTTGTCTCCTGTTTAATAGGATCTCACAATATGAATGTATTAGCATCAAAGATGACCTTATTCAAAAGCCTCCAGTAAAATGACTAACATGACTGACGTGGCACATTATTGAATTGTACCGTTTCATTAATACTTGCAGAGCATCTGACCACTGAAATAACTAAGAGAGACGAATAAAAACCCTTTTCACGTTTTCACCAAATCACTCTCGATGGGTCGGACAAAACCCATCTAACTAATTATTTAAGGAATTAACTGCTAACTCTGTTTGCCAGAAAACCAGGCCAACCCTACATGGGAATGAGAGCTGTTCAGCTGCACCTAACATATAGAATATGAAAAGGCTACACGAGACACACACACGCCAAGCATACAACAATAGTACGTCACAAAGCAGGAAGACACTTGTGCGACTGCCACCCACATAAACTGAATTATATGGAGCCACCGGTCTGCGAGAGAGCAGATGGCCTGAGAGGAAATGTCTGAAGCCCTAATGTACTGCACCGTGTTGCGTTGGACTTAATCTGCTTCACCTCTGGTTATTGGCATATCACAGGGCTTTGCCATCTCAGATCTCTCACGGGGGCCGGAGATTCCCTGGCAGCTATGGCAGCAGATCCCATCTCACTAATGCTGTTGCACAACCCTCAATCACTTTTATACATTTTCAGTGCTGCCGGTCTGCTGAGGCCAGCCTTCTCATGAGCCGTTACGCAATGACTCAGGCCACGCAGAGCAGCCACCACATAGCCTGCATTATAATATGTTTTTAATTTTACTTGAGACCTCTTAGAGTAGGTCAATAATTAAAATAGATTGCATTAATAAACTGCGCACAGACCTCTGTTCAAAGCCACAGTCTGGAAACCAATTCAAGCAAGCTCTCCGTATACTTTCTCTACTGTGGCACATTCATCTTTTATTGCATCACACATATGCCAAGAAATCAAATTAACAATGGGGTGAAATTCAGCCTATTGTGTACCACATTTTCAATAGAAATAATAGAAATGTACGACAGCCAACCTCCCAGTTCGTCCACCCTTTACATTGCAGAAGATATTCCACAGTGTAATAACACAGAAAAAGTACAAAAAATCAATTCGGGATGCACCGATAATGGATCGGTTAAAGGTGACAATAGGGCCGATCTATTCAACTCTATGTTTATATACTATATATTACATCCCTAAAATCAATGGCATTGCTGGCACACTCCAACCCAAAAGAAGGTGTCCTTGACTGCACAAGAATTAACACTAAACAGCAAGGACAATAACAACTTCATAATACAAAATATAGTGCCCTTCAATAAATAAGAACAATCAAATAAACTGTTTGATAAGCTGTGATACGATCATGTCATTTATATGCTCAGTTGCCCAAGTGGCATTGCTTTATGAAGGGCAAACAATGATATCTCTGACATGTACGTTAAGTATTACAAAACATAAGGCAGCTGTTCAGAATACTTTGGAGCTGTTCCCTATCAGAGATCAATGATCGCTGATTGGTTTAGTTTCAGCCACTGTTTCATCTGAAAACATTTAATGAAACGGTGAAACACTGGCTGAAACTAAACCAAACCTGCGGCCACTGATCTCTGATAGGGAACATACATATGTAAATTGATTGTAATGCATGATGTGGCATTATGTAATTGTATTTCTTAAAAGCCTAACCAGGGACAAGGTCTGCAAATTAGCTACGGCTAGAAGTCCTTGCATCGGTTTCACTTTATTTAAATGTAACATGTACATGTATTGTCCCTGTCAAATAAATGAATAAATGAATAAAAATGCTGTGCTTTACTATTGGTATGAAAGAAAACCATGTATCAACAGCAACGTTGTGATTTACTGAAGCTGAACATGTTTGAATCTCCCCAAGCGGAGATGACATTAGTGCCAAACAAAAGCAGTAAGGAGCATATTAGACATTAGACACCATGAAACCTAAAGACCTTAATGGTAATTTTTCTTCAGCTGCATTTTTATAAATTTGTCAATTCATTCATCTTTACTCTATATTCACTAGAGTATCCAAATAATTTGTAATGTATGCTCTCTGCCCTGTGTATTTGACTACAGTGTCAAGTTGTGTCAAGCTCTGAAAGGTGTTGAAGCGTATGCATATGGATGCAGCTTCTCTGTCACTCTGAAGTGGCCTTACTGTTGTTTTGCTGCTCAGTATCAGACATGAATATTAAAAACCGGTGCCCTCGTCACGGTCCAGTAAAACAAATAACACCAAGTCATAATAATCACTCCTGTCAACTGAACATGAGGCAACTCCACGGTTTGCGTTGGAAATCAGAAGGGAAAATCAAGGCCAAACCTAAAAAAAACAAAAACTAAAAATGACATGTGAAATGAAATGTATTGCACTTACCGCTCCTGTATGAGGCATGGGGTTAAATCCACAAAGGTTGCAGACGGTGTTCTTGCATTCGGTGCAGGTGTTGTAGTTGGGAGGATCCTTGGAGCCCACGTTGAGGTCAACCTTACAGAGTGGACAGGTGGATGGAGCTGCTTTAGGAGCAACTTTCGGAGGCTCGGGTGGAGCTTTCTCCACTTTGGTCTGCGCTGATGGAGCCGGCTTGGCCTGTTGAGGTGGCGCTGATTTCTCAACAGCAGGTGGTTTGGTGTCTTTTGCAAGGGGCATCTTAGGAGAAACTGGAGGCGTAGCTTTAGGAGAGACACTGGCAGTAGTGGACATCTTACGTGGAGTAGGTGGTGTAGTTTTAGGTTCTGAGGTTATCAATGTAGATGCAGAGCTGAAGATAGAGGAACCAAAGCCAAACATCTTCCCAGTCACTGACTCTGCAGGCTTTGCAGCAGCAACAGGTTGTGTTTTAGGACCACCAAAGCCAAAGAAGCCTCCTGACTCCTGTTTAGCAGGCTGAGCTGCAGGTGGTGGTGCAGATTTTGCAGGAGGAGTGGCAGATTTTGAGGGCGGTTGTGGTGGTTTTCCAGCTTCTTGTTTTGCAGGACCTGCCTTGACATCTGGCTTTGGAGAAGGCTGCACTTGTGAGGGTTTCCCGACTGGCTGCTGCTGGCCAGCCACATCCTGGCCTTGTCCTCGTTCAGCGCCTGAAAGGACCTGCGTCTTTTGCATAGAACCTCGTCGTGGTGTCTCCGTCCTTTGGGCTGAAGTCGGCACCGAGGCTTCAGCTTTGGGGGGTTCTTT
This sequence comes from Sebastes fasciatus, assembly GCF_043250625.1. NCBI lineage: Eukaryota > Metazoa > Chordata > Actinopteri > Perciformes > Sebastidae > Sebastes > Sebastes fasciatus. Next base: position 26,087,798 of record NC_133798.1, on the reverse strand, counting down.
TTTCTGTGGAGTTGCTTGAGTGACCTCCTTTTTGACTGCTGTAGATTCTGTAGACTTCTCCTTCTGGACTAATGTTGGTATATCCTTCTGTTCAGAGACAGGAGCCTTGCTTGGGGAGGGCTGTGGTTTCACTACAGGACCGCCGGTGGGCTCAGCTGCTCCCAGGGCTCTCTGCATCTGGCAGTTCAGACAAAGCCATTCTTTTACCTGAAAAAGTGCAATAAAATGTATAAATTATTGTTGAAACACAAGTAACAACACAGTGTTTTAACAAACCAAGGGGAAAATATTTTACAGGACAAATTTAAAGTTAATTTCATCACTAAAAAGAGTACAGAATATTCAACTACTTCAAGCATCTTCATGTCATGGATAATGTATTTATTCATCCATAATAACTATAATCATGTAAAGATAAAATCAGTTGATTCTTAATTATGTAGGTCTTTATATTTACTGATAAGATGGATGGAATAAACCTGCTGTACAAACCACCAATGTATGTCGAGGAGTTTTTTTTCAGTGGCAAAAACTTTGTGTGGTATTACATAAATAAAAATCCTTGTTTTAGCACTTAAAATACACTAATAAAAATACACATATGTATCAACATCAAAATGAATCTTAGCTATTTAAACCTTGCAACCTATTAATTATTAAACAATATATAAAAATGTAACATTAAATCAAGAATGGCCACTACAAGGCCCATAAACGATGTTGGACAAATTTGTAAAATGACAATTCAATGCTAAATCTATCAATAAATAAAGTGAAAGCAAAGACAACACTTGTGAGGACAGTGATTTACCTCTGCCACAACTGGCATTGTATTAAATTCACATTGAAAAAAACAAAAAATGACATGAAAAATGAAATTTGTTGCACTTACCGCTCCTGTATTAGGCATGGGATTAAATCCACAAAGGTTGCAGACGGTCATCTTGCATGCTGTGCAGGTGTTGTAGTTGGGAGGATCCTTGGAGCCCATGTTGAGGTCGACCTTACAGAGAGGACAGGTGGACGGAGCTGCTTTTGAAGCACCTTGGATGTCCTTTGGTGCCTTGGGGGGCTCTGACGGAGCCACTTTGGCTTGTACTGTTGAAGGAGTCTTTTCCTGCTGTGGTTTCTCTGGTTTCTTCTCCTCAGTTTTCTGGACAGAGGGCGGCTTGGTGTCCTTTGCGGGTAACATTTTAGGAGAGGCTGGCGGTGTAGATCTAGGAGAGACCTGGGCTGTAGTTGACATCTTACGTGGCGTCGGTGGTGTAGTTTTAGATTCATCCTGGACAGCTGAGGTTATCAAAGTGGATGCGGAGCTTAAGAAAGACGACCCAAAGCCAAACATCTTTCCAGTCACAGACTCAGCAGACTTTGCTGCTGTAGGTGGTGTTTTAGGAGCACCAAAACCAAACAAGCCACCTGAGGATTGTTTTGCAGGCTGAGCTGGTGGTGGTGCCGATTTGGCTGGAGAGGTACCAGCTTTTGGAGGCTGTTGTGGCGGTGGTTTTCCTGCCCCTGGACCAGGTGGAGGAGCAGTAGAGGTCACAGCTTTTGGAGGCTGTTGTGGTGGTGGCTTTCCTGCCTCTGGACCACGTGGAGAAGCAGTAGAGGTCACAGCTTTTGGAGGCTGTTGGGGGGGTTGCTTTCCTGCATCTGGACCTGGTGGAGGAGCAGCAGAGGTCACAGCTTTTAGAGGCTGTTGGGGGGGTGGCTTTGCTGCCTCTGGACCTGGTGGAGGAGCAGCAGAGGTCACAGCCTTTAGAGGCTGTTGTGGGGGTGGCTTTCCTGCCTCTGGACCTGGTGGAGGGGCAGTAGAAGTCACAGCTTTTAGAGGCTGTTGTGGGGGTGGCTTTGCTGCCTCTGGACCTGGTGGAGGAGCAGCAGAGGTCACAGCTTTTAGAGGCTGTTGTGGGGGTGGCTTTGCTGCCTCTGGACCTGGTGGAGGAGCAGTAGAGGTCACAGCTTTTAGAGGCTGTTGTGGGGGTGGCTTTGCTGCCTCTGGCCCTGGTGGAGGAGCAGTAGAGGTCACAGCTTTTAGAGGCTGTTGTGGGGGTGGCTTTGCTGCCTCTGGACCAGGTGGAGGAGCAGTAGAGGTCACAGTTTTTAGAGGCTGTTGTGGGGGTGGCTTTGCTGCCTCTGGACCAGGTGGAGGAGCAGTAGAAGTCACAGCTTTTGGAGGCTGTTGTTGGGGTGGCTTTGCTGCCTCTGGACCAGGTGGAGGAGCAGTAGAGGTCACAGTTTTTGGAGGCTGTTGTGGCGGTGTACCTGGTTGTCCTTCGGGTGTCTCTCCAGGATGCTTTTGTGAAGCCGGTGATACGTCAGTCTTTGCAGTAGCGGATGGAACAGTTTTGTCAGGCAATGAAGCAGCTGCATCGGTAACTTTCTTTGTCGGTGCACCGAGAGCTGAGGATTCAGTGTCTTTAGGTGTGGCAACATTAACAAGCTTGTTTTTGGATGCAGCTGGTTTACAGATGTCCTCCTGAGAAGTTGACACTGGGGTCTCTGTCTCCTGTGTGGTGGCAGGGAGCTCTTTGCTTGGTGAGGGTTTGGGTTTCATCATGGGAAGGCCTAGAGGTTCAGAAGCTCCAAGTGCTCTCTGCATCTGGCAGGTGAGACAAAGCCATTCCTTCAGCTGAAAAACAAACACAGAACATATGTATGATTATTTACACTTGTTAATAACAAACTCTCAATATAGCACTTTGTTGTATTGGTCCAAATAAGTAGTTTGTTTATCTGGGAGTGACAACAGAGATTAGAGAAACACATTTCAATTTCCATTAAATGTAATTAAAAGGACATGGAAACAAGGACAGTCAACTTACAACTAACAATTTAGTCGTCCTTTCTGTTTCAAAATTTCAACCAAAAATTAAACCTATCACTCAACAGCCATAATTCTACATGAAGTTAAGTATTTAGTCATTTAATTACCTCTGTTACATTTTGCATAGGACTAAATCCACACTTGCTGCAGACAGTGGCTTTGCAGTCAGAGCAGGTGTTGTAGTTGGGAGGATCTTTGGAGCCCAGGTTAAGTTCCACTTTACAGAGTGGACAAGAAGACGGGCCCACTTTAGGAGCAGCTTCTGGTTTTGTAGACTCTGATGGACCTTTGTCCACTTTGGCCTGTTCTGATGGAGGAGCCTTGGCCTGCTGAGGTAAGCCTGGTATCTTTTCCGCATCTGGTTTCTGAGCGGCAGGCGGTTTAGCCTCCTTTGCTGGAGTCATCCTCGGAGAAACCGGGGGGCTGGACTTTGGAGAAATCTTGCCAGAGACTTGCGCCGGGGCAGACATTTTGCGGGAAGTTGGTGGTGTTATGCGGGACTCCTCCTTAACGGATGTTATCAAGGTGGATGCAGAGCTGAAGAGGGATGAACCAAATCCCATCATCTTCCCAGTCACAGCTTCAGTTGTTTTTGAGGCAGCGCGCGGAGATTTAGGACTACCGAAGCCGAAGAAACCTCCTGATTCTTGTTTCGTTGGCTGTGCTGCTGGAGGAGCAGATTTAGCAAGGGATGCTTCATCAGCGGATGTGACTGGTTTATCAGCTGATTTCTGAACTATTTCAGCTTTCTCTTCTTTCTTTTCTGATACTTCTTTAGGTGCAGGGGAACTTGGTGGAGCGATATCTTTTTTCTTCTGGAGAGAAGTTTCACTATCTGTTCTGACAGGTTTATTGGGGTCTGAAACTACAGCTGTCGTCTCTTTAATGAGAGGTGCAGCGGAGGTTGGAACCTCCTTGGTAAGTGGTAAAGCAGCTTTCTCCTCTTTAGTTGGGGCTGAAACAGTACCTGGGGTGTCTTTTGCAGGAAGTGGGGCAGTGGCTGATGTTTTGGGAATTTGAAATGAAGGTTTAGCTTCTTCTTTCTTTTGTGGCGCGCCTGGTGTTGGACTGTCCTTCTGATTTTTCTCTGGCACTTCTACTACTTTTTGTGTGGAAATAATGTCTTTCTTTTGACTGGCAGTGGCGTCTTTCTGAGCAGTAGCAGGTGTGGGCACTTTGTTGGGCGATGCCGGGGGTTTCATCAGTGGAGGCTCCGCTGATTCGGCTGCTGCCAGAGCTCTTTGCATCTGACAGGTCAGACACAACCACTCCTTCACCTAAGGGAAAAAAACATTTTATTTTGAGTTTGTGTGTCTTTAAAACATTAAAGGGTTTACACGATAACATTATACGACAGCACAGTGAAAGGTGGTATGCATACATTTCTACATTTTACTTTAGGTACACCACATCATCATTTATAGAGTGCCATTATATATGTTGAATGTAAAATAAAACCTGTATAAAATGTAGGTATTTTATGGAATACACACATCTTGCTGCCCGTTTGCACAAAAGGCGTAAGCATGACAAGATAATCTGCAAGGCATTTAACAACGCTTTTCTACCTTTTGCCATTTGTACACCATGTAGTCTCTACTGACTGTGATATAAACGCAACTGAGTAAATATGCCAAGCTCAGAGCTAGTGAAATAGAATAAAAAGCGAGAAAGACCATTTATGGCGGGTGGGTAGAGAGGTGGATGGGTCCAACAAACACACAACTTTAAATCAGGAAACCGGTGTTTTGTTTTGTAAGTTACATTAGTGACGTTTGTGATGTGTTTTCCGTACTTACGTTACGTTGTTTCTGTACATATTTTACTTAGTTTATGTACTTATTTCAAGCCCAACCATGACGTTTGTGGTTTTGTTGCCTCAACTTAACTACAAATGTTACTGTAGTTTTGTTGCGTGGCGTACACCTGACATGCAAATTGCCTAAAATGCGTCCTCATGACACGCAGAATGTCTGTGTATGTCATGCTATTTATACGCCTTCTCGTGAGACCGGGTTTCATCTTGAGTGAATCTCACTTACTTCGGACACATTTGGCATTGGGTTGAATCCACACAGGTTACAGACGGTGTTCTTGCATTCGGTGCAGGTGTTGTAGTTGGGTGGATCCTTGGAGCCCACGTTGAGTTCCACCTTACAGAGTGGACAGGTAGACTGGCCTGGTTTGACAGCTACTTGGGAAGCTGCTGGAGCCTTTGGAGGCTCTGATGGAGCTTTGTCCACTTTGGTCTGTACCGATGGAGGTGTCCTGGTCTGCTGGGGTTGTTCTGGCTTCGTCTGTTGTTCCTTCTTCTGGGCAGCAGGGGATTTGATCTCTTTTGCTGGGGACATCTTGGGAGAAACTGGTAGTGTCTTGGTCTGCTGGGGTGGCTCTGTTTTCTTCTGCTGCTCCAGCCTCTGGGCACTCGGGGACTTTGCCGGAGACATCTTGGGAGAAACTGGTGGAGTGGTCTTGAGCTGGTCCTGAGCAGCTGAGGTCATCAAAGTGGACGCAGAACTGAAGATGGAAGAGCCAAAGCCAAACATTTTCCCAGTCGCTGACTCTGCCGGCTTTGCAGCATCGGGTTGAGTTTTACCACCACCGAAACCAAAGAAGCCTCCTGACTGTTGCTGTGTCGCTGCTGCAGCGTTACTCAGCTTACGTTCAGCCTGCCTGGTCTGGTCTGGTGATTTATTCGGACTTGGTGTTTTCTGGGGCTCCTGTGGTCTCTTCTGAGAAGGAACTGGGCTGAGCTGTTTCTGACCGTCTGGCTTGTGAGCAGCCTCGGCTGTAGCTGGCTGTGCTGTTACAGACAGTTTCCTCTGAGGTGAGTCTTTCTTCTCAGGTTCAGCTGGGCCGATGACGTCTTTATTTTGGGGTTTTGCAGATATCTGAGAGTTGACAGAAGCAACTCCTTTGGGCTGTGTTGGTCCTAGAGCCCGCTGCGTCTGGCAGGTGAGACACAGCCACTCCTTCACCTTATGAAAATGAAAAAGAAAAGTTCCATTATAATCTGTAAATAATTGTTTTATATTCATATGAGGAAGTGAGTATTTTTCTGTTATATTTCAGCAGCTGTTATAAATCTAATCCAAAAGGGGATTTTAATGGTTAATATACCCAGAAAATAATGAATGAATGCATGCATAAATTGAACGCAGTGAAGAGCCAGCAGGGGACACTTTGAAAAAAGTATATGTGGTGTAATTCTTTCAAGTCTGTCAGCAGTTAAATGTAAAATAAAACTGTAATAAGATTAGTTTTCTCTAGTCTTACCGCTGTTTCACTTGGCATTGGGTTGAATCCACACTGGTTGCAGACGGTGTTCTTGCATTCAGTGCAGGTGTTGTAGTTGGCCGGATCCTTGGAGCCCACGTTGAGTTCCACCTTACAGAGTGGACAGTTAGACTGGCCTGGTTTGACAGCTACTTGGGAGGCTGCTGCAGCCTTCGGAGGCTCTGATGGAGCTTTGTCCACTTTGGCCTGTCCTGCTGGAGGTGTCTTGGTCTGCTGGGGTGGCTCTGTTTTCTTCTGCTGCTCCAACCTCTGGGCACTCGGGGACTTTGCCGGAGACATCTTAGGAGAAACTGGTGGAGTGGTCTTGAGCTGGTCCTGAGCAGCTGAGGTTATCAAAGTGGACGCAGAACTGAAGATGGAAGAGCCAAAGCCAAACATTTTCCCAGTCGCTGACTCTGCCGGCTTTGCAGCATCGGGTTGAGTTTTACCACCGCCGAAACCAAAGAAGCCTCCTGACTGTTGCTGTGTCGCTGCTGCGGCGTTACTCTGCTTACGTTCAGCTTGCCTATTTGTCTCTGCAGGTTTTACAGCATCAGGCTGCTTACCTCCAGGTTGGCCTGCCTGATCTGCTGTCTTCTGTCTCTCTTGTGGTGTTTTACGATCAGGTGCTGGGCTGGCCTGTTTCATAGGTGCAGTAGCAGCTTCAGGTTTACCTGGCTGCACTGCTGGCGTAGACGGTTTTCTCTGTGGTGAGACTGGTTCTGAGGTCTCCTTCTTTTGAACGTCAAGGCCTGGACTGTCCTTCTTTTGAGGTGTGGTTGGTTTGGAAGAATCCTTCAACTGGATGGCAGCGGGTGAAGGAACTTTACTGGGTGATGTTTGGGACTTCAATGTGGGAGGCCCCGAGGACTCAGAGGCTGCAACTGCTCTTTTCATCTGACAGTTGAGACAAAGCCACTCATTCACCTAAAATACAGTAGAAACCAGTTATGTGTTGCTTTGGAATTAGGAATTGCAGCAATTCACAACAACCTGAGTGTTTGGTCGTGTCTAGAAGGTAACCCAAGTTGTGAAACTCTTGCGAGATGGTTAACGTTAGGCATTGACCTCAAATGGTTAAAGGTTAGGCATTGAGATTGAATAGTTACGGTTGGGCATTGACCTTAAATGGTTCAATTTAGGCATTGACTTTGAATACTTAAGGTTTGGAATGAACCTCGAATGGTTAAGGTTAGGCATTGACCTTGAATAGTTAAGGTTAGGCGTTGACCTTGAATAGTTAAGGTTAGGCGTTGACCTCGAATAGTTAATGTTTGGAATTTACCTTGAATGGTTAAGGTTAGGCATTGACCTTGAATGGTTAAGGTTAGGCATTGACCTTGAATGGTTAAGGTTAGGCATTGACCTTGAATGGTTCAGGTTAGGCATTGACCTTGAATGGTTAAGGGTTAGGATACATCATCGGGCAGCGAGACTCGCTTGTGGGTTACCTTCTAGACACTGACCTGAGTATTTAGAGGAAAAGGCTCCTCAAAACTGTACAGCAGGTCAGTGAGTTAATTGTAAAAATCACAGATTAATAAACAGATATAGTGTAAATGCATCCAGCATATTAATAATATAAATTATTTCTTGTTTATGTATTCCTTCACTTACCTCTACCATAGGCATTGGGTTGAATCCACATAGGTTACAGACGGTGGTCTTGCACTCAGTACAGGTGTTGTAGTTTGGAAGGTCCTTGGAGCCGATGTTAAGCTCGATCTTACACAGTGGACAGGCGGCCTGGCTTGCATTAGGAGATGTTTGGGGGGCCGTTGCTGACTTTGGTGGCTGTAATGGAGCTTTGGCCTCTTTGACCTGGTGGGATTCTTCTGGTTTCTTCTCCTGCTCTGTTTTTTTCTGAACAAGCGTTTTGGGCTCTCTTGCTGGCGACATTTTGGGAGAAACTGCCGGTGTGCCTTTTGGAGAAATCCTGGGAGAGACTTGTACTGGTGCAGACATCTTACGAGAGCCTGGCGGTGTAGTACGAGATTCATCCTGGACAGCTGATGTTATCAAAGTCGATGCCGAGCTGAAAATGGAGGAGCCAAAGCCAAACATCTTCCCAGTTACGGACTCTGTTGTTTTTGAAGCATCAGGCCCTGGTTTAGGACCACTCGAGCCAAAGAGGTTTCCTGAGTCCTGCTTTGTGTCTGGGGTGACCTTACTCTGTTTTAGTCCAGGTTGACTTGCCTGGTCAGTTGCTTTCTGGGAACCTGACCGGACATCCAGAGGAGTTTTCTGACCAGGAGTCGGGCTAGCCTGTGAGTCACGTTCTGGTCCTTTAGCAGCCTTAGTTGGCTGTGTTACTGCTGCAGCCTGTGTCTTCTGAGGAGAACCTGGTGTGGGGCCGCCCTTCTTTTGAAGTGCATCAGTCACTGGAGTCTCCATCTTTGAAGGTGCATCAGATTTCGATACCTCCTTCTTTAGAGTTTCCACTTGGTTGGGAGCGGTTATCTTCTGATGCACAGCAGCTGGAGACGTTTTGTTAGCTGCACTGTGAGGTTTCATAGGAGGTTCAGATGCACTAAGAGCTCTCTGCATCTGACAGTTCAGGCATAACCATTCCTTTACCTGCAAAAAGAAAATATGTCACATTAAAATATGAAACATTTACAACACCTGCATGCAATCACTTCACTATGTCAACATATGTAGAGTTTATGGTGTATTCCTGTTCAATAATGGGCTGTCATATGTTACTTTCAGCCTTCATAATTATGTATTTTATTGTAATTTCAAAGTAAATTGGCAATTATTACCTCGGATACATTTGGCATTGGGTTAAATCCACACTGGTTACAGACGGTGTTCTTGCATTCAGTACAGGTGTTGTAGTTGGGAGGTTCCTTGGAGCCACAGTTGAGTCCCACCTTACAGAGTGGACAGGTAGACTGGCCTGCCTTGCGAACAGCTGGGGAAGCAGCTGCAACCTTTGGAGGCTCTGATGAAGCTTTTTCTACTCTGGCTTGTGGCGATGGAGAGGTCTTGGGCTCTACTTTCTTCTCTAGCTCTCGTTTCTGAGCAAGAGGTGATTTGGGTGCCTTCGCAGCAGGCATCTTAGGAGAAACCGGTGGTGATGTGTTTATTAAAGTGGATGCAGAGCTAAAGATGGAGGAACCAAAGCCAAACATTTTTCCACCCAGTGATTCAGCGGGCTTTGCAACATCAGGTTGAGGTTTAGGACCGCCGAATCCAAACAACCCTCCGGATTCCTCTTGTGTAGTTGAGGTAGTATTACTCTGCTTACGTCCAGCTTGACCTGTCTGGTCTGGTGGTTTCTGAGGACCCGTCTTTCGGCCCTCCTGTGGAGTTTTCGGACTAGGAGCTGGGCTGACGGGTTTCTGACTTTCTGGTCCTTTCACGACTTCAGCCTTTGCTGGCTGCTCTGCTTGTGTTGTTGGTTTCCTCTGAGGGGAGCCCGGTGCAGAGGTCTGCTTTAGTTTAGATTCAGCAGGTGTTTGAATGTCTTTCTTCTGAGGTTTATCTAGTGGGGGCGTTTCCTTATTTATGGCATTGGCAGGAGCAGGGACTTTATTCGGTGAGGCCTGTAGTTTCATCATGGGAGTTCCTGGAGGCTCAGAGGCTCCGAGTGCTCTCTGCATCTGGCAGTTGAGACACAACCACTCCGTCTCCTGTAGCAGTGCAAACAATAAGTAACATTAAGATCAGTGTTATTGCACAATTGAAAGTATGGTACTTCTAATTTAATTCGAACAATAGATAATTTATAATATTAACCCATTTGTGCCTGCACCTGAAATTTAAATTTTGGTTTAAGTGATCTCTGGGCTTGCCTAAGCAGAAATGTGAAAAGGTTTTAAAAATCGGTCAAACCATTTTGGCCAAAAAGTGAGCTTTTCATATACTATATCTAATATTTGGGCACATGGGGCAACTGTTTTTGCAATAGACTCCATTATATTTTGGGAAAAGCAGTAGTCCCATGTGCCCAAATATAGTATGACAGAGAAAATCTTTTGGAAAACATTTAATAAACAAAATGTTTTTCCTAATTTTCCAAAAATCGTGACTTTTACTATTGATAAAAGTTTGATTTTTCATGTGATCTAAAAATTCCAAAGTTGTACTGTTAGATACTTGCCCAAAGTACGTTCGTACCGAATTTCAAGACTTTTGACCAATCAGAACAAATGTTGTGGCATTTTCCTCATCATACTAAATATAGTCTTTGGGCACAAATGGGTTCATAAAAAAAAAAAAAATCATTGTTCAAGTAACTTTTCTGTAATCTAAAGAGCTCTTGTCTTACCTCTTTAACATTTGGCATGGGATTAAATCCACATTGGTTACAGACAGTGTTTTTGCACTCTGTACAGGTGTTGTAGTTGGGAGGATCTTTAGAGCCCACGTTGAGTTCCAGTTTACAGAGAGGACAGGTAGACGGGCCTGCTCTGGAAACACCTGGGGAAGCCGATGCTTTCTTTGGCGGCTCTGATGGAGGTTTGGCCGCTTTCGGTTGTACTGATGGAGAACTCTTGGCCTGCTGGGGTTGTTCTGCTTTCTTCTCCTGTTCTGGTTTCTTGGCAGCGGGGGATTTGGAGTCCTTTGCAGCAGGCATTTTGGGAGAAACTGGTGGTGTAGTTTTTGACTCATCTTGAACAGCTGAGGTTATCAAAGTTGACGCTGAACTGAAGATGGAAGATCCAAAACCAAACATCTTCCCAGCCACAGCGGGCTTTGGGGCATCGGGCTGACTCTTAGGACCTCCAAAACCAAAGAACCCTCCTGACTCTTGCTGTGGAGCTGCGGCGGCGGCATTCCCCTGCTTTTGTGCAGTTTGGCTCGTCTGGTCCGGTTGTTTCTGAGGAGCTGTCTTCCGACTCTCCTGAGGTGTTTTCTGACCAGGAGCTGGGCTGGCATCTTTATGACTGTCTGGTCCTTTAGCAGCTTCAGCCTTGGCTGGTGGTGCTGCAGGTGTCGATACTTTCCTCTGAGGAGAGCCTGGTGCAGAAGTCTTTTGTAGTGCAGGCTGCGCTGGAGTAGTTTTTCTAAATGAGGGATTTTCTTTCTGAGGTTCGATTCCGCCAGCAGCTCGTTTCACCTGGCAGTTTAGACAAAGCCACTCCTTTCCCTTAAAAAAACACAACAAATAAACAAATTATACATGATTTAGTAATAGCAAATCACAATGAAAGCTCTAAACTAAAAAAGAAATAGAGAAGTTAGGAGTCAAGGTGTCCTATTCTGACAGGAAAACACACACACATACACACAAAGAATCACGGGATACAGTGAGCAGACTCTGTGGATTGCTCTAAATATTGACTCATGAGGCATATGTAATCTTGATAAGCTGTATGATCTGAGAAACACACCACCCAGCTTAGTTCTTGTTTGTGCTTTTGGTAACATCCACTCTTTGGCGCAGTATTGAAGATGTTTGTATTTAACTAAATGTGTTTGATATAATCAACTAATTCTGTCATCACAACAGTGCAAATGTAAGCTTATAAAAAAGTAAGCCAAGTGACAGTACTGCCAAAGTTTCAGTGGTTTACATATCTAAAAACACCCACTTTCACAGAAGGATCTCCCCATGCTGATCACCCTGTTTAAAGCCATTACTTTAAGCAGCATCACCAGATCAAGTAGCCTTGGACTGTCCTTGGCGGGGTAGCCTACTAACTGTGCATTGAATTACAGAGTCAAGTGTCAAGTCCTTTGTGCTTCAGTATGCATTTACCATGCATGTGGTATCCCCTACAAGACAATCCCCATGAGGTGTGTATGTGAGTGTGTGTTTCTGAATACAGTTTTTAACCCTCATCCTACTGACTGGAGTCCCCGCAGATCCCAGAGGTTTACTTTTTGTCGTATATCACAGGTGCTTTATTCTATCATTGCAATTTTTCATGACTTTGTCAATTAATTTGTTCCAAATGACTTAATATCATTGTTTTCTGTTTTAATTAGACCTTTTTGAAAAGACCAATGTATTTGGGTTCCAAGGGGAACCCTAGTCAAAAGCACCCAATTGCAGCCTATGCAGTTTTAAATAGATAAACAGAATAGATAGCATGTCTGCTATGGGTCCTAATTTTAAGTATCCCACACTATCAGGGGGGAAGTGGCACACTAAAGACAGACACAGATCTCCTCATGTGCTCTGTCTATTTTCGTTTTACACAATATGCAAATTAACTAACTTTCCTAAAACAATAATAGAAATCATTTTTTTTCCTTCAGATGACGTTAATTGCATAACTAATAATGTTTTGAGAAGAAATAAATTAACATCTTGCTATTTTCTCACAGTAGTTTATTCTTGGGGGCCCCGGGGACCCCAGTCGTTAGTCCTTGTATATTAAATAGGTTGGTAAGATGAGGGTTCAAGTAAGGATCTTGTCTCTCTAAACTCAATAAACAGTATTTAACAGTCAACGAAAAGGCTGATAAACTTTTTTTCCAAGAATCGTGAATTCACTTTAAATTCTACAGTATATGTAACCGTGCAATAATGGTAACATGATTACCCCTCAAAAAACTGTTATTCATAGCTCTCCTTTTTTTGTACTTCTGCTGTAAGACTAAAGGGAAAGACGGTGACACCTGTGGTGCTTTTGTATGTGAGTGTAGCCCTCGTCTGCCAGGGTCTGACACATAGCAGTCTCGCTGTGTAGAGACTAGAGGCTCAGTGAGCAGGATATGGAATAAAAACGGCTTCACAGCTTTGCAACTTTAGTCTGAGGATCGGACATTGACAGAATTCACATGTCTGCCCAGAAAAAACAAAGACAAATACCACTCCGATGTGGACGCAGTTTATATCTACTCGGTGTAATTTATCTGTTCATACAATTTCATGAGAAATCTTTTTTTTTATATATAATATCTAAAACACGCTTCTGTAATAAGTTGGAACTCTGTAACCTGAACCTGCTGCCATGTCATCTATTCATGTATTTGAGTTATAACATTAGGGAGTAACACTCAACACAATGAAATGAAAACTACTTAAGCATCCACTCTGAACATCTTCAAATAGCTTAATTCACAAGTATCACGAGCGTGCTACCGTTCTGTATCTAAGTACTGAACACTTCGGAGACATTGAGAAACCAAACAAAAGCAATTAGTTTCCAAATTTATACATCAAATTTATAATCCTTCCTTTCCATCCTCTCTTTCTTCAATTCTTCATTCATTCAGTTGTTAGTTAATTTAATCAATATCACACGTGTCCTACCTCATTGACGTTTGGCATGGGCTTAAATCCACATTGGTTGCAGACGGTGCTTTTGCATTCAGTGCAGGTGTTGTAGTTGGGAGGATCCTTGGAGCCCATATTGAGCACTATCTTACAGAGCGGACAAGTGGATTGACCTCCTTTATGGACATTGTGGGAGGCTGCTGTCTCTGATGGAGCTTTGTCCACTTTGACCTGTCCTGCTGGATTAGCCTTTCCCTGCTGGGGTTGCTCTTTCTTTTCTTGCACCGACTTCTGGACAGCAGCTGGTTTGGACTGCATTTTGGGAGAAACTGGCGGTGTGGTTTTAGGTTCATCCTGAACAGCCGAGGCTATCAACGTAGATGCAGAACTGAAAATGGAGGAACCAAAACCAAACATCTTCCCAGTCACTGACCCTTCAGGCTTTGCGGCTTCGGTTTTAGCCCCACCAAAGCCAAACAAACCTCCCGACTCCTGCTGGGCGCTGCTTTGCTTGCGTCCGGTTTGACTAGTCTGGTCTGGTTTTTGAGCCCCTGATGCCCTCTGGGTCTCAGGTGTCATTTTCTGAACAGAAGCCGGGCCGGCCTGTTTTTGACTTTCTGGTCCTTTAGCAGCTTCACCCTTGGCTGGCACTTTTGCCGATGCTGACTGCATTTTCTGAGGTGAACCTGGTGCCGACGTCTGTTTTTTGACAGGTGCAGCAGGAGATGGCGTCTGGTTTTGAGCAGCCGAAACTTTGCTGGGCGTGGTGGGCTTTTTCATAGAAGGTCCCGGTGGTTCAGAAGCTCCTTGAGCTCTTTGTATCTGGCAGGTAAGACAAAGCCACTCACGTCCCTGTACAAGAAATAAAAAGATACATACATCTTAGTCATCATAGTTTATTACTATGGTGGCACCTATATGTGCAGCATGTGAGTCCAAGACAAATTTCCATATGGGGACAATAAAGTATATGGTATGGTATGGTATGGTATGGTATCTTATCGTATGACAATGGTGACATATTAATGCACACAAAATACAAGAAAAAAACCTACAGGTCACAGAAATAGAATACATGTTATAGCTTATAACACTGAATAACTTCAACACACATTTTGCCATGCCAATGTAATTAATTTGTTGTTAATTTCAGCTTAATTTAAGACAGCCTGAGGAAGGTGATTTTTTAAAATAATAATTAGTATTTTATTTTAGATAAGGTGCAGTTTTTAATTGTAAATCTAAATCATATATGCAGTAAAGCTTCATGTTGAATGAACTTTCATCAGTTAATACTACGACTGCACTGAATAGCAAAATAATTTCTAATTGTCAATCAAAGAAAACCAGTGTTGATTATTTTCATTGTCAATTAATCTGTTGATTATTTTCTCGATTAATTGATACGTTATTTGGTCTATAAAATGTCAGAAAATGGTGGAAAATATTGATAAGTGTTTCCCAAGATGACGTCCTCTAATGTTTTGTTTTATCCACAACTCAAAGATATTCAGTTTACTGTCATAGAGGAGTCAAGAAACCAGAAAATATTCACATCTAAGAAGCTGGAATCAGAGAATTATTACTTTTTTTCTATAAAAATTACTCAAATCTGTTATCAAAATAGTTTGCAGTTAACTAGGTAATTGACAAATATTCGATTAATCGTTGCAGCTCGAAAAGTCACTGTAATGTATACTTTACAGGCATAAAATACATGCACATTTTGAATAAAGCATAGTAATAAGAAAATATTAAAGAAATGATGCATAAGCAAAATACGAAGCCAGTACTTACATCAGAGTCTGGAGGGCTGAAGCCACACAAGCTGCACACTTCACTTTTACACTGTGTGCAGGTTTTATGGTTCGGTGGTGCCTTGGTGTGCATATTAAGTTCTGTTATGTTACACACCGGGCAAAGGGACTTCGCTACTGTTTTTGACTGAGATCCGGCTTTGGTTGGTCCCGGTGATGAAGACCCTGGTGTACCAGGACCCTTAGGGCCCTGAGGCCCAGGCTTAACGGAGGACTGCTGCTGGGGTGTAGTCCTGAAGCCTTGCTGTTGTTGTCCCACCTTAGATGAGCCCTGTTGTTGCTGTGCAACTTTAGGGGAACCCTGCTGTTGCTGCGCAACTTTAGGGGAACCCTGCTGCTGCTGTTGCTGTGAAAGTTTAGGTGAGCCCTGTGGTTGTTGTTGTCCAATTCTTGGTGACCCCTGCTGTTGTTGTTGTCCGATTCTTGGTGACCCCTGCTGTTGTTGTCCTACTTTAGGAGACCCTTGCTGTGAGCCAGCCTTTGTGGACTCTTGCACCCCAGTCTTTGCAGGTTGTTGCTGCTGTGCACCAGTCTTAGCAGGCCCTTGTTGTTGCATCCCTGTCTTAGGTGGAACCTGTTGTTGTGATGATACCTTTGGAGATCCTGGTTGAGCTCCACTCTTAGTCACAGTCTGTTGTTGAGCTCCAGGCTTAGGTGAACCTTGCTGTGGCGGGCCCTTGGGTTGATTTTTTTGCTGCTCTCCTTTAAGCTGGCCTTCAGGCTGTGTCCCCGCCTTCGGAGCAGCTTGTTGCCCGCCGGCCTTGTTTGGGGGTCCAGCCTGTCCATTCCCATGCAGCTGTGGCGATCCTTGTTTTGGGAAAGGCTGGCCCTTTTGCATAGGTAGGCCCTGGCCTGATTTTTGGGGTCCCTGTTGCTGTTGAGGGCCCGCTCCTGGCTGCTGTTCTCCAGGCGGCTTCCCCCCCGGCTGGGGAGGTGCTTTCTTATTCTTATCCCCCTCCCCGTCATCTCCAAACAAACCAAACTTATTCACAGCAGAGGACACCGCATTGAGGGGGTTGGCCCCGCTAAGGAATTTGGAGGAGAACATAGCAGGGTCCTCTTCGTCCTCCTCCTCCTCCTCTTCGTCCTCCTCCTCCTCTTCGCAGGAGCTGGAATCTACAGGACTGTCGGAGTCAGAGCAGGAGCTGTCTCCTCTCTGTCCTGGCTCTCCTGCAGAGGCCTGGGAGGGGGCTGGAGCCGGAGCTGTGGAGAGGGCATCTACAGCCCCACTGCTGCTGCTGCTGCTGCTGCTGCTGCTCCCTGGACTCTCCTCTGGCTCAGCATCTACATCAGACTTCCTAAATGCATGAGAAACACACAAAGAGGAAGTGTGAGATGACAGAGAACAAGACAAGAGGGAGGGATAATGAAAGAGAGCATGGGAATTTGTGAACCTCATTTGCTGTACTGTCTGAACTGATATGCTGTCTGGTCAACAAAATCAAAACCTGCTGCAACAGCGTACTGAAGTTTAATGGATGCAGAGGAAACACGATATCACTCATCCACTGACTCACTGTTTAAAGTGGGTTTTTGATCCTGTATATACATATTTAGGGCTGCAACTAAGGATTATTTTCATTGTCTATTGATCTATACATTATTTTCTCGATTAATCGATTAGTTGTTTCGTCTATAAAATGACAGAAAATGTCGATCAGTGTTTCCCAAAGCCCAAGATGAGGGGATGCATTCGAAACCACATACTATACTAGTAGTACGTACTGATTTGGCCAAAATGTAGCATGTAGTATGCAAACAAAAGCAAAATCTCCAGTATGCCAAAAATAACCAGATGTCATTCTGATTTGGAAAAAATCTCCAGTATGCATCGGACCAGTCTATCTCGCCTACTGTATCCCACAATGCAGAGCGCTGGAACGGTACAGGCTATGGTTACAACAACAACAGCAGGTAAAAACAGCTTGTTTTTTACATTTTTCGTAGCTATTGCATCACTAAATTCACTTCTTGAAATTTTTGAGGCACGAGATCAACTGTCTAGATTTTGAATGTTTAAAGTTTTACAATATTAGATGGCAAATCAAACATGTGCTCCAAAGTTTTTGGAGTTTAGAAGCTGCACAAACTGCCATGACAGCTAGCTAGTGCTTGCCAGGGTCACTACCTCGCCAGCCGGGCAGTCACGATCACAGACCGCTATGAGCAGGCTGGAGTTTTCTCTGAAGGCCGGTCTCTTAGACAAAGGGCTTTTATTTCCTTGTTGACGGATAGTTTGTTTAAATATCACGACACAAATGTCCATTATAAATTAACGGGAACCTGTGTTTATCTGTCTTATTGGAGTTGAAAAGCTCCACAATCGCCTACCGGCGTAGCTCGCTGGACAGCCGACCAGTGATGCTCACAGACCAGCTACAGGCGGTGGCGAGGGGAGAGGAGAGGGGAGAGGAGAGGAGAGGGGAGAGGCGAGGGAAAGAGCAGCCTCTAGAGAGATACCTGCTGAGACAACATGACCCCTTTTAACATTACTCTAATATTTGTAGGAATATCTGTCTGCTGTTTTGTTGCTGTAACTGAAAAAGCAGTTTGAGTAACATAAATTTTTCGAGCAATATTTTATATTTCCCGTCTCCCCTCGTTAATGATCCTGTTTGTCATATTTCACTATGAGCTGTTAAAATAAATTGTTTAAACCTGCAGTATCTTATAAAGTAAACAAAAACAGTGGTACCAGTTCTTTCTATATTTGTGCAGTGCTTTAAGAGCTGGTTTAAAGGCTAAAGCCTGGTCTAGCGTACTGCAAAATAAATCACTTTAAACTGTTTCATACTACATACTACTGAGGAATGCATTATGCAGTATGTACTGTATACTGTATACTGTATACTGCATACTGCGTTTGTCAGTAGTTTGTAGTAGGCGGCTTTGAATACAGCTGATGTTGATTTTCTGGGAAAATCCAACAGATGTGATGTCATGCGCGCTTGCAATTGCCTTTATTCTTCTCAGCTCCACTTACAGGGCTAACAGTGTGCAACGATAGCTAACGTTCGGTTAGAAATGGAATTTGGTAACACCAACAAACGACCAGCCCCCACCACAACTCAGACTCCAACACAAACTCCACGGAAGCACAAAAAAACAAAGTTATATCTAGTGAAGCCGTCTTGCAAAACAGGACCGTTTCATGACCCATGAAGGGACATTCATTTGGTCAGCTAACATTACTACCAAGCATGCGGCAGCAGCTCAGTCTGTGGGGACTCTTGGTTTGGGAACTAGGCTTGCCTCGGTATTCGGTGTTAGCGGTGTTACACAGTGTTCGGGCACACACCGATACATCACGTATCCAACGCCTCCACCGTCATTTTGATTTTTTTTTACAGAAATAAAACCCATTTAGTTCATTTTCGCGTATCATCGCCGTGTTATTATTACATAGTCGGACGACTTACGCTATAAACTGAAAGTGAAAGAGTCTGCTCCGTACGGAGTCTTAGCCTCGAGTAGCAGGTGTCATATTTCACACCCCCGGGACGAGAGAGAGTTGACAGATAAGATGATGGCGGAGGATTTAGTGTCAAACCGAAAAGCAAAAGCACCTATTCGGCAATATTTCAGATTTAAACCCAATGCTATTATGGAAGCATAACGTTAAAGAGGTAATCGCTATGAGGAGGATGGAGTGATCACAGCCGGT
Organism: Sebastes fasciatus; assembly: GCF_043250625.1. Taxonomy (NCBI): domain Eukaryota; kingdom Metazoa; phylum Chordata; class Actinopteri; order Perciformes; family Sebastidae; genus Sebastes; species Sebastes fasciatus. Next base: position 26,069,037 of record NC_133798.1, on the reverse strand, counting down.
GTGTGCAGTGGAGCAGTGCCGGGTTGAAACCTGCGGCCTCGCAGTGAAAGCTGGACCGGAGAGGCCAGACACACAGCCACCCGACGTTAAAGATCAAAGTAAGCGCTCTACACATATTGACCCTCATCTTTTCTTGTAAAATATCCGGTGTAATCTGTAACAAGTTTATTAACCGGTGGGAAAATTTCCTCTCCGTCACATCCCTACTGCCAAGCATGTGTAATATATAGTGATATTGTGGTTTTAGCTGTCAATCACTTTCAGTCTCGTGTGTGTCGCCTCACTGTCTTGACCGATGCTCGCTCTACATGGTACGAGCACGAGCACGAGCAACAGGACGCCGACTGTCGTTGACTTCCCGTCCACAGGTGTCACTGTTAACAAGTAATTTCTGATTCGTACATAGAGCCCCTTTGAGAAGCTGAAATAGAATGAATTAACAAAATAGTTGGCGAATTAATTTACTAATTTACAACTAATCGATTAACGTTGCAGCTCTAAATATATATATTGAAACAGAATTAAGTAATATCTAATAACTCCACATACATAATAACATATCTTTATCTAAATCCGTATACTGCACATTTTTACAATAGAGGAATTTTACATTTGAATACAGAAACCTGCGTCTGTGACACAACAACACAGTGCTTGATCGTAAAATTTTACATCCACCACCGGCTGAAACGATGATCATTCACACAGCAAATCGTCGCCTCTATAGGGAGAGAGAAAGCCATTAATGATCACCACTGTGATTTACTCTGCTGATGCTTTCAGGACCATGGACAGAGCCCTGAGCCGCTCTGTTGATCACAGCTGAGCGGACACACACACACACACACACACACACACACACACACACACACACACACACACACACACACACACACACACCTTACACATCCCCTTTCAGCCAGCTATACAATACAATACAGAGCAATGTGCAACACAAGGAGGGGGATATCTCTCTCTCTCTCTCTCTCTCTCTCTACTATACAAACACCATTCATTCAGATGACCATGCCAGGTGGACTCACTGGTTACATCGACTTTCTCTGCTGATTGCATCCTCCTCCTCTGGTTTCCATGTCATTCATCACCCAGAATGAGAAATCTCATGCAGGACATGTTTTACAGAAGCAGGCAAGGCTAGTAAATAGGAAATCTAGCTCTCTCTCTCTACTATACAAACACCATTCATTAAAAATTACCATGCCAGGTGGACTCACTGGTTACTTTCTCTGCTGATCTCATCTTCCTCCTCAGGTTTCCATGTCATTCATCATCACCCAAAATGAGAAATCTCATGTTTTACAGAAGCAGCAAGGCGAGTAAACAGGAAATCTAGCTCTCTCTCTCTGTCTGAAGAAGAAAACTGCAGGCACATCCGGGTAGAGGCCCATCAAATAACGCATGGGGAAGTAATACTTTACAAAAAGCAGAATTATTTCTATACAACAGGCTGGATTTTAACGTGTATGCATGCAGTCATCCCTGCTGGCAGCGATTATCACCCAGAGGCGGTTCAGTGTGATGCATCCGTAGTAAGCCTAGAATAATGAAACAGCAGCATGCATTAACCGACCACTCTAATATAACATGTTAGTCTGCAGAGGCAGCTCAGGGTGAGCGCAGGTTACAAAATCATCACCTATTTGTGTGCCCTTGACCGGGATGTGTGTTCATATAAAAAAGAAAGAAAAGTGTACCCGAAATTATTTTAAAAGCAGCCGAAATAAGCTATAAGCAAAAGCCATGTCATCTCTCCTGAAACACCATCTGCTCTCCTCTCCTCCTCTCCTCCATCCCGCAGCCGAGCATCCTTCACCCTCCACGGTCACAATGTCAAACGCAGAGCGCGCTGTGTTCCAGTGGAAAGGCGAAGGAAGGGTGGAAATAGTACCTTCATCATCAAACAGCAGATCTGTCTGTCTGCCTATATCCTCGCCACAACCAAACGCTCCTCCTTTGGTTGTTATCCCCCTCTTGTCCGTGTCGGTCTGCTCGCAGAGGGATGGAGGGCACAGGGCAGCAGATAGAGAGCGATCCACTCCGCCTCCAGCTCTCCAGTGCGCAGGCGCCAAGTTTGACAGGTGATCACAATATATATCACGCACGGAAATTGAAATTAAAGGGGACAAGGCGATTTATTCCCCCCCATCCTCCGGAGTCACGTGTGGAAGACCTTAAGATTTACCCTCCTGCATGATGGTGCTGCACATTTTCCCAGCCATGCACCAGCTGACATATTGGAAATGTCACAGTATAGTGATCATGAGAAGTATATAGAGAGGTAATGAGATGCTGAACCATGATATCACATGTATTCAGTTTGCATGAGAATTTGCATAATCGTTTCAAAACACCACAATCTATGATGTTTTATCTTTTTATGTCAATAAAAGTGCTAACTAACTAAAGCTGCAACGGTCAATCGATTCATCGTCAACTATTTTGATAATTAAATCGGTTTGAGTAATTTTTTTAAGAAAACACAAAGTCAAAATTTACTGATTCCAGCTCATTAAATGTGAATATTTTCTGGTTGCTTTACTCCTCTGTGACAGTAAATTGAATATCTTTGAGTTGTGGACAAAATAAGCACCAGATTCGACTGTTATCAGTCACTATAAAGACCATAGATGTGGGTCATTAGGGGCCTACTACGCCTACTACGTTGTAAAAGTGAAAGTGAAACATAACATGTAACATGTTTTAACATGTTACATGTTATGTTTTGAACAAAACAAAAAGGCTTCTTTAGGTTTAGGCAGCAAAACTACAACTTCTTTAGGTTTAGGCGAAAAAATCAACAGAGTTAAGTTTAGGGAAAAACATTGTGTTTTGGGTTAAAATAACTAGGAACACAAAGACAACTACACATTGTTGGTTTCACACAGGAAGCGAACTCTGGTCTCCTGGGTGAAAACCCTGTGTTTTAGGTTAAGGTTTAGGCAATAAAACTACAACTTCTTTAGGTTTAGGCAACAAAACTAAATCCTTTGTTTTTTTGTCCCATCCATCGTCCCCAAAGTCCACCCCATATGGAGTTTCACACTGTCTATACTACAAAGCCTCACTTCCGCTTCTGCTCTTGTCATAATTACTACGGTCGCTAGAGGTTGCTGGCGTGTTCTTTTATACCTTCTTTCGGTGATCTACCATGTGAATAGATGATAAAACCTACTACTGAGTGTAGTAGGTCCCTATTGGCCCACATCTATGGGGCTTATAGCGACTGATAACGTCTATTTAATGGCCTGACAACAGTCTTAACGACTGAAACAAGACATTGGAGGACATCATCTTGGGCTTTGAGAAACACCGATCGACATTTTTCACCATTTTATAGAACAAACAACTAATCGATTAATCGAGGAAATAATCAACAGATTAATCGACAATGAAAATAATCGTTAGTTGCAGCAGTATTTATGTGCACTGGAAATAAATTACCACATAGGCTAATACTATGGAGCAAAGTATATTTAATCTGAGGATTGATTGTAGACACCTCTGTCTTGTATTTTTTATACCAAATACACACAGATGTACGTATTAAGGTGTGTGTGCAGTTGCAAAATGAGCTGTGTCCCCTTCATTGTTATGAAAATATCCGTCTATACCTGATATGATCAAACAATATTGTCACCCAGACACTGATAGATCATATATCTTACATATCTTAAACACCATCCATCCATCAACCCTGTCTAAATACGAGCACACGGAGTAACATGACCCATTTCAGCAGAAATCAATACATACTCAGAACTATCATTAAAATTGCCTGATTTCTTTCTCTTTGCCATAGCGAACCTAATTGCTCCATCCATTTAGACTTGCCTCCAGACCTGCTACACCAGGCACAATATGCTGGATATAATCCACACAGCTTCCAGCTTTGGACAGCAGTCAATACATTTGTAAAGCAAAATGCATTTTGGACAAGACCTTTCTTCAGTATGCAGCTTCACTGTGCATACACCGTCTAGACATTTCCTCTTGGGCCTGTATTAAAGCTTGTTGCTGTTGGTTGCATTTTAGTTGATAGAATACTTAATGGAGATGTACGTAATAGGAAGTGAACACCCACGGGCACAAAGCACCTCTTCAGTCTGTGTAACCTGTCTTCTTCGTCCTGCGCTGGCCTCCTTATTCTGGCGTTCCTCCCACAAGGGCTTTTTTTCCCTACAAAGCAGATGTGATGTGAGGAGACAATCTGGGCAATCTTATCCTGTGCTGCTGCCAGAGTGATAAAAAAAAAAAACTAGCTGGCTTTCTTTCTTTTCAACTTCTAGCTCAAGGCCAGATGAATAGACATGCTGAGACTTGTGTCCTACCACAAACTGACCACGATCCTTGAAAAGTACTAGTATATCTTTACACAGCTCTGTAGAGCCGTTATTCTCAAAGTGGGGTCCTTGGTTCTCTGTCAGGAGGTCCGTGACATAATTAGCTATAAACTATAATATTGTGCTGTATCATTAAAAAGTGTATATCTATAGATGGGACCATTTGCGCTAATAAAACAAGCATATTGTGTCCATTGCTCCCACCCACATTAGCTTTGGGTTAAAAGAATCTCTGATTTGATTGTGACACACAGCATTAAATATATTATATATTTATTAGGACTATGCCAGTCTTGCTACTGTTAATTTTCTGAAAGCTTTTAAGATCAATTACGTGAAAGGCAGGCTATATAAATGCTGTCAAGCTGAGTCCAAATGCAAGTTGAATAAAATCACCCTCTCTTTAAAAGGTATATAAGTGGTATCAACATTCAATGACATTGCAATTTTCCCCGCTGTGGGACTAATAAAGGATTATCTCATTTTATCTTAACATAATTCAAATTGAAATGTGTTTTGGTTTATCATTATGAAATAAGTCTGAAGTATTTAGGTTGACATTTAAGAGTACAAATGGTAGTAAGCATATGCTTAATCTATGTTACGATTAAGAGGGGGTCCTTGTAAAATGTACACGCCCAAAAACTAGGAGAACCCCTGCTGTAGAGTGTTACATTTCTGTTAAAAAAACGTATAAACTTATATATATATTATTATTATTATTATTATTATAGTAAATATAATATACAATATTCATCCTGAGAATAACTAATAAGAATTAATGTTGAATATGAATAATGAATAATGTGGGATTATTCATTATTTCATGAGCTATTAAAAGAAATACATATAAAAAAAGAATATATATATACATATACACCGATCAGCCATAACATTAGGTCAGTATGGGCACCCTGACCGGTCTGATCTGTGTTCTGACACCTTTCTATCGGAATCAGCATTATCTTTTTCAGCAATCTGAGCTACAACACGGACAACACAGGCCAGCCTTCACTCCCCACGTGCATCAATGAGCCTTGGCTGCCCATAACCCATTTGCCGGTTCACCGGTTTCCCTTCCTTGGACCACTTTCGGTAGGTCCTGACCACTGCAGACCGGGAACATCCCACAAGAGCTGCAGTTTTGGAAATGCTCTGACCCAGTCGTCTAGCCATCACAATTTGGCCCCTTGTCAAAGTCGCTCTCATCCTTATGCTTGCCCATTTGTCCTGCTTCCAACACATCAACTTCAAGGACAAAATGTTCACTTGCTGCCTAACCCACTGCCAGGTGCCAGGTTGTAACGAGATAATCAATGTTATTCACTTCACCTGTCAGTGGTCATAATGTTGTTAATGTTATGGCTGATTGGTGTATATACTGTATATATATATATATATATATATATTAAAAAACAAAAACACAAAACAAAACAAAACTAAAAAGCATTCATATACTGATTTGAAAGTTGATTACCATGGCAATGGTCGAAGCTTTGAAGCATTTGGATCAGCACTACTAAATTTCTCTTGGGATCAATAAAGTATCTATTTATCTACACTTCCTGTGAATTGGTGTACAGACTACAATCTGGAGGTTTAGAAAACTTCGAAAGCAACACATTCTCACCTCTGCAGATCACCCTTCTGCCAAGTAACGATTATTCACCAGCAATGATGACTTACCATTAAAGGAAAGGATTTATCTAGAATCTCTGAACGGACACATGCCCCCACCCACCTCCCTCCTACAGTCACATGCAAATCTACACACGACACGACATACAGTAGATGAATTAACTTCCTACTCAGTATGTGGTAAGCGTGAGTGAGAAGCGTGGGAAGGTTGGAGAGCAAGTGGTGTGTGGGCGTGTGTGGAGAGTTACGTCACGCGTGATGCGTGATGTGTGATGAGAGGCAGGATCGCTCTCTCTCTGTGGAGAGCGCCAGATTTGGCTTCATTGCAAACACACACAGGAAACATTCATCAGCACAATCTCCATCTGGGGATATACGCTGCTGTGGATTTGCAGTGGGCTGTTACATGGTCCGGAAATCCTTTAAGTAATCTCAGACTGCTTATATATACCTCATCGTCACAATCTGGTACTTTGAAATCTTTTTGTGGATATAATAAATGATGATCTGCTTCCTGTTTCTATCAGAATAGAAAACATGTCACTACTTATTATCTGGTGGGAGTTATAACTGTATTGACCACTATGTGTCCTGAGAAGAACATAAATTATAACGGCTGGTTCTTTGGCCTGCTGTTTTTAATAAATCACACAACACTAAACAAACAGCTGTCTGAATATCTGAGTTTGTCATTAATGTTTATCATGTTGTTAAACTGCTTTCATCCCGCTCCACAAGTGAGCTGGTTTGTCAGTCAACAATATTACGTAAGAGTGTAAGACAGCAGGCAATCACCAGATGCAGCAGCATCATGTTCTTTTCTTTTGATCTCTCCCCGCTTGTCAGTTTAAATGCAATAACTACAATCTCCTCTGTCACCGTGCTTTTTTTCTCCCACGCACACTCTGATAACGCCACGCCAGACTTAAAGCCTGCGCTCCTCACACAACAGCTGAAGCATCATTGACTTTAACAGCATTGCTCATCGTTCGTAGAGACGGACCCCCAAAAAATGAATTGCGTGCTCTCGTGTGTATTGAGGAGTGAAGAGAATTCAAGCTGCTCACGGGGAACCAATTTGAAAAGGTTGAATATTAAAACACGTTTCACCTGCGGGCTCCTTTTGTCTGGCTCAACCGGGTGTGTAGTGAGTAAATTCACACGAGGGACTGAGATAAAATTCCCATCAAAGGCCTTTTTAACGTCAATTCCTTCCCACTCAGGCAGATTCCCGAAGGAAAAACAGACTGAATTCCCCGCTGGAATTTCTAGATAAGCATCAGTCACTCTGCTTCCTTCTCTGTGGTGTGATTTAGCAGTCCTACAGTAATTTACCAGAAGCTTGTATTCTTTCTATGCTCACCCCTTCAAGTCAACCCTTCTTTTTTAACACTAGACCATAAGAAAAAATTTAATCATACACTTCATCATACACTCTAGGGACTTTTACTTTAAAAAATCTCTAAATTGATGCAGTAAAAATGTTTGATATTCAGCATGTATGTAGTCAGAGATGTCCTGATGTCAAGTATATCAGTCATTTTCAGGCATTATTTATTATTTTTTTTCAAGCAGCCCAAAAATCAAAGCATAAAGACATTTCCATCACAAATTAGTGGTATTTTCTTTTTAATTTATAAGGGATATGTAATGTTTTATTCTTCTGGATAATATAATCCAATCAATCTTACTTCCATATATGTATTTTGTATATACAGTTCCCCTTGTTAACACCTTATTTTGAAAAACGGATGTAGTCACACGTGTATACTTCCTCTAACTTCGCCAAATCCGTCACTAGCTCTCCCATCAGCTCCGTTCTCTTTATACATCCATGGTCATCCATGGTCAGCTCCATCGGGACCGTTTGAATGCATTTAGTGTCAGCTGCATTTGACCACAGAGATGCAAGCAGTGGCTGATAACGTTATTTGTCCATGACAGAGTTAGCATACAGCTTTAGCTCTGCTTTCTCTGACAATGAAAAAAAAAGTGTTTCCATACTTTTCTGTATGTGTAGTGTTTATCACGTTGGATTTAAAATGTGAGGGTGCAGGTCGTATCCACAGAGACCTTCCACCGTTTTCTTCTTTCTTGTTTCAGCTCGCTGCGGCCAGTTTTGTTTTTTGACAGATACGGAACGGATACGTAACGGATATGACGTGACGTTACTCAGACTACAACAATAAAAGCGGTAACTTCCTTCAACCTACGCATAGAATCAAATGAAGCAAATATATCGATTCTGGCATTAAAAAAATCTATTTCAAAACCATTAAAATAAAAACAAATAACAACGATTGTTTTTGCCACCCCTACTGCATATTATATGGAGCACCTTTAATGATGAGGAGTGTTACGAGTGTTACCCTTTCAATGACAGGCCTTAAGGCTTGTCTTCTATTGCGTGTGCTTCCACTTTACTTTTAAATGAAGCACAAATTAACAGTATACTGTACATACACAGCTGAAACTGAAAGCTGATCTCCATGAGAAGAAACCTATCCTGTTCAAGGTTCAGGTGTCTGAAGCCTATAGAGAGAGAAGGTGGGGTAGATCCTCGACAGGTCGCAGTCCATCACAGACCAATACATCCACACCTACAGGCCTTTCAGTAGTTCAGTTTGTTCTGCAACTAACCTGCAAGTCTTCTGACTGTGGGAGGAAACCTGCTTGCTAAGAGGCAACAGCGCACACCATCAATCCCCCTTGCTGCCATGGGACAAACCCAGAGTCTATCAATGCCAACTATTAAAGTACTTATCCTTCTTCCATTTTCCAATACATGAATATAGACATGAGGGGGCATGTCCCATCTGACAGTTGACCAGGTGTCTGTGTGGCTCTCCTCTCTGCAGCATCGCCATCCTGCTGCTCACTCAGGCGTACGCCATTAGAAAGACATCACATTTAGACAGCATTTGTATTCTTCTCTGCACGGCCGAGCCCGTTCCCAGCACCCACACTTCCATCTTTCTCTCTCCCTCTCTTTCTCTATCTGGCTCTCTCATACACAAACACACTCAAACAAACAGAGCTCAGAGGCAGTACTTATCTCACTCTCATTTTAATTAAGCCGACACACTGGAGCATAATGCTGCCTTGCAGTTTCGAACTCCCTCGGCTGTAATTCTCATGTATGAGAGTGCAACTTCCACAACAACAACAACAACAACAACAACAACAACAACAACAACAACAACAGCAACAGCAACAGCAACAGCAACAGCAACAACAGCCAACCAATCACTTAAAAATGCCTTTTTTTAAGTACTTTGGTTAAGGAACTGGTTTGCTAAAAAAAGACACACCTCTGACGTTGACCCTTGAGGAAGGCAAAGCAGTTTTTCCCCGGCATGGTTTTCTCTGGAGCGGAGCCGGAGCGGTGCGAAGCTGTAACCTGCATGGAGAGGTGTATTGCTGTCCTCTCTAGGTCTCTAGGTTTCTGTGTCTGTGTGTTTTGCAGGGTCACCATGTAATCTATACAGTAACCTGATCACACGCACTTTGCCAGTGTCATTAAATTTACATATCTTCCCCGAGGAGGGGAAAATATGCACTCACGACACTACTCTCTAGATGGAACCAAAAGACCGGTGGAATGCACCAAAACAACAAATAGAAACATTAAAGATGACAGTGGATAAATTGGTTTTCAAGTATGACATTTAAGACTAGGTATAATTTGTGTCATGTGAGCTAGCATATTGTTTGTATCACATTATTAGCCAATATATAGAGCCAATATATTGGCTTAAAGGAACAGCATGTAGCATTTCAGGGGTTCTATTATCAAAAATGGAATATATTATTCATAACTATATTTTCATTCGTGTATTATCACCTGAAATTAAGAATCGTCTGACTTACTGACATTGCTCTCTTAAGAAGTGTTATTATGGTAAGGATGGCCTCTGAGAGAGGCGAACGGCGTTACCATGGTTTTGCACTCGGCTGCTCACGTCACCATAGGAAAGGGAGGAGTGAGTGGAGGGATACTCCGTTGGTTGAAATCTGCAAAGACACCACAAGACGCCGCCAATTCCTACAGACTGTACCTGTAATAATAATTATATAATATATAATAATAATAATAATGAAAAATAAAGTTGGTTCATCATGCGTCTCTGAACACCTGGTTATTCACTGACTGATTTAAGCCAACACTTTGTCACACAATGTAAGCGTTCCAAAAATGTAATGGACTGACTGATATCTTGATTGTGTTAAAATGGGCATGATACGCAGGTCGGGTTACCCAGCCTTGGCAGTCTGCTGTGGGTCACTACAAAGCATGGTTTGTGCTTCTGCCTTCCTCACTCCTCATCACGCCAGAACACTGCACAAGTCTCTAAAGCCACCCAGTCTTTTCTCGCTGCCGAGTGACCACTGCTATCTGCCATACTAAAAATACTCTTAAAGAAACAGCGTCCACGAGGCATCAGTACTCCCTTATCGTCACTTCACCTATTCTTATCTCGCTTTTCCCACAAGCCCCTCCCTTGCCTGCCATGTCACGGGAGAATTCTACGGATAACACAGATCACGCCCCCAAATCCCTCAAATCAGTGAGCAGGAAATCACTGCTGATCAGAGTCAGACCGGCAAAAGGAGAGAGGAGTAGGAGGGAATGAAAATGAGAGTGGAAAAGAGTGGGTAGGATAAAAATACATCTGATAATGGAAATGAGGACACTAAATTGATAAATACCATAAAGATAAGAAGCGAAAAGTCATTGGCAGATGTGAGGACAGGAATGGAGTTGAGAAGGAGTTGCTTTAAATAGAAAAGGAAGGAAGATGCTGCAGATGCTTCGGTGCTGTAATGTAAGCCTTTATTGGAACTGGCAAAGGCCTCGAGTTAGAAGTCTTTCTTGCATCAGACAGATCTCGTTGCCATTAATAATCTCTAATATTAAAAGGCAATGGAAAGTGCACACATCTGTATTATGTTCTCAGAAATACTTCATGCTTATAATTTCAGAGTGGACAAGCCTTTGAAATACAAATTACAGCCATGTGACAGAAAATGTATCCACCCCGCCACTGAATAGATCAAACTATAATGGTTGTCAGTAAGTAGACATATTGCCGTTTGGTAAACGGTGTTGTTTGCTGTTTCTGCAGGAAGATGGACATCTGAATGTTTGCAGAGGTGCTGTGATAAGGTCTAGACTGCAGGCTGTATATAATTGAAGAGGTGTAAAAGAAGATGGGGTTTTAGACTACCTGAGGACTGCTGCCTCCAGTGTACAGTGTCCGAGGCAAACCTCGCTCAGTTAACAGGCAGGTACTGTACCCATAGTGCATATTTTCATTTCCAACAAAACTAAAATGATTCAATAGCATCGTAACTAAAGGTTTACAGGAGTGCACTTTTCAAATAATCAAATTTGCATTTCTGTTCCTGTGCGAGGAGTGATTTATGTAACAATTCATTTTGGCTTTCCATCATATCTGAAAGTGTTCGCACCTCTCAAGTCCATTTAGGATATATTGTACAAACCGCACATACTTTACATGACTGCTAACCCCTTTTTCAATGTAAACTATATTGTTTTTGATTTCTATTTATCACTTTGGCTTTCATACATTTCACAACAGTATGAAAAACAACATGCGAAGGCTTGCAACGAGCTTTCCTCCGTCGAAATGAGCACCGTGTCTGATTGTTTTGTTTTTACCCTCTCTATGCTAAACTATGCTAATGCAGTTATAAGTGCACATCTATTTGAAAAGTCTGCAGTGCAGTGCCACACAGAGAACAACAACAATCAAGCCTCTAAAAAGGTTTATAATAAATGGGCTCAAACATTCAGAAATAAATGGTGTGATCCTCTAATAGAGGAAATAGTTGAATATGTATGAATGGACGAGTGCACTTGTAGCTGCTCAGTTTCTAGGCATCCTTGTAGTATTCCTCTCTGTACTACTTGAAAGCTACTGGTGAAAGAGAGAAGATGACCTTGCGTGCGTGCGTGAGCGTGTCTCCCAATGATTTCTAAGATGGAGATCATGGAGAATAAGTGGCATCGCTTTCTGGTGTGCTTTTCATCGGCGGTTATGTGGTGTACTCTAATATCACCTTCACTGGCACCTGCTTGGCATAACACTGTGGAACAGCAGAGAAAACTGTACCACCTGCTGTTTGTGTGTGTGTGTGTGTGTACATATGTGTATGCCTGTGTGTGTGTGTGTGTCTGTGTGTGTGATTGAGTATGCACACTGTACTCAACCTGCCCAGGGAGAGGATCCATTCACTCATCAAATATTCACCAGCAACCACAGGCTCCCAGCTGCCTGCTGCTGTAATGCACACACATTGCCGTGTTATTGGTTCCTGATGTATTCGCTGGAAAAAAGTGCCCCATAAAATGTTTCAACAGTCCATTATGAGGATCATTTTTCAAGTTTATGCAGCTCAGCTTCAAATGTAACTGGCACACACCTACACCTGGATACACCAAATCTCCTACTTGAATGCAAGCTGGCTGGTTCGCTAGACTGTGAGTAAAAAGTCGTGCGCTTCCAGAGTATCTTGCAGCTGTTTGTATAATTCCACATCCCCAGTGTGCATCAACGTAGTAGTAATATTGATCAACACTATCTAATAAAACCAAGGTTGATGTAAGATGTATGAAGAGTTTGATTGACAGACTTATAACTACTGTAGCTACCTCGCAGGATCACATATCGCACAAAAATCCATCTCGTCAGGCTTCAAGTATGCATTTGTGTCCAGTAAGCCTCGGGCCAATCAGCATCCTGCGAGGAGCTACAGGCAGCTACGGGGCGTGGCTTAGGTGTGTGTGACGCGACACAGATGATGCCTTCAAATGGGGTCGTGTATACCGTGTTCACGAGAAGAGTCCATATGAACGACCGCGGAAGTGGAACGTTTCTGAAAGCTCAGAGTTCGCGAGTTGAGACGTGATTATTGACGTAGTTTGAAGCTCCAAAGCTTCATTCGTAACATTGACACTGCCCAGTCCTCCTCTGTCTAATTGTCTAAGTTCAAAAGTCAAAATGTATTGAAAAAAGATAGATTTAATCATTTCCAAAATTCACAACATGTTTTCATCAAACGAAATATCCTGCTTCAATGTCTATTTGTTGCCACACACACACACACATGTATGTTTCACCCCATAGTCTCCATATCCACTTCAACATAGCCTATGTAGGGAATCGGCAAAGAGTTTGCTGTAGTGAACCAGAGCCATTTGGCTGCAGGGAGCACATCCTCCTCGTTCCCTAGTAGGTTCGCTGTCTGAAGAAAGACTTAGAAATGTCTTAGAGCCTTTGGTCTCACCTCGGATTGCCTGGCTCTCGGCCTCCGAGGTGGCTAGTTTTCCTGAAGAGACGTTGGTAGCATGCTGGCTATAATATGCAATTTACATTTGAAGCAAATTAGCTTCCCATCCTCTGTAACAATCTCCCCTGATACTGTAACACACTACCTGCCTGCTCTTAGCAACCTTAGTGTTACAGGGCTCGTCTTCAAGGGACGAGGAAATGGCCTCTTCACGTACCTCTGGTCTTAATTACACAATCTACCTCCGAAATAAACTTATCAACTGAGCGACCATCCTTGGCTGGATCCCCACTAAAGGTCTGGATCTGGCTCCCTCTAGGAACATAAACATATGACCTATTTGACCCCTTATTTAATGTGTCGATAGCTTCCATGGTTTTACCCTGTTTCTCACTCAGTTCAGAAAGCTTTATCTGCAAATGTTCAACATCATCAGTCTCTTCTCTGGGGCTCTGAAATGGTGAAATGTCTCCGTGCAAATTTAGCTCAAGTCCAGTCACTTGAAAGCTTACAGGCCGTGGTAGGGGTGATGGTTGCGTCTTCCTCTCCCGGAGCGATCTTCTCCCTCCACTTCCTCCGTGTCGTCCGGATGTCAGCAGCCTGGTCTCTGGTTCTCCACAGCAACTCCAAGCAGGCATCACCGTCTTGGATCTGCTTCAGCTCCGGGACAACACATTACCACTACAGTTATTTATGCACTTCACTAATCTAGTCTAATCTACTAATTTCCAAATTATCAGAAAACTCCAAATAATACAGACCCCAATCCTGTTACCAAAATGTGTCGGAAGGTGAAATTTGAAAAGCTATATTCAGGGATCTTTATTTCTCGACCACTCTCACAATGGGAGAGTAGTATTAAATGAATTCTGAATAATCAGTGTGTTAGATTTAACAAAGAAGTCTCACTTTAAAGTGTAACTCTATTCAAACGTCAAAGAGTTTCACAAATATGTGTTACCAACATATGAAGTGCATTAACCAACCTAATAGAGTGAATTGAATCCCAGGCTAACTAAAAGTGCCTTAAAACTGTAAACAGTACATCAGTCAGTGCATGAACAACTGTAGTGGTAGCTCTTCTGTTAATACAAAAAGAAAACAAATAAAACCACATACAGTTCATTCTGATAGAACATTAAACATTTGGTGCATTAATATCAAGTGAAATGGTGCAGTAGTATATCTCAATATACTCACTACATTATATGTGTCCATCAACCCCATACAGCACTACACAGAGAAAATATACATTATTTTCAGTAACATGCAAACATTACATTTTCTGACTTCCTGATGTACATGTTTTGATTGTTTTGTATATAAATAACATTTTAAAGGTATTTACCCACAGGGAAAACAGCAACCAGCCCCACAAGCAACAGGTTAGTCTCTGAAAAAAAAAGACTTTTACCTTCCTGTTTTCCTGTTCACGTTCACGTCCTTTCACGACGTCCCGTTTAATTCCTCTGGGAGAGCATCCCAAATTGCTCATGTCTAGAATGAAAGGGAACTCGCAAATTGCTAAACTCTCGCGAGATGTTGACGTTTGTGCAGCGAGTCTCGCGATAGTTTGTTTGCAAGCTTTTGCTTGTTTTCGCAATTTATGGGTTACCTTCTAGTAAGTAAGTAAGTAAGTAAGTAAGTAAAGTTTATTTGTATAGTACCTTTCACAGATACAAAATCACAAAGTGCTTTACAATAATAAAAAATATATCAGTCAATAATTAAAGAAGCGATGACAAGCACAGGGCTGTCAAACTAAAAACACAACAAAACAAACAAATGAGGACAAAGACACATAAACAGGTAACAAATACAGTCAAGAAAAGGCCAATAAAAGCAATAAATTAAGTGGAGATAATTATTCAGACGAATTAACAAAAGCCTGTCTAAATAAAAACGTTCTAGACACGTCCTCTCAAATAGGGGATACCCAAAAAGAAGAAGAAGAAGAAGAAGAACAACAACAACAACAACAACAATAATAATAATAATAATCACCATTATAATGATAATGATAATAATAATAATACATAAATAAATATATAGGTAAATAAATCAATCAATTTAGATATATTGTCCACTAGGCTACACTGATATGACTCAAGAACTCCAAAAATGGAAACTTGTGCTGATGTTCGATGACAGAGCAGATACACAGGCACAGGTAACATGCTTGGGGTATTACAAGGAAAGCAGAAAAGTGAATAACATTTATAAAGATGCTTACTGTATGTTACAAAACTCTCTTACACGAACAATACAGACAATAATCATGCCTAAGTGTACCAAACATACCGTAGATCACATCCTAAATTTAAGTTGGTTCTAAAATTATAAATACAGTATTTTAGATTAGTCAAACATATTCTTTATTCTCAAAATAAATGAGTATAGTATTCTAATACTGACAGAACATGGAAAAGCACGCCCTCCTTTAAAGATACTGAGCCATAATTCATAATTCACTTCAGATATAGAAAAACAGGCAGCCCATACTGAAAGTCTGTTTATTTTCAATGTCAAAGAAGACTGTAATAATAGGCCACAGATACAGATACACTGTACAGCACCATTGTGATAGTAATATTCCAGCGGGGGAATTAATTTCATAGCTGACTTGTTTCATGTTATCATGAAATGCTATCAGCTCATTCTGGTGCTGCAAATACAACTGCTTTGGTTGAGGGACAGTGTGAGAAATTAATTCAAGCAAATCTCCAACACACTTTAACACATACAAGTATAACCAATTTGCAAGGATATTATGAATATTTGATAGTCTTTTTCTGCGTTGTTGATTGCATTTTATTTTATTTTTCTACTGTAGGGCTCTACGTAGCAAGAACTAGTGAAGCTGAGCGTTAATCAGTGATGTATTACATTTGAGACAAATCTAATTTAATCACGTATAAGGTATAAGTGCTACAAGAAGCTTTGAAGGATGTTTCCGAAAAAAATGTCACAAGGGGTGAACAATCTGCTTAATACTTTTAATTAGATCACTCATATAAATCCTTACTTTTTCCTGTGGAAGCAGCAGCGTCTGTACCTTGCAGCGGTGTCTCTTAATACAGCTTTGGTGATTCAGCGTTGGGTAAAAATCTTTGAATTCCTACTCCTAAGCTATTTGTCATTTAGAAGAATAATTCAGGGATTATATCACAGAAAAGCAGTGAGTGTTTGTGGTGCAGTTGACTCATTTCATGCGATTTTTACTTTATAATCAATTTGGATTTTCTCTGATTGTTTTATAAAGACTGACCTTTTTGAGGACAGACAGTTAGATGTAGTGTATAAACATCTTTGATATTATCGCTTTCTCATGGTTAGTTATTGACTTTGAAAACATATTCAGTAGAGAGACAGAGAGAGAGAGAGAGAGAGAGAGAGAATATCAAGGTTGGCATACTGATTAGGCGAGTAGAGCAAATCAGTCAACACCCAAATCACTCCAGTGGAAGGTTGCCTGCAATATATGCTTACTTAATCACATACAAGGCCTTTAATATTCAATACATGCATTTCTTCAGCTATACAAATCTTTTGGGATTTACAGCTAAAGAGGAATTCCTGCTTTTATTACTCTGCATGTCTCAAGCATTCATATCTCATATCTCTGTCTTTATAGCCAAGCTTTTGTAAGTGATCGCCATAGTATCCTACGTGTATTATGGTCTAGCTTTTTGTGTACGACGCTACACTTTTACTGTAAAGTCAATATGGTGTGTTGATTGACGGCGCGTGCTGCTTGTTGTTTAACAGCCTTGGCCAGCTGTTGGGGGCTGCCACGGTGCAGAGGTCAGAGTGATGTAATGAGGGAGATGTGGGGATAAAGAGATGGATTAGAGCAGACAGCAACCCCCGCAGGGACACGGATGTAGTGATTACACCCAGATTAATGACACAGCACTCACTGCGTCACACACCGGTGACATGTGCACTACTGTCACTGAACATAATGTACTTTAATGCATGCAGACACGCGCTCCCAAACAAAGTTGCACAGGTTTATATTCAGATATTCTGCTGGATGTGTTCAATGTGATTTTTTGGCTGCAGCATTACTAATTTATACGTGTCTGACATCTTCACTGTGTTTTCGGGCATCTGTGCTTCTTACTTGCATCAGGTACCTATCCCACTTCTCTTGGCAGACTTAAAGTTCAGGTTGCCAGATCAGGCAGCAGTATAATTCAAAGACTTGTTGGTCCCATGAGAGGCAAAGCCCCAAGGTGGGGAGAGCACAGAGCTTCACATCACACTCCTCCTCCCCGTGGGTACACGTTCCTCTGTTTTCTCTTTCCTTTTCCTTTTCACTGCTTCGCTCAGTTCACACTTTCTCTCTTCTCTCTGCTTTCCCTCCTCGGCTGTGAGCAGCAGTAGGAAAAAGCCGGATGATATACGTCTCCCATCTTTCTCATTCCCTGGGCTGTCCTCTCTGGGGTATGTTGCTGTGGGAAACATCACAGTAGTAAAGGCGGTGGGCATCTTTTATACATACAAAGTCCTCCCAAGAATCATAGTAAGGCACACACACACACACACACACACACACACACACACACACACACACACACACACGCACACGCAGCCTGGTGAATCATGTTGAATGAATGGACTGAATTTTTATTAGGCTGCATGTTGTATATGCTCTTGGAAGCCAGATGTGGGAGAAAAAACAAAGATAATGGACACGAATAAATGAATAAATTATGGCTGTCATGGCGAATAATCACGTGATTGTCCATAGTAAATCGGGATTAATCGCAAATAATATGCAAATTTTTTATCCGATCAAAATTTGCCAAGTATTTAATACTCTTATCAACATCGGAGTGGACAAATAAGCTTGCTTTATGCAAATGTATGTATATATTTATTATTGGAATTCAATTAACACAAAACAATGACAAATATTGTCCAGAAACCCTCACAGGTACTGCATTTAGTATAAAAATATGCTCAAATCACAACATGGCAAACTCAAGACCAACAGGTAACAACAGCTGTCAGTGTGTCAGTGTGCTGATTTGACTATGACTTGCACCAAACTGCATGTGATTATCATAAAGTGGGCATGTCTGTAAAGGGGAGACTCGTGGGTACCCAGAAAACCCATTTTCATTCACATGTCTTGAGGTCAGAGGTCAAGGGACCCCTATGAAATTGGCCATGCCAGTTTGGAGCGTTATTCAACCTCCTTCACAACAAGCTAGTATGACATGGTTGATACCAATGGATTCCTTAGGTTTTTCTAGTTTCATATGATACCAGTATCTTCACTCTAGCTTTAAAACTGAGCCCGCTACAACCTAAAAATCACAAGTTGTATTAATGCATTAAAGAAATGAGTGGCGTTAAAACAAATGTGCGTATTATTACCGCATTAACTTTGACAGCCCTAGAATAAATACAAAACTAGGTTTTGCAGGGGTCAGTGCAACCTCTCCTGGTGCTGGTTATTTAACTGCTGAGGGGGGATACTGTATGTCAGAGACAGCTGTGTCAGCGAGATAACACATAGTACATGTTGACACGCTGCTTGTGTGTACAGCGAGTTCATGTCTATATTATTTCAGATGTCATCATATCTATTGGTGACAAATATGCACCTTACTTCAAAACTGGCGTCTCTTTTGTCCTAACGGGATACACAGGGGGAGCTGCTGCCTGTGCCTCCACTGATAGTAGTTCCCCTTTACTTATCGGATCAACTTATCAACGCATTTGATGTTTAACCTTCACTTTTTTTCACTTATGTGCTGGGGACATTTAGAGATAAAAACAACAGCTTGCTCTGTCTGGACACATGCTAAAAGTGATTATAAAATGGCCATAGATTGGAGCAAATCCATCAAGGTGAGTCTTTTGGAAATATTAAAGGCACCGCGGGTGCGACAGGACGCTGTAATAAGAACCTAAATGAAGGCTGAGCAAGTAAATCCAGGATATGAACAGCAATTTATTTCTCAGAGGCTTTAATCTGCAGTTTACAGGTCAGGATGAAAGAGAGTTTATGAAGTGAATGGTATGAAAGCGTTTTGCCGTGGTGGAGTGCTTAAGATGTGTGAGGTTAGTCTTGCATATCACTGATAACACTAAATCAAAGAGAGAGAGGCTTGTATGCAAACACAAGAACACGTACATATACAATATCCTGCACACACTGACAGCATGTTGAGTGTGACTGGCTGCAGACGCTCGTTTACCGTTTGTCCTCCAATGTTCATTTCCCTCTGCCTCATAACCTCTCCTTCTCTCTCTGACATTTTCCCTTGTAATAAAGCGTTCTGGTGCATTGGCTCCTGATAGAAACAGCACTGCGTGGGGACAACAAAGGCGGCAGGGAAAAAAAGGAGAGGGATGCCAGTAGAGGAAAAGGATAAGCACGGTCATCTTCACACAGTGACAGAAACATGAACAGCAGCCTATTTATTGTAATGGCCTTTGACCTTTTAATCCCGCTGTAGATCAATGAATGGATTTACAGCATTTCATTACATCAAATTGGCCTTTTGAACCTTGAAATGTCTCCAAGAAAATATGTGCGGCTCCAGCTTCATCTCTATTTCTGCATCTGTTCCCAAATGGCATCCATCTGTGGGGTCAGAAGCTCCATCCAGCAGGCGAATGCCAGCTTCAGTCCCAGAAGAAAAGAAAGCACTTTAAAGCTTAACTAAGAGGACCGGTCTCCAACATTACACTGTGATCTATTAGTGGCTACAGGGATCATTGTCTAGAGGGGACCCAGGGACCAAAGCTACAGTTAAAACTTGACAGAGAGGGAGGGAGAGGGCTTTGATGAGGAGGGGAGCTGAACTGGTTCAGAGCCTGTTGCTATGGTAGCCATGTGGAATAAATCAGCAGCATGAATCCTGCTCTGAAATGCCTTCAGCACCCCACCGACTCAGGTAGACCCCGACAGAATGTGAATGAGTACGGTGTCCTAGTGCGCAGCTCACTATGAGAAAAAAAACATCACAACCAGTCCTCCTTACTGGTTGATTAGATTTTGTATTTCACCAGCATATGGCACAATATTAGGAAACAAAGCAATTTCGTTAATATCATGTTTACAGCTCGTGCCCAATCAAATAAAAATATATATTGTTAGCCTCACAGCAAGAGGGGTCGCAGGTTCAAACCCAGCTTGGGAACCTTCTGTGTGGAGTTTGCATGTTCTTCCTGTGTTAGCGTGGGTTTTCTCCAGGTTCTCCGGCTTCCTCCCACAGTCCAAAGACATGCAGGTTAATTGTTGACTCTAAACTGCCCGTAGGTGTGAATGTGAGTGTGAATGTTGTTTGTCGGCCCTGTGATAGTCTGGCGACCTGTCCAGGGTGTACCCTGCCTTCGCCCAATGTCAGCTGGGATCAGCTCCAGCCCCCACCCGCAACCCTGAATAAGATAAGCGGTTACAGATAGTGGATGGATGAATATTTGAAAGGTACAGTGTGTAACATCTGGCGGCATCTAGCGGTGAAGTTGCAGATTGCACCCTCTCCCGTGTGCCGAGCGTGTAAAAGAATTACGGCGGCCAACGTGAAAACATGAATGACCCTCTCTAGAGTTGTTGTAAGAGTAGTTTGAGAATTGTAGAGCCAGTGTGTACGAGGGAAGTTAGTGGTGAAGCAAGAGAGAGAGAGCGGTGGCGAATGTGTGTGAGTGTGTGTGAATGTGAGCGAATAAGTGAGCTAGTGGAGCAGAAGACAGTTTAGCTCTGAGAATATCACGTGAATGTACAGTAGAAGTTGCAATTTGAGCTGAAATAAATGCTGCAGCTCCTCAAGACCGAAGGCCCTGACACACCAAGACGACAGTCGTCGGTGAGCGTCCGTCGGTCTAGTTTTTTCGGTGTGCCCTGCACCTTCGGCTCTAGTCCGCCCGTGTCTGAGGTTATTCAGCCGATTCAGCGTGTTGAATCGGCGGCAGAGCCCGTCGGTGAGAGAAATCACTCTGATTGGCTGTTCAGCTTAAATGAATCAGTGCACGAGAAGAGAAATGGAAGTGAGGAAAGCAAGCCATGTCTTGTTTCCCGGCGGCTGAGTGGAGTGACGGGGGTAAACTCAGGAGCGAGTAACGTTATCGACTCCGGCCCAGGCAGGGAATGTTAACACAGTGGTTTGTCCGTTCTGGGCTACTGTAGAAACATGGCGGCCAGCTCCGTGACGAAAGGATCTGCTCCGTCTGTAGATATAAACTGCTCCCTCTAAGGTAACGAAAACACAACAAATGAGAGAGAAAGAAAAGAAAACATACCTATTAATATTATATTATATTTCTGCCGATAGATCCCCCTAAATGTTACACACTGGTCCTTTAATCTAAGTGCCTACAGCTCTCTCTCTATCTTTCTTTCTTTCCGCTTCATTGGCTCAATCTCTCGTGTGTGTGTGTGTGTGTGTGTGTGTGTGTGTGTGTGTGTGTGTGTGTGTGTGTGTGTGTGTGTGTGTGTGTGTGTGTGTGTGTGGACGTGGTCTGACTATACTTTGTCATTATTGATGGCTGAACCACAGAGGTGACACCAGGGAAGGATGGTCCATCTTTCTTTAATGGCAGGTATTTATAAGGGGTATAGCAGATACAACATTTTCCATCTAAGTCAAAGCTCCCAGTTGAAGAATATTCAAGGAGAACGGTGAGTGACGATATGAGGCCTTGACAGAGACCAAGCGATTGTTTTTACCCCATTATGAATGCAACAAGGTCGAAACTCTAAAGTGACAAAATTAAGAGATAAATAAGGCACGACATGGAATTAGCACAACAACTACAATGCATTTCAGATTGTTTGATGTTTCTGTCATCTCAGGGTTAACTGAATATTCATGAGGCTGACTCATGATGAGTTTTGCTAATGGCATGCCTACATGGTCACCCTAACAATTAGTTGTCTTTTTTTTCTTCGTCTGAGGGGAATGTGGTGTTCTACATTGCTGTTTTTGCGTTGGTAATTGTGAATCACATCTGCAACATCGTTACAGACGAACAAAAGGCGGGAAATGTTGGAGGAGGAAGGGCTGACAGAGGGAGAACAAATAAGAGACAGAGAGAGAGAGAAGGATAGATTTTTGAATACACAGTGACCAGATGTGCACACAAATACCATCCTGAATTTTAGATAAATACAATATACAATACACACAATACTGTTGGTACATTTGATCATCTGATGTAAATGTAGCCACTTACAAGAACAATAATAGGACCACTTTTAATCTACTGTACCAGTTTTCACAAGTGCTTAAATAGTAATTATTTCCATTGAGGGCATAATTATAATTAAAACATGCCTCAAATACCCATAATAGTGGCATTGCAACATCTTAACTGTATGCATTGTGGCCATTATAACCACACACACGCACCACAGCCATGAACATATTATAATCAAATTATCATAAAGCTCAAGGCATTTTACACTGTACAAAAACAACAACACTATATTTTCCAGTTTATGACATCTAAAAACAACTACAAAGTAGAGACCAAGAAAATAAGTTATCATAGTACCAAAAAAAAAAAAAAAAAGATGAGAAGGCCGTTACCTTTAACATAGTTTTCTCTCATAATAGATACAGTAAGTCATGTATTGAAGTCATTGAATGAGAGGCGGGGTTAGGTGTAGCAGTCTTTGTGTGCGTTTGGATTGACGGCTGGGTTGGGCTGGGTCAGTCCACAGGAGCTTAAATATTATATTCTGTCTCTTCAGATCAGAGGCAACATTGCTAAATCAGTCGTCCGTCTCCTCCCAGGGACGTTTATAGTATTTACCCGGGGTCTGCACCACGTAAATCAGTTTATACCACACAAAAAAAAGAAGAAAAGAAAAAAGGCTTTTTAAAATAAGTGGAAACATCACAGTCAAACTACTGAGTGATAAATGAATGCAGCTCCGACAGCCTGCTACAGTCCTGTTGTTTTGCTGTTAATGCTCTTGTTGAAAGCAAAGTGAAAACCTTTTACATGGTGCAAACACAGAGTGACCTTTAGATTGTGTGTGTGCGTGTGTGTATGTGTGTGTGTGTGCAGTCAATCTCTGTTCTCCTCAGGTGTCCGAGGTGTGCCTGGGCGCTCGGTGGGAGTTCTCCTCTCCTCTCCGTTTCCCTCTCTTCTCGCCACCTGGAGGAACATACTTCCTTTTGGTCTTTTTACGTTTTTTATCAGAGCACCACACTCTCTCACAGTACTCCTCCACTCTCTGAGCGTCCCCGTAGCCAATCAGCTGGAGGAACTCCTTGTACCACAGCCTGGAGTGGGGGCCTGCTGGGACTGAGGATGGCACCAGAGCCCTGGGGCTGATGCTGGGGCCCGGCGGGAGGCCCACGGAGGAGAGGCACGGAGCCGCAGCTTTCTCTCCGTCCCCGTCGTTAGCCCCTCGGATCGCCGACTCCACCCTCTCCCCTTTGAGCACGTGTAGAGAGATGCGTAGTAATGTGTGCACATATCCGTGTTCCACAGTCTGGCACACGTACATCCCCGCATCGGAGCTTCTCACTTGTAAAAACAGCAGCCCGTGGGGAGTCATGATAACCCGCTCGTCGTCTCGAACCTACACGGAGGTAAAAAAAGCAAAACGATTTTTTTTTTTTTAGCCATTGATTTAGCCATTATTCAAGTGTAGAAATTCAGACATTTGCACTGCTGCTGCATTTGTTCTTCTCCCGAGAGGAATTTTAATTAAACAACCTGCAGAACTAAAAGGATAAATTAAGGTAGAGCTTCAATAGTGCAGTCAATACAGAGACTTCTGTACTTAAGGTTCTGTGAGGTATATAAACATCCCAGCTTTCTGTTTGCTGTAGTATACACCGCATGTTTGAATGTAATATTTAAATGTTCAACATTTATATCTATTTGGATACATTAAAATGCATTTTCCTCAGTTTTGAGATATATGGGGCTGTGACTTGACTCACCATCCCAGTGCAATCGAGATTTGTGGTGCTCTACTCATTGAAAAAATAAAAACAAAATCAATGTCCCAGTTACTCAGGATAGTCCACAAATCTCCCGATGTAAATGTAATTACATTCACCCCAATTGCACTAAAGTAGCAGCAGAAATCTCAGTCAAACCAAAACTATCTGCACAGCCAGACAGATCCATAGGGGTAAGAAGAACATTTTGTTTTTGGAAGTGGTGTACACAATAAGAGTAAGCGGCAACATATGATTTAAGATAAGTGACCCTTTGGTTTATTGTGTGCAGAGCTGCAATATCATCATTTTTGGGGCACGGCCACTTGGCCTTTGGGGGTGGCAATTTTTTGAGGACATAAAGGCCAAATGCAAGGGCAGCAAGTCCGTCAAATAAAACAATGATTGAAGTCCACAGAAATAATACATTTAACTTAAGGGTTAAGGATATTTTCTTTTTAATACATAGTATAACTATCAGTGAAATAAATAAATAAAAAGCTGTTTATTTCACAAAATAATTTATTGCTACTTAAGTTTCTTAAATTGAGCCTGATTTTGTTGACTTGCAGATTTTGATTTGGTAATTTTACCTAGATATTTGTGCTTCTACCATAGCCTAAGTATGCAAAGTATACATAGTTAAATGGTTTATTTTTTGTCTGTTTTAATTGTGTTTATTGTTGTTATCTCCTACTTTGTTTTGCTTTAGCCTCTAGACAGTTAACACCGTTAAAATTCCAGTTATTTAATTCCAGATCGAGGGGGGACAGAAGGAGAAGGAGCCGCTTTTGGGTGCATCCCCTCAACCAGCGAAGGAGACACTGTATATTAAGCTGCGACTCTGTCAAAGATAGACTAGGCACGTGTTTTTAGCGGAGCAGAGCAAAGAGCCGCTTCTCGGACGCTTCTGAAACGTGCTGCGGTTCGACTGGTGGAAACAAGCATGGTCTGGAGTGGCCATTATTAGCTCCGGCGGCCTCTGGTGGAATCCAGGGGCAACATTTGTGTCAAACTATCTTCATATATAGCTGGTTTTCCAGCAGTTCATACCAGGCTGGAAATCAAACCCACCACTGGTTATATGCGGAGCGTTTCACTTGATGTTTCCCAAATTCAGAGTCACAACAATAGGTGTCTAAAACCCTGTATTGACAGGAAAGAGGCAGAGGAGAAAATGGCGAAATCAGCTGGGGCAGTGCAGGCGGGGCATCGAGGCCACAGTGGCCGCATGGCATATAATTTTTTTGAGCGGCAAAAAGCCAAACTGAAGGGGCACGGCGGCCTTGGCTCATGGCCTCCGCGAAATTCCAGCCCTGATTGTATGTACTTTTCATATCTGTGCTTGAAGTGTAATATATGTTTAGTATATTTACATATGTATTTATTCAAGTATAGGTCCATCACACTCACCTCCTGTTTCTCTCCCTCTTTCTGTAAGAACCAGAGGACCTTGGCTTGAAGTGATCGAGGGACACACTCGAGCAAAGTGCTGTTGCTCTCCACGCCGTACACCAGCCTCTCCTCAGCTCTGTGCCATTGTTCATCTGCACACACACACACACGAACACACAAACACACACATCATAAAAGATAGGGAGGCAAAAGAGATTGCGATGACCTGACGTGACCTTTCATTAGCTGACAAACATAGAGTGGATTGTTGTCCCCCAATCTATCGCCTGAGTAGAAGTACACTAACCTCTTCTTACCTCCAAATGCAACAACACATGAAGAGTTCACATTTTGTCATATTTAGTCTAGTGCTTCTGAAGAGCGGCATCATTCCCTTGCTTGTAAACAGTATTTGTCTGACAATTTTGCACAAGCATGCCCATGCACATACACACATCACACAGTCCTTTTATATACTAACCATCAATTTGCAGCCCATTGCACAGCTGGACGGCGTTGCCATGGCGAACATCCTGCCGCCTGAATCGTCTGCTGAGATGGGAGCGAGGGAAGTAGAGAGAGAGAGAGGGACAGAGAGAGAGAGAGAGTCATTTTGAAAATGTGATGAAAGTGCAAGAGACGGGTGAAAGGAAAGAGAAAGAAATCAAAGATAGAAAGAGGGAGGGAGGGGTGATCAAATGCACACTGATAGACATTACACAACACCTGGCTGTCACGTCTCTCGCAGACTGTGATAATGACTTGGCAAACCAGCCTCAGAGCAGTGTGACATTCAGAACAAGATGCTATGATGGAACAGAGCTCCTGGTAAAGGTGTGAACAGCTGGTCTCACAAACACATCTGCAGGGAGAAAATATGTCTTCAAGTGTGTGTGCGTTTGTGTGCTGTTACCTTTTGGTGTAGACTCCAGCGGGGTAGTATCTGGAGCAGGTCAGACCATCCCAGGCACAGTAGGGGTCTCTGGCCAGACAACAGTCAGCACATTCGGAGCCATAGAGGTCACACTGATGCAGTCTGACCTGGGCCACACCCACCTCTGACCCGACATACAGCTGTTGCTGTGGACCCAAAAGCAAGGTACCATTAATACATTAGTATAAATTCATTTTAACGCCACAATTTTCTTTAATGCATTAACGTAAATTTTTAGGTTGTAGTGGGCTGGAATCCATTGGTACCAACCATGTCATACTAGCTTGTTGACAAAGAAATTAAATAATGCTCCAAACCTACATTATATTTTGTCGAGGAAAAGCTGGCATGGCCATTTTCAAAGGGGACCCTTGACCTCTGACTTCAAGATATGTGAATGAAAATGGGTTCTATGGGTACCCATGAGTCTCCCCTTTACAGACATGCACACTTGATGATAATCACATGCAGTTTGGGGCAAGTTATAGTCAAGTCAGCACACTGACACACTGACAGCTGTTGTTGCCTGTTGGGCTGCAGTTTGCCATGTTATGATTGGAGCATATTGTTTTATGCTAAATACAGTACCTGTGAGGGTTTCTGGACAATATTTGTCACTGTTTTGTGTAGTTTATTGATTTCCAATAATAAATATACACATACATTTACATAAAGCAGCATATTTGTCCACTCCCATGTTGATAAGAGTATATAATACTTGACAAATCTCCCTTTAAGGTACATTTTGAACAGATAAAAAATGTGCGATTAATCACAATTCAATATTTTGATCGATTGAGAGCCCTAACATATATGTATGCTTTCTGTCTTTGACTCATTCAACTTGGTAATGTAGCCACAAGTAGGCAACAGTACATATAAATTATGTCAATGTAAAGTAATGAAACATGTTGCAATGTTAACATCTTGTGGCTAAACAACAGAATTGCATGAAAAGTAAAGGGATCCATAATGGTTCTCTTACCCTTTTAGGTGATATTATGATCTCTCTTATTGGTGCCGGCACCTGCAAACAGGAAACATTTGACTGTTATTCAACAATAAGTGGTTCATCGTATGCTGTAAGAATAAAGAAACAAGAGCTGACATAAAGTTCTTTGTCACTAGAGGCCTCCCGTCACGCTCCTATCCATCCCAAATCAGGCCTTAATTAAATGACAGCGGCAAACGCTTGCAGACTAGTTTTCAGATGTGACTGATCTGAGTAGAATTGATATATTCAAATCACTCTGAAGATCTCTCACAGCGGGCCTGCTGCTCAATCATATCTGTGCCCCTCTGATGATGGAGAGGAAGCAAATCAGCAATCAGTGTTTTCAAAGTACTCCCTCTTATTGCGTGGCTGCAGCAATAATGGACTGTGACATGTGTGCAGTGAAATGCTTGGTTACAAAGTCTACTTTGCTTTCACATTTTGTAGCTAAAATAGAGCACCTTGAATATTTGCAGCTCTTCCAGCAGCACCTCCTCCATGGTGTCTGTGTCTTTGTTGTAGATGGTGATAACTTTCAGCACCACTGAGTCGTCTAAGAGAAGAGGACATTAATGTTACGCTGTTGCTTATACAAAATTCTTCCTTTTTTTCCACAACCGGTGCAACATTTCAGGTTCAAAACTGTCTCAGAACAACAAGCTGTCTCAGATCAACAGCTTTTTTTTTTTTGATATTTGACTTTATACAATCAAAATATCATATATCCGGTTTGTCTTTCATTTTGCCAGCATGCATATAGTATTCTGGATTAAGTATATTCATTCTTCACAGTGTGTGTACAGTACCGGTGCCGATGTAGAGAACGTGGTAGTGTCCATCCTGGGCTTGGACTCTGTCCACAGCGATCTGGGTCAGCTTTCTGCTGCCTGGCTCTGTCTGCAGCAGGACAGGTCTACGGTGCTGGGGAAGGACTGGACGATACATCACAGGATGAGAACGCACAAACCGCAAAACCTCATCCGGAAACTCCTTTGAGCTGGAGAAGCCACCTCCGTTCACTTTACTGGCACACTGTTGGAGAGATGGTGTGACGGAAATAGAAGGAGTAGAGGAAGGAGCAGACGCAGAGACAGAGGAGGGCCATTAATTACATTGTTCCTTTATGCAATGTAGAGAAAAAAAAGCTGACATGCTTTAATCTGGCTCAGACTGTCCCTGTTTGACCTGCTGAGGAAGCTACAGTAGTGCTGACATTCACCAGAGCTGTCCTACATGCTCTCAACGCTGTCCCTCCCAAAGGACGTCTGTCATGGACACAGACTAATGGAGAGTGCTGTGAATGCATAATGTTGGTACATCCGGGAATGGCATCCCATAAACATGGCCCTATTCAGACTTTAAGACTCACAGATCCAGGTCGAGGGTAGGGGACTCTGTCCTCGTAAGGAGTCCAGTGATGCTCCGGTCTCTCTCGGTAGGCAAACGGACCGTTGAAGGCTGCTCTTATATCATCCATGTGATAGACACACACTGCGTAGCCTTTAAACACCGTGCTGCAAAAGAGGCTTTTATTAGTGATTTGACGGATGATAAAATTGTGACTGTATAAGGAAATGCTGACATCACCCTCCACTCACCTTGTTGTGCTAAAGAGGCCAAAGATTTCGGGGTTTTTCCCATCCTTGTTCTTGAGCACAAACACATCCTCTGAAACACAAGATGTAGAAATTAGCCGTTGTTTGTTAGCCACACTAGGTAACACCTAACACCTAACACCCTAACACTTGCTAAGGCAAGGCAATTTTATCCATAAAGCACATTTCATGTAGAGACGTAGGTTCAAGGTCCTGTACAAAGAATTCAAAACACCTTCTATAGAAATGAGGGCATATTTGAACTAACAACCTGTTCTATATAGTTTCTAACACTGCCGGGTTCTGACTTACAACACGCCCACAGCCCTTACCGCCATTTCCGGTGTCCAACTATGGGAACATCCCATGTCTCTTATTTGACATTTCCTTGTTTCCTCTGTCCTTGCATGGATAATCACTTACAGCTCCTCACAAACAACTCCCTCAGTGCAACAAATTGACTCCTCAGAGAATCCAAATTGCAATGAAGGACCAAGAACTTTGACTATACCGATCTTGATTAATAGAATCACTAAAGGTTATTCAAGCAAAGCTGTTAACTTCTCCAACTTACATTGAGCCACTCACCAATCCATACCCGTAACACCCACTACATGCAGAGCAAAACTAGCTCTTCTCAACATCAGATCCCTAACAAACAAATCTTTATGCCTTTAACCGAAACCTGGCTGGACAAAACAAGTGGTACAAATACTCTTATTGAATCAGCCCCTCCGAACTATAATTTTGTTAACACCGCCAGCATGAAAGCATCAGCCTGTTAGCACTGTCATTGTGAGCATGGGGACATTAGCATTTCGTAGTACAGCTTCACAGAGCCGCTAGCACGGTTGAGACAGTTTATTAAAGTACAGATATTCTTTTGGTAGCTTCGTAAATCAAAGTCTTGCTCCCAACAGATTGAGAAAGCGGTTAAAATCTCTCTTATCCTGCAGCAGCAGATGAACAGATATGTTTTTCATCCAGATGGATAGAAGAGTCTTTGTGGAGTTATGGAAATGCCTTCAGAACAGCAGTAAGCCTTGATAAATGAGTTTCTGGGGTTTTCAAAGATCACCCTTTCTTAGCTCAGTGACTTGAATGTATTGGTAATACATGAGAGGAACTCACTGGGGCTTTTAAGGCCCAGATATACAAAACCGACATCAGAGAACTAGTCGTCACTACACATACACTAATGTCTGTGCATCTGATGTAAACAATCCAAAGTGTGTTGCTTTACTACTACATATTGCTCATCACTACTGCAGGTCAGATGCTCAATGTAACAAAAATCCTTGATAGCCCACCATAGTGACTCCTCAAATGTTGATGGATATAGATGCAGATGTGTACATTACTGTCAGGCAAAGAAACCTCAAAGCTGAACAATAAATAAATAAGATGGCATGCAAAGAGTTTCCTTGTAGCCCCACCAAGTTCATCAAAGTGTGTATCAATGCCGTTGGGTCCAGCCACAGAGCAGATAAGACGGGTTTTCAGGAAGGAGCTCCATCTATTCACCAGCATCCTCTGTCCTCCTTGGTCATTCTGAGAGATGAAAGCAGATATACAATGTGAGTGCAGTACTTTGGCTGGATGATGGCCAGAAATCTTTCTACAGCATTATTTTGCATTCTCACCGCACAGACTCGCCCCACACGAGTATACACGGCCTTGTTCACTCCCTCAGCATCCATCTCTCGCTCAGTGAAGAAGAAGTAAACTTTATCATCGTCTCTGTCGTCGTTGTCAGGAATAACTGCCGACCCCACAAATTTAGGTTCTGTAGAGAGGAGAAAATGTCAAAAAGGGCTTGGAATGAAGCATAAAGTTAAAAACGGTTAGGTCGTGGAGGTAGCGGTATAGTGCAGACAGTATGCCCGTTGTAAGCAGTTCATTTTAAATTCATACTCATTTAAGTATTTTATGTTAGGGATCTCTTTAAACAGGGATGTAAACACATGTATGGTGGGAAAAAAGAGAGAGCTACTCGAGGTTAAAAAATAAAATAAAAAAATACAATAGCGTAATATCATAAAACCATGTGACAAAGGCCTGTGCTATATGCTTTAATAAATAGGAAATTCCACAAGTATCTGCAGTAGCTAGCCAGTGGGAAAAAATAGCCAGCTAGGGGGGTATTGGGGAATGCCCCTCTGGAGAAAACGTTTGGTCGTTTGCAGCAATTATTGGGTCGATACCATTTGTTACACAGATTTGGTGCTTTGGTGCACTCAAGAAATTGATAGGCCCACAGTATCTACAGAACATCTTGTGTCACACTTTCTTTAATTAAATATAATTTGAATATACGGAACATTTACACTATGAATCATTACATCTCATGTGAACACCACCTCATTTAACTGTCACACTTTAGGATTTGTTACTACAATATCTGTGTGTACTCCCTTGCATTTAAAAGGGAGATCGTTTTCCTGTAATGTACACCAACCGTTGAGTTGCTGCCTGTCGTCTCTCTCAGTACGTGTGTAGGTCTGGTTGTTAAGTCGACAGAACGCACCGTCGTTCTCCCAGTAGTCAGTGTAGAGGCCGATATACAGCTCTCCTCCTAATGTATGCAAACAAACACACACAAAACCCTTCTGTTAATAACAATGCGTATTAAATGTGAATAACCTTTTACTGTGATTGAGATATAGACATGGAAAAAGACCACAAGATGGCAGTATAGACTGGTTAGAGGTCAACAAAGTGAGCACACCTCTGCAATGTGGAATTGCATGGTGTGAGTGAAAACATAAGCTGTAGTCTCACACAGCTGTGCTTGTAGCTGAGCAAATGTTGAAGTGATGAGTGACAGAGTGTCTTACTGGAGAGCGTAGACGTGCACGGACTGTTGGGGTCGAATGGACAGCGTCCTCTGCCACTCATGATGCTGTCTTTTTCAAGAGCAAACTGCTTGTCCTGAGAACAACACACGACACACACAGTTATTCATACACAAATGTGCATGAAACACTCAAAAGCTGTAAGCTTGTAAAGGCTTTAACAACATCCAGACCAGCCCCAAGGAGGTGGTGCGAGGAGAGAGAGAGAGATAGAGGTGCATTAGAGAGAGGACGGATCAGATAGTGATGGATGAGGAGGAGGAAGAAAGACAGATGAGACAAGGAGTGATGGATGACCAATTGTCTGGATGTGTATAACCAACGATGTTCTGCTCTTATATCATCGTGAGTTCACTACTTCTACTCTTTTGATCTTATTGCCCTGCACAGCAGGTGGCAGAAACACACACACACACACATACATAGACCTGAACTCCCTATAGAACCACAGCTCATATCTGGTGGGCCACCACAGTGTTTACGACTGTCACTGGCAGATCAGAGAGGAAGTTATATATTGATTTATGAGGAGCCACAGAGCCCCACTGTGCTGTGCCTACTGCCCGGCGTATGACTGTAACACAAGTCAGTTTCTGGGTTAAACTCATCCATCATATAATTACTAAACCAAATCGGTTAAAATAGTCTAATAGAATATTACTCTGAAATGTGGGCTGTTATTTTTTTTTTTTAAATGTCAGACCAGTGTTGCATTAACACTTGATTTGTTACTCAGTGGTCGGCTTGATGAATGGTTATAGTGTTTTCTATCATAGTTTATCGTTATGTAAATATTATTCAGCTCAAGCTTAATGGTAATCGTAGATGTAATCTCATACACCGAGTATGAAATTTATGTGAGGCAACCTCGTAGTAGCTTATACGGACCCAGTTTTGCTCACTCTATGAGCATTCCAATGATATGAGTGATGGTTAAGAGTAGTTCCTGTTTGGATGTCGTGGCTGGCCTGGTCGACCTACTGGACCAGTGCTGTAATGCAGGATGGAAACCTTCTCCACTACCCACACTCTAAATACACCCAAAGCACACACACACACACACACACACACACACACTGAGGACTGCCGGGAGATATGTGTCATGCTGTAGACAAACATGCTCGCACAGATGGATGCAGGCAATTTACTCACATTTGAACTGACCCCTGTGTGAGACAGAACTTTAGTCTACACTAACCTCTTGTTAACATGCTCCCACAGAGAGCAACACCTGGCCTGTTCTCTCTGTTTACCTGGACAGTAGTGTTGTTTGCTTTTTTAGGGATGCACCGATCCAACTTTTTCAGTCCCGATACCGATACCTGGGCTTTGGGTATCGGACGATACCGAGTTTACTGAATTGTATTAAAATAATAAATTGTACACCAGCAATTTGGTAAAACATTTTCAGAATTAACAGGAATTTCAATTCCAGTGTAAACCTTTTTAATGCAGCAACACATTGCTCAAAACTTAAATAGGAATTAAAATTCCATCCATTATATATTGTATGTAGTATAAAACATAAAATTGAATTGAATAGATGGGCCTCTTTGTCAGCAATACCCGAGCCAGCTATTCGAGTCGGTATTGGCCTGATATCCGATCCAGTATCGTTGCATCCCTAGCTTTTTTCAATATAAATGAGAACCATGTGCAAAACAATTCTCTCCCTCTGAGGAAAACAAACCTCCACCCTCTCTTACTCACTGTCTTTTCCATCTCCACCTCACATCACTGCTTGTTGCTAGGAGGAAAAACTCCACTACAGTAGCATGAGTCTAATAACTCAGCGGTCCAAGCTGTACTAACAGTTCTAGGGAGCTTCTGGCTAAAACATCAAAACAGTGTGAAGAAATGTTTGGCTACTGCAACTAATGAGGGATGAGTGTAGAGTAGAGGGGCACACTGCGATATTTGGCCGACTGTATAATGACGAAATCGGCAACATTTTCATTGGAGTAGGCATCCGTTTCGCTGCCAGTCTTTTGCAGTGAAAATCTGATGCTCACAAAAAGCAACCCACAGCTTTTAAAGCAGTATAATTAAAAATATCCACCATGGACTAACTGTCAAGTAATGTCAAAGTGTTGTTGGACTTTGAAAAGATCTCTGGCAGGAGGAACCCTTTGACTATCTGGCTGTAAAACCAATCTCTAATTCTGTTTTCAGGACTCACCTGCCCTGCGTGTCCCACTTTGACCAGGACACAAATGGGGTTAAAAGCTCCTGTTCCACAGACCAGCAGATGGGTCTGGTTGTACTGCTGCAAGACCTTGATGTAGTTAGCACACTCCGACTGTTGGTAGAGATACAGAGATGAATCAGTCGGAGGGGGAGGAGGAGGTTATGAGGGCGGATTGAGGCCAAGCAGAGGAAATTATGTACTGGAAAAATGCCAGGCTTTTTACGGCCTCATCAATAACATCAATACTTCAGGTTAAACAAAGGTTAATGAGCACAGTGAGATACGTAAATCAATCCATACATGCTGACTGTATGTATCTCTACCTACATAATAAATGAATTATACTGCATATATACATGCCAAGTTAATGCACATTATCAACTGGGCATTTTTCTCTTGGTAATCAATCTCAGCCGTACTACCAGTTGAGAACGTATGCAGTCATGTAGAGGGCGTCTCTTACCTTTTCCCTTCCCTTCATCAAGCACTCCTCAATCTGAGATTCTGTACTGGCCCACTGGATCTGTGAGAAAACACATTTATTTACAATAAAGTGTTGTTTCACCATAAACAAAAAAAATGACATGAAATATTTTGTACATACGGTGCATAGTAATGACGGCGTGTTAGGGCCATTGTAGGTAAAAAAGTAATAATTACGGAGCTGGGGGAGGGGAGTAATATTCCGAGAAAAAACTTGAATTTCAGAGATTAAAATCATAAATGTATGAGAAAAAACTTGGATATTCTCTGAGATTAAAATGGCAAATTTATTAAAAACTCGGAAAACTGAGCAAGGCAAAGGTCCTGAAAGATACATACTGTATTACTGTTTTCTTTCATGTTCTTAATGTGTTCTTTTATGAACATACAAATACTAATATTATAGAAGTTACAGGAAAGTAGAGACAAACTACTTCTTTCAGAAGTTTTTGAATAGAAGTTATCCTTCCCCGACTCCGTAGTTTTATTTTTTTTACCTACAATGGCCCTAATACGCTGTCGTATATAGTTGGCAATGTGACCCAAACAACCACGATCTTCACTGCTAATAATCTCACAGGGGTATCGTGCTACCTTTTCAGTTTCCAATTAAAAGAACTCAGTCAAAGCACTGTTTTATACTGAACACATTCCTATGAAGATGCACACATGCACACTCAGTTTGGCTAACCTACTGCCCTGTGGGTGTGTGAGTTCAACATGTGTCACTTCCTAACAGGCAGGGAGGGATGAAAACAGACCTACCTCCCTGTGCTCTGTGTTAACCCGGTCCAAGCTGAGAGAGAACAGAGTATTCTTGGCCCCAACATAAAGCCTCTCGTGGCCCTCGTCCAGCAGCATGGTCTGGGGCTGAAGAGATGCTCCATGTCCCTGGAACACCCAGGTCCTGTTCAGCTGCCAAAGCTCTGCAGAAAACAACAAACACAGAAAGAGATTAAGACAAAACAGGCAACACAATACAAGTCTGCATTTTAGCAATTTCAGCAATAGATAGAAAGATAGAGAGCGTTTTCATTTCATTTCAAACGTCATCTTGTTTCATGGCTGTACTAACCGGTCGTGTCCAGAAGGTAACCCTAAGGACACTCGCTGCTCGATGACCTACTGTATTCCAACCTTCACCATTCAAGGTCAATGCCTAACCTTAACCATCTCGCGAGACACGACCGTACTAACCAGCAAGATTGAATTTGACCAAACCCCATCCTCAAGGGATTTCTAACTGCTCCAGTAACCTGCGCCTGAGTCTCAAATGCTCAAGGGCACAATGCAACATGTGTTTCTGATTCCTAGTTTCCCCCAGAGAACGGCAGAGAGCAACAGAAGGGTTATCTTTCCATCTCATCTCTCCAGCTCATGTGACACCTACACCTCCTCTCACTCAATTCAGCTATGCTACTCTGTGTCATTGGCCTGGTCGTAGAACTAAAACGCATCTTGTTTTTATTATCAGTAAAAGTTCATATGACATAAAAGAGCAGCGGCAGCTCAAAGCCGACCTCCCAAGCACCAGTACGAACCAATAAACTACTACTGAGAGGAGAACTGAGAGGATATTTTGGCAGAAGCAGGGATGGAAGAAGTGTGATATGATTCCTGGGAAAGATGTTGTGATTAATGGGAGGGACACAGCATGGTCTATGGTTCCATTTACCAGGAGGAAGCAGTTTTATCGGACAGGAAACGGAACCAGTCTCTTTATCAGCCATTAGTTTGAGATCAGCTGCCACTCCCTGTCAGTCTTGCTCTAGGAGATTTGAAATCCTACTTTAAAAAGGAAGCAGTGGACCATGACAGATGTGTCATTAAATATAAACACACGCTCGTCAGAATAATCACAGACCGAGTAGACGCAGATAGCTTGCATGCACACATGCAACAACAACACCCATGCAGCAGAACACCCAGTTGTATCTTCCTGATTGAACCCGACAGGCTGCTTCTCTATACCTGCTCTCTGTGAGCTCCTGTAGAGGTGGAGGGTGAAGGATTTCAACAAAGTGCTGAAGCCCCAGAGGTATGCACTTCCTTTGGGTCGCACTGGCCTGAAAAACCTTTCGTTAACACATGGCTGCCCGGGTTGGACCGGGTGCCCTTGTAAAAGAAAAGATGGGGATCTGGTGTGTGTTAGCACAGCATTTAAAAACCTCAGACAGATTCAAAGCCAGGGTGTGTGATCAAATTTATAGCACCAGCATTTCAGGGTGGGGGAAAAAATTGATACAGCATAGTATCGCGATATTTTGTGTGGTACTATTGTATCGATTAGTGTGGTAAAAATATCAAAGTATCAATACATATTGAAACAGAATATTTGAAACGGTTTCAATACTAATTTTCCACAGTATCGATACACAGGTACCAGCTGCGCTTTCTGCTCTCTCTTCTCTCCGACAGCGAGTTGACACACACGACGCTATTTATCTTTTAATAAAAAATCTAAAATTGTATCCCTCAATGTTGTGTACACTTTTCCACAGGAAGGATATTTTTCAAGGTATTGTATCAAAGTTCGAAATTCCAGTATAATGACAACACTAGTATCGATACACTGACGTCAAGAAATCAATCTTTTAATATATAAACTACAGTATTAACCTCTTAACAATCCGACCCGGGCTGCTATTCTGTTTTTAAGAGGTTGTAGCAGACTCAGTCTTAAAGCGAAGGATGAAGATACTGGTATCATATGAAACTAGAAAACCTAAGGAATCCAAACAACCATGCCATGTTAGATTGTTGGGAATAATGCTAAATAATGCTCCAAAGTTACGCTAAATTTTGGCGAGGAAAAACTGGCATGGCAATTTTCAAAGGGGTTCCTTGACCTCTGACCTCAAGATATGTGAATGAAAACTCTGACATGAACAGAGTGAAAACTGCATCTTATTAGATAAAATAGATGTTGGCAAACTGCATATTTTGCACTTGAAAATCGCAATACAGTACTCAGCATATCGGAAAATTTTTTAAAATCGCAATAAGATCGTATCGTGGGGCCTCTGGTGATTCCCACCCCTACTAGCATTGCACACTGTGTTCTCTCTTCATTTTACATTCATGCACACATTAGGCCATCAATGCACAACTCTTCAGAAATCTCCCTTTAACTAAAGAGAGGGGAAAAACGGGCGACCACCAACGTGATTGTAATACTATGCCAACCTTACAGCTACTTCAAATAATGCTGAGACGTCTCTAAATGCTGAGGTTGCAGGGGGTAATTGCATGATTTATTTTCCTATAGCATCTGTATATTTTTAGTGATACTTGATCTCCAAGATACAAGGAAAGAGTGTTTATCCAATTTTTTTTTTTAAATTACTCATGGCAACAGCATATACACTCTGTGGAAGGTTTTATTTGTTTAACATGGGATTAGGTATCCACACAGGATATTTTGTTGCTATTACAAATTCTATGTTGGAGACAAGCGGCTGTTTGTTTGAGCAGCATTAGATCTCGGGTGGTTAGGTGGAAGAGACTGAGGGGATGTGGCAGTGGTGTTCTGCCAGGGCTCAAACATGCTTCCTGTAATTATCTAATCCACACACACTTGGAGCTCTTTCCCTCTCACACACACACACACACACACACACACACACACACACACACACACACACACACACACACTGTCTCTCCCCTCTATCTCCTCACAGTCCCCTCTGAGTTAAGCTGAACTTGGATCAAGGACAGTCCTCTAACATTCCTCTCCAAAGTTTCTACAAGTGTTAGTCAGGCCTCTCAAACAATCAGCTCCTTCTTTATGTGAAGCCCGATCTGCTACCACTTATTCAGATGATAGACGTAGATGGATATTTAAAGTGATGGAGTAAACAGTCCATAAGCCAAACCCTTTTTTTCCATCTACTTTTCACTTGTCTTTGTCAATAATCATGAGCGGCAGCTGATTTATATGGACATGTACACACAGCTGAGGCAGATGCATACATGCACAAGCTGTCTCTCTCTCTCTCTCTCTCTCTCTCACACACAAGCAAACACAAATACAGATACATTTCGTTCTGTAATTTTGTTTACATGTGTAGAATAGTAAATATGATATTTTAAATGTATAGTGTTCGACTCTGAATTGCAATGGGTTTAAACCAAAGGAGGAAACTCTTAACGATAACCAGATTGTATCTTGAAAATGAAAGAAAAAGGAGAGAAAAAGAGAGAATATCCATTCCTCACCAGTATGCAAATACAAAAGATAAGAAACTATAATCACATGTATAATAAGGTGTTGATTAATCAGCTTACACATGATTACAGAGTTACTATTAAACACAGTTGTGGGTGTGATTACATTGACACACTGAGAGACGCTTCAGAGCGCACAATGCTGTTTAAGAGGTTTCTCCTCTGTCATTATGTGCACCAGTTGCAGACAGATGCAGCCCATGCTCAGACTGAAGAAGCAAAAGGGGGGATTTCCGTAATTCCCCTCTCCTCTCTCCAAATTGTTCTCGCCATCTGCAGCCAGTGAGGGCTCCTTAGCCGTGAGCTA
This sequence comes from Sebastes fasciatus, assembly GCF_043250625.1. Taxonomy (NCBI): domain Eukaryota; kingdom Metazoa; phylum Chordata; class Actinopteri; order Perciformes; family Sebastidae; genus Sebastes; species Sebastes fasciatus. The sequence continues at coordinate 26,029,824 of NC_133798.1, read as the reverse complement.
AGGAGCAGGAGGAGGAGGAGGAGGGTGTTTCTCCATCGGCAACTGAGCCAGGGAGACAAATGGCCCCACTGTGATCCCACTTCAAATGGAAAACACTGAGAAAAAGGACTCCCTCAAGACAGACACTTTCATCGGCTGTCTTGGAGAGTGCTGAGAGATGCCCCGAGAAGATTTGGTGAAGTGAAATCAAAATAAACTTTGTGATCTCCTATTTATCCGTGTATGGAAACACTGTTTTGCTGCACCGGGGGGAGAACAGTATGTGCATGTGTGCGTGCAGTAGCAACCAACTTTTGATTATAAGCTGTTTAGCAGCAGGGGGGGAAATATTCCTGTTTAGTCAAAGATAAATACACACAGGAGTTCATATAAAACATTCCTCAGGAAACTTAAAACGCAAATTAAATTTGCTCTCATAATTTAATCTATTGCCAATATTAAGCACACATTTCATGTAAGAAATTAAACTTGTGGAAGACCGTCTCATATTTCCAGTGAAATAAGCCTATAATGTAGGTTTACTTATTGAGTTATGGGACTCGTGCTGGAACAGAAACAAAGAGAGCGATTAGAAAGGGCTGGAGTTAAAGGGGACCAGAATAAGTCGAGGTCTGAGACTGTGGAGCCCCTGGGGGGGAGGGGGTCAGGAGCTGGAGGACTGGGGTGTTATGCCATTATCGGTATACAGCCTTGTGTTCCCGTATCCTCGTGTGTGTGTGCGTGTGGGGAGGGGGAATGATGTCACAGAGTAAAATGAAAGCCACATGGAGTGTCCGAGCAGGATGAGACAGAGAGAGAGCAGCGTATGTTTCTCGGTAATAAAGACTTAGAGACTTGATTAATGTTATAAATCAGAACACATTGACAACTGACAGTTCATGTTGTTATTGGCCTGAATATATACCTCTTAATCAAACCATGCAGTGTGTGTGTCACAAGTGTGCTGTAGTCTATCCCCATCAGCTCCAAACTATACTTTATATAACCTTGGAGCCCAAATGAATTAGTTATTGATGGGGGTTACTGTCTGACAATAGATAGCTAAATGTCAAAAGCCCCATAAAGCTTAAAGGGCAACTTCAGTATTTTTCAACCTGGACCCTATTTTCCCACGTGTCTGTGTCTCAGTGACTAATGTGGACAACATTTTTTTTAATTGGTCTTGTATTGACGGATAAAGTAACTGCCAGCTGTGAAATGAGCTGTGTGGGCAAGTGATCAGCGCAAGCCCCCAGGTAGTGCGCCGGGCTGTGAAGCAAATTGTTGTAGTGGCCAAACGGTGGTACTAAAACTTCCGTGTCCGTCACATGACGCTTTTGGGCCCGAAAAGACCATTTCCCATAGACTTACATTAGTAAAGAGACATCAGTAAGGCAGACCTTATCTAGTAGGAACACTTGATTAGCCGTTATTTAAATCATTTGATCCTAAAAGTTGTAAAACGCACTAATGAATCCAGAGTTATTTCCCTTCCTCCGTTCATGTGAATGAGCCCCAGACCGAAGCTGGAGCGAGAGCTGGGAGGCGGAGTTAAAGGAAACGCTACTGCGCCTGCTTTATTGGCCCAATGGATGCTGAAGATTGCCGGATGATTCGGGTTCTTTATCACTCGGCAGTTGAGCCATTTTGGCTTCATGCGCCACTGAGCAACTCTGATAGGAATAAACGGGAGCCGGCCTCCAACGTTGTATCCAGTTCTCTTTATACATCCATAATCAGCATCAGTGTAACGTTTTCTCCACTAAAAGTGCTTGTTTTTGCCACTGACAGGCTCAGATTGCTATTAAAGTGTCTAACAGCATTACAAAAAGGACCATACAAAGAAATAAAAAATTTTTTTTACCTTTCGCTTGATCCCGTCTGCTTGTTATTGTTTTCAAGCCTCGCTCAAGGAGAAGTCTTGTTGTGAAATCTGAATATCCGTATACTCTGGCTCAAACAAATAAGGGCGGCCATCGAATTCAAAGACATCATCTACATTGTCAAAACCATCTAAATATTCAGCTATGACATTGAAAATCTTTTAGATAACACTAAGCTACGCTTTCTGTACTCCAACACAACAAACTCTGCCCAGCTGGCACTTGCGTTTCCACCATGGATGTATTCCACTATTCCACCGTTGTCATTCTAAAAAATTCAGCTTTAGATGTTTAAGTTTTATCCTTCTTCTGTGTGTTTTGTTGTATGGAGACATTAAACCATACTCTGTTTAAAAATTGGACACTTTTAGGATTCCTTGTTGATTGTTACCTTTTAACACTGATGGAACCTAAAATATGAGCCTCTTTTAAAATGACGGGTCTTCTAGTAACGTCGGTATATATTTGATCCATAAAGAAGCACTTTGGTTCATAAAAACTTTAATTTTGTCTCTGGCTCACGCTGTTTACCACCCACTCATGTTCTTCACTCTACAGCTCTCGGAGTTTCCTGTTAAATCTCATAAATTTGAACTTTGAATCTGCTTCTCTTCATGTTTTAGCTGCTTGTTTCTGTGACTCTAGCATGCATTCATCAAAACAAACATGTAGCTGCGAGTTTCCATGTTGGTGTCTCTTCCAGTGTTTTTTTAAAGATCAGTTAGGAGGATCATTTAACAGGAGGTCACTCAGGTAAATGGAACTTTGTTGCACACGTTTTTGACTCTGTGTGGACTCTACATGATGTTTCTGTTAATATCTATTATAAATGTTCTTTATTTCTGTCATCTAGCGAGATTTCAGAATGAGACTTCTCCTTAAGCGAGACTCTTTCAGTAATGTCAGACACTAGAAAATAAGGTCCAGGTTGAAAAATACCAACGTTCTTAAACTGATTTTCATATGTACTGTAATTTGTGTAGAATATCTAAAGCAACGTCAGCGCAGAAAAAAAGTTCGCTCAATTGTTTAAGTAACAGAACACACTGAACAAATGTAAACTTGCATATAGATTTCTTTGCTGTATTTGTTAGTGCATTAGTTATTCCGTTTATTCCCATTTCAATGTTATCATAAGTTTAATCAACAACTACAGTGTAGCCATATTCCAGATGAACAGTTTCTTCTCTGTCTCCCACAAGTTGGCATTGCAAAATAACAAGCTTTGCCTTTAACTGCCAGCCTACAACAAGCAATATCTACTTCTGTGTCTTGTGTGTGCTCACCTTCACTAGTCATCCTTCATCCTCTTTTTTCCCCCCTCTCTTATATTGCAACATGCTCTCTAAAGACTCAAACAATCTTCGTGCCTTCTCTTTTTTCCCAGGTCACAAACTTAACTCATCTCCTCTGCCTGATCCCTTCGCCGGGAAAAGGTCAGAAAGGATATTAGAGTTTCGCCAGCTGCCTTCCCCTCTGGACATCTCATTAATGAACTGGAGAGCACACACATAACACAATGGGAGAGGAAAGGACGCTGAGATGTGCACAGACAAGATGAGAAGCGAGGGAGAGGGGGAGAGGTGAGCGTGGAGGGGAGGGGGGTTGAGAAAATATCGTTTTTCCCTTTGCTGACCTAAAATGTGTGATTTATCTAATCATCGCTATTACCTCCACTTTCCAGTGGTTTGATATAAGGTCTGTGACTGCCCTATGGCCACGATCCAAGGTGGTAAATGTTAATTGTAGGGTGCACACGTAAGGCGGAAGAAAGTTAATGGGACTCATCACTTTACACATTAGCTTTATATAGAAAACATAAAAAAATCCCCTCATTCATTTTATTTTACAACTCAAGGCCATACTGGTATTCCCCCATCTCACCCTCAGAAGAGAGTCACCTACAGCCACATCATTTCAAGGTTGTAAAATACAGAGAGAGCGTTTTCTTGTCTGGAGAGGAAGGTTTGAAATTACAGCCCAAAAGGGGGATTTCATACATACAGTAATTGCTACCTGAGTAATCCCTGTGTTCCCACATGCACGTACCTAAGCTCACAATTTTACAGTAAATGCTGAAGAAAAGAAATGGGTTTAGTATTTGTTGATGTGTCATGTGCTCACCTATATTCTCATTCATTCAGTTTAAGAAGAATATATACATGTATGAGTAAATCCAGCTGTTAAGTGCTTTAACTCAACTTTTGTTTTACTTTTCTATGAGGCAAATGTTGGATTGAAATAGGGAAAGTACATGTGTTTATTTATATAAGTGGACATATACGGTATGATGTTAACCCTGTCAGAACAGCTTAGCATCACCGGATAACTTTATTCACCTTCGCAGACCTGCTGAAGAAAAATATTTATACCTTACCCAACGATTATGACTTTTAAGTAAACACGTCTTTGGCAGACATGCTGAAGGTACGCCTGGTCAATTTAATTATTGTGAAATGTTTTACTAGACTCAAGACATGTTTTTCGGATAGACTGCAATAATAACCTGCCGACTCGTGTTATTTTTCTGCAATGTATCAGTTTGTATGATATTCTACAAAAAGTTATTCTCATTTTTCGTGCGTTTTCCTACAAATGTCCAGCAACACGTGTCAATTTTCGCTCGTTACACGCATACAGTCTTTTCAAAATAAAATTCAGTCTTCACAGGACACAACTTGGTTAGGTTTAGGTAGCAAAACCACTTAACTCCAGAAGTGGCGTAACTTAAGTACGGAGGTTACGTGAAGGCAACAAAACTACTTAGTTTGGTTTAGGAAAAGATCGTGGTTTGGGTTAATATAACTCCAGAAGTGGCGTAACTAGTCCGGAGGTTATGTGACAAATAAATCAGCGTTGACTTCTGGTTTCACACGGGGTACGAACACCGGCCTCCTTGGTGAGTCCAGTAGTTTTTGACCCACCCATCCACCCTGACCTCCTCCCTACGCAGTGTTTGTCGCTCTTTTTACTTCCTGGGTCACGATTACTTGGATTACATACAAAGAGATTTTGTGGGATATATACAAATTACTACGAAAGGTGTGTGAGAACAGCCTGTTTTCAGGAATGTGAGAGATTTTATTTGCTGTAAACAGCAACAAGAGCACATAGACTCTCAGCTATGGAAAATGGAGTTTTAATATCGCCGTTTTCAACATTTTCTTTATCAGATAGTGGTTTCTGTGAATGCACATTACCAAAGCAGTTCTGGACAGGTACCTATTATATGGGTGGGGTGACATTTTAAGCTTCACTAAATCAGGAATGCATTCTCCTGATTTGTCAAAAAAAAACACTGAGAACTGCAGAATTGAAATGAACTGACATGACTGAATGAACAGGAACTGAATGTCCAACACAACCTCACAAAAAGTGCAAAGTTAACTAAATTAGCCAACATATCAAACTATGCAGAAGTGAAGAGTTTTTGGAAACGACTTTGATCTGATTAGGTCATCACTATTAGGAAAACTGCTGTATCACACGCTGTGCAGCTCAAGCCAGACATGATGACAGGGCTGTAGAGGCAGCAAAATAAGTCTAAGCCTGGCCTCCTACCTGCAGCCTGTCAGACTCTGACACATGCTAGCCGCGCTACAGCATCATTAGCAGCAGAATTGATGGTCATCCTAAAAGAAGAGCTCATTTCACTCCACAGGCCAAGAGCCAAATCTCGTGGATCTGTGTCCAAAGGCACAACAAAACAAACTTTCCATTCTATAGTGAGCAAATCTCCCTGCAGGCCATTTCTATGTATAATAACCCAGGATGTGGGGAGTTTGATTGGCCAAAAGTCCAAGTAATTGAGGTCTTTAGCTTGTGTTTAAGGTCTTTGCAAGCTGTGTAGTCAAAGATTAGGTTCAATTCTCTCTAAAGACAGCTGCGAGTCTGTGATTGTAACTCAATACTCCATGTGATTTAGGTAACAACCTTTTTGGAACTGGACTTAATTGGGGGTGTATAAGCAAATGAAAGGATGACTGGGATGAAAGTGAATCAAATGCATTTGGAAAAATCTTCACTGGTCCAGAAGTCTAGACAAGAAGATGGGGGAATAGATGAAAGAGAGAGTGAATAATAATTCCCCACCATGTGTGAGGTGTGGCTAACATCAAAGCATGCGGAGATCCATACCCAATGGTTGTAAGGTCGTCCTTGAAACACATGATAATGTGCCCAGAGGAATTCATTCCCAGCAAGCAGGAGATCTGATATTTTATTGAGATTTCTATCGATCCAACACTGCGACCAGAAGCAGGTTATAAAATATTTTCGCACTGATATTATTTGCTTTTATTTCCCATTATCAATCTTTCTGTCAAAGAGCAGAATCTAGTTTTTCCACCCTGTTTTGATACCAGATGTTATGGTAATATTTTCTTAGTCCCGAGGGTGAACGGTTAAAACCACATCCCTCTCCGTCTCCCTGAACTGCATCCAAGTCATTGGCGTGTGTGGAATTCGCACTATTCTGCCTGCGCATGTGTGCATGCGTCTGTCTGTCTGTGTGTGTGTGAGTTTGTGTGGACGTAAGGGTGTGTGTAGAAATCCCTGGCAGAGCCCATGAGGCATATATTAAGGCTTAGATGTTTTTCATTCCATAATGATAGGATCCAACTGCAGCCTTTTCATGGCGCTGTGTGCTAGCCAGAACATGTATCAGAGGAGAGAGAGAGAGAGAGGTGGGATGTCAATCACTGCAGTAGCTTTGCCCTCAGGCGGTTAATGAATTGGATGATATTCATCAACACCTAAGTCACGATCGTAACAAATATTGATGTGACATTCATGAGTAAGCACATCAGCACTGATCTTCTCACTTTTGCTGATATACGAGCTTCGCATCTCTCTTTTTCTCTCAGTTAATCTTTCAAATTCATTAAATTTCTACATCCATTCCCATTATTTCTCACTGGAAAAAGTGTGTTTTACTGTATTCATTGTAATAAATATGCAAAAAGGGGAGAAACAAAGGATACAGTACATGTCATAATACAGCAAACTCTCCTCACAGATGAACACGATGAATCAGACTCGTCAACCCTCATAACGGACTCACAGCACCATATTTATGTATGAGTTATTGACCATCCAAATTCCACACCTATATTCAACCATGACTAACAGGCTTATGTGGAATCATCACCTTCTGTTGCCTTAGAGATCAAAGAAACTGCGAGGAAAAAGACAATGTTTACTCAGGAGTTTTATCTACAAAAGATAAAACCCCCATTATTGTCCAAGAGATACACAACCATCGGTCCGCATACCAGCACATGAACATCCATATCACACACTCCCACACACACGTAAACTGGTAGGCACTTTTCTCTACGCGACCTCATCCTTTACCATGTCCAAAAAAAACAAAAAAAAAACACCGCCATTGCTCTGCCACTATGTCATGAGAGAAAGCCACATTGTGGATTCTCAAACCCGCATGGCCGAGGAATCAAAACAAACTACAAGGAGGCTCCTTCATCATCAGCAGTGAGTGAATAAAAGTGCACAGAAGTCACATCCAACCCTGCATGGTGACTCTCAGGCTAGAACATAAATCTTCAATGGCCATCTCATTAGATGGTAATGATAACCTGCGGCTTCTTTTACTCAGAGAGGATGCCGCTTCTCTGCCTCCACTTTATGTATTTGTGCATTTTTGGTTATATTTTTTGTACACTTGTATTTCACATAATATCTCGCAGAGAAAGATGCAATATACTTGTTAAATCAGCTTAAAAAAAATATTTTTTTTGACATTCATTTAGCAAATTTTTGTGGTACCAACAAAAATACTGCAATGAATATTGCTATAAATTGAGAGTCGAGGTCTATTACAGTATGAAAAATCCTGTTCTGTTACACCTGTCTTATCCTCAATCTGCACTGAAGGCAGTGAACGGAGCGCGCTAGTTTCGGTTGAGGCTGCATTGACTATTCCTGACAGTTTAATGCACTATGCCGCATCACCTTAAGGCTGTCTTTATTTTGTTGCAACACAGCAGAGCATTTGAATCTGTGCTGCTAAAGTAGATTAAAGGTAATAAAAGAAACACACGCTAAGTATTTCTTACCTTTGTGGGAGAGGCGTATCCTTGGGTAGATGCTGTGGGCTGTGTGAGCCGTGCCCAGCAGAACAAGATACAGCAGCATCAGTGTCAGATACACAGTCCTTATGCACTCTGCCATCCTCATTGAAAGACGCACTCCACGTTCATCTACACAGAAATCCTGCAGGTCCACTCAACACGGGCAGCAAAGTCCATGAAAAGAAATAAAGTCTTTGTGCTGCAAGTTCCTGCAAACACTCTTTAATAAGCGTTAGCGATCCAACAAAAGTCTTCTTGGAGGCAACAGTCCATTTTCTGACAATCAGCACATGTATCTCTGCAGCTTCTATACAGTCTCTGCTTTCCCCTATAGCGGTCTGATGAAAGCTGCATCCACCCACTACCTCGGTGGACAGGATAGTGCTCTGGCTGTTATCCTTGTTTGGTCTTAGTAACCAGGGAGAAGAGAAGTCCAGTTGCTACATTCACGCCGCAGTGCCCACTGCTCTCTGTCCATATGTCAGTCCGTCTGTTTGTTTGTCTGTCTGTATGCCCAGCTTAGATCCACTCTTTCTGATCTGATGACAGGAACAAAAATAAAATAATAAATGAATCCCACAAAGGTGTTGGAGCTGATTTGTAAAACCTCAGTGCATTTGTGTGTCCCAGCAGGCAGGCAGGCAGGCAGGCAGGGCTGGAGCTGCTATACTGTATCCTCAGGCTGCGTTCCTCCTCTTGGGTCCACTGGAGCCAGTCATTCTCTGGACGAAAGCCCAGGAAAAGGCAGGAGTGGGAGAGGGGAGGAGTGGGGAGCCTCGTGCCTGGCGTGCGGTCTCTCAGCACTGGGGAAGAAAGTGAAGCTCCAGCTCTCCTACAGTAACTCTGCTCACGCTCCAATGGTCAGGGAGGATCCAAACCTCACCTCAAACCTCAGTGAGGCTGTTTAAGATGGCTTCTACCACAGCTACTGATCTGGGCAGAGGCCACCTGCCACGGTGTGGTGTGTGTGAGGAGGAAAAGCCTGTGTGTGTGTGTGTGCTTGGTAATGAGGGGAGTGTGTATCAGCTTGAAAATTACCTGCTCTTTCCTCTAGATTGTCTTGAGATCTCTCTCTCCCTCCCAGGCAGCTGGATTAAGTGCGCTGTGTCTCCCAGGCAGGCTCTGCACTGTTTGACTCCCCCCGGCTCGCCTCTCGTGTCACTCTACAGACCACCCCTTGCTTCTCCTCCTTCACCACCTCCTTTTTGCACCTACCTCCACTGCATTAACATAGACAGACCTGAGCCGCCAAGGTTTTCAGCCTCTTAACTCTGGCACTTCTCTCATTTTCAATTATTGCCCTCTTTGTGTTTGTTTCCATGTGGATAGTCATTACCACTGTTACCATGGATTTTCATGTACAAGGTTTCTTTCACGCCCTGCCCATTTAGTCTCTCCTTCTGTTTATCTAGCTACCCACCTCTCACTGTAAAACCTAGTTATTAGTGTCCTTCCTCAATGTATCATATCATACCGTGCCTGGCTTTTTTTTCTCTTCCTCTGCTACTGTATTCTGTCTGAATGAGTCCATCTCTGCTTGTGTATGTGTACCAGGTATTGTCAGTACTGTGTAAAATATTAATGTTGAACTCATTGATATGCAGTGTTGTGTTGTGTCCATGTAGTCTTTGTTTTGTCTCAAGGCCCACAGCTTTCTGAATCTGATTAGCAAAAAAGAAAACAAAAATGTACAAGATGTGACTGGAGTCATTATTGAATTTTGCACATATCCCAGAGGGAAGTCCCAGAGGCGTCCAGTTACTGGAGCAGAGCGACGTCTGTCTCCCGTAAAGCCCTCTGCAACACATCTGTTTCTCTCTGTCTCCGTCTCTTTCTCATGGCTGCGTGGTGACACAGACATTAAGTCATGTTGACCCCGAACATGGAAGCATTCCATCAGTCTGTGAACAAAAAAAAAGTTTTATTTTGTGGTTATCTAATTTGCAAAACATGGATTTAATGAGAACATCTCCCAGTGTTAATCCTCACTCATAATTTAGATCCAGATTGATTAACAGCAACAATAAAACTGCATCAATATCACAAACGCATGCACAGACAAAGCAGAACACATATTTCTGAATAAATAGGATGAATAGCTGGACGGAAAAAGAGAGATTTATGAACAGTGTGAATGTGAGTGTGAATGTATCAACAAATGGCAAGCCTATAAATGAAGACAAATACAGTAAAACAGAATTGGAAATGATTCCTTTAGGCTGTAGCAGCTGCACCCCCACACCCCCCTTGCACCACCCTGAGATCTGATGACTTCAACTCCCACGTTGCACCTGTTCCCTGCCAGAACAGAAGGACTTTGTGTTTGTGGAGGTCTCGTAACATACACTATCTCTGTTATTCCATTGCCTGGTTCAATTATAGACTCTCATCTGTTGTTGAGGGTGAGGCAACTGTTCAACGTCAGCTTCCCATGGAGCTGACACTATCTGGCCCGCTGTGACACACAATTTCATCAGTTTGAACCTAAGAGCATATTTTAGTCTCGCGTCCCGATGAAAGGTGCGCCGGAAGATTTTCATTTCCGATCTCTTAAGCCGCTTCCTCAGATTGATAGCCATTTAAGGAGGCTAATGCACGTAGGCCAGTGGGCACAGCATCCACTTACTCACATCGGCCCCTCAGTGACTGAATGGGTCTCTCCTCCATTCACACAGTCTAATAGCAGTAATCAGTCAGAAATCTGCCTCAGACCAGAAACAGCAACAGCTCAATCCCCGACCTCCCCGCTCCTTTTCAACCATCCCTCTGTCCCTGCTCCCCTCCTCTTTTCGTGATTTGTGTTGCACTTTCCACCCTTGATGTTTCCATTAGTATGACTCTGACTGTGCCAGTAGCTTGTACCAAGGGCCCTGCCATGCAGCACTCCTACACAGCAGCCTCACACCCACTTTCTTTCCACCTCCATTGAAATTCTGTCCTCTTACGTGCGTCCCTGGGATTCCAACAATACCTAGAATATTTATTCAGCATGTACTGCACTGCAGAGATATTTCTCTGCACTACCTGAGTTCTGCTGTGAATGCGTCAACGTTCATTCATTCATGGTCACAAAATCTGGCCTTTCACATCACTAAATGCCACCTTCCTTTAGCTGCTGTTTTAGGAAGCCGGTGTGTGTGAACAGACTGTTTGATTGAGTGCCGATGTCTAGCGTTTGTTTGAATAGGCCGTGTCCAAACGTCTGGCGGTGTTCCTTTCATGCTCTCTGAACACAGAAAATATTTTCATTCATGTTAATGCTGTGTCAATATCCGCCCCTACTCACCAGAAGCCTCCCTCACCTCCTGTTTTGACCCGCAGAGACGGACACTCCTCCTGCGCCCCCAACATACGCACGGCTTATACCCATGCATGCGTCTAATAGTTATGTGCACTGAGCTGCAGAGTTAGTGTAAGAGAGTAAGAAAGGAAAGGAAATAGAGAGATTAAAAGCAAGATAGTCTTAAGTGGGTGAGTATGTGTACATGCATTTATGCATGAAACTGTGTGTATGTTAGTGTATGTCTACCATTGACCGCCTGCTGGGCTCTCCTCTGCTAAAGAGAGGTCAGGTCCCTGGTTTCCCGCGGCAACAGAAGCAGCACTCTGAGGATCCAGTGTTTCAGAGCCACTAGATACTCCAACCGTTTACACAGGTGGCTATCATATGGCCAGTTAGGTTTTTCCCTGCGGCACACTACAGACTACAGAGACATCAGTTACAATCTGACGGCAGGTAGCAGTCCTTGCTTCCTTGCCATACATCAGCAATCACAGTATACGATTTAACGTGAGTGGCCAGGTAACAAAACCTCACCAAATTTAGGTCTGGGTATCGGTACTCGAGTTGATACCTTCAAGGTATCGACTGAAATAACTCAGTTCCAAGGAGTATAGAAACCTCTCCAGAACGATACCTGCAATCGATCCTTTTTGTGCCCAGATCTAGAAAAAAAAGACAATTTGTATGGTTTTGCTCACAGCCAATCACTGCAAGCGTTTTATGATTTAATGCGACATGTGATTGGGCCACTACCGCAGCAGCTACAACCCACACAACCGGGATTGCCTGCACATGGTAGTGTCTAGAAGGGAACCCGCCAGTTGGGGAAACTCTCGCGAGATGGTTAAAGTTAGGTATTGATCTCAAATAGTTAAGGTTAGGCATTGATCTCGAAAAGTTAAGATTGAGGGTGGGTGTTACACTTCCATGACAACTCGTTCCCGCGGTCCTGCCACCGTGGGTCGGGGATGGCATTATCAGAGGTAAACGTTGTATGAGCGCTGTGCAGTGTGGCGGCAATTAGCCAGCCAGTTGGACACACATGATATGTATTGACTGAAGAACTCTATTGGTATCGGTATTACTTTAATGGTACTGGTATTAGTACTGACATTGTAATTTTTTTAATGATATGCAGCCCTAACCAAGACACTACACACACACAATAATTATACTCTTTGTGCGGTTTGGAGATCTATCAGGGAGCTCATGTTGCATTGTGTATGATGCCACGCAGCGAGAGGGAGTCACTGTTTGCCACAAATGAACGAACTGGGAGAGAGGAAGGAGTGAAAAAGTGAACTCTGACTGAGAAGCCAGGTGTGTTATGGTTGGCTTAGCCGGGACTGCTGAGTGCGAACATTATGGCATAAGACCCACTGTGCACACCTTCACGCATATGAAATCATACTTGTAACCACATTTAACATATGTTTATAGAGAAGTGGAAAGCGTTCTGTATATCTTCCGTTACACTTTACACATTATTTCATCGCATCTCTCCTGTGGAGTGCTGCTAACCCTCAGGTGAGGCCCTAAGTAGCACGTTTCGCATGAGTGTCCATGGCAACAACGCGTGGTAAATACATTTTCTCTGTGCCAAATATAATGCCAGAAACCACAATGTATCATCCAAGCTCAGGTGGCTACAAAGACGCTATAGTGGCCGGCATTTTTGCTTTCTTCGCTTCCTGTGATTCAGCTCTCGGGGCGTATTTCTTAGTTATAGGGATAGTAATGGGAAACGCAGCCCAGACCAGTGCTCTGCAGTCACAGATGGTGAAGAGGAGGAATGGGATACGCCTCTGGAGTGATATGTGGAAGTGACCATCTGGCCTCATGTATATTCTCATTCATCATCATGGTAACCGTCACATAATCTACAGGTGTTTGTGCGGGTGTGGTTGTCTGCTTTTGAATGCATGTGTATTGTTTATGTGCTTTCAGGTGAATCATGTTTTTGCACATGAGCACAGGAGGAAACGGACATGTGGAAGTACCCATTTATCCTCGTGTGCATTGTTATCCGTCATGTTTGGCACAGTGACATGACTGTATTTATGTTGAAAGGTTTAAGATTGAAAAACCAGGCTTAAAAACGTTTTTGGGTGTAGTCTAGTTTTTGTCTTGACTATTTGTCTTCATCACCTGTAGCTCTGATCGCTGTTAGCAGACAAAACAGAGGTAGATATAATAATAACTGTGAGTGAAAAGTGTAGACTAAACATCTGCCTTCAATATGCAATTATGGCTGTTTTTTTTCTAGCTCACTGGTTTGTGATTTATTCCCACACAGAAATGTCAGACAAAAAACAGCCGAGTTTGGATCGCTGTGGGGAAAATACAGTGTTGTGCATTGCCTCAATTCAGACAACATTTCGGAAAACCTCTCTGCATATAAAATCGACCAAACTGGCAACTTTTTCTCAGTGCGACTGCGGGTGTAAATGTACGCCTTGCCCGTCGGGTGTGTGAGACGCAGTGCATGTGTTTATGCGTACCCCTCAGTGTTTATGAAATATGAATAGTGACATGTAATTGAATCAGAGTGCTCCCATCCTGCTCCAGGGCAGGACCACCATGCACTGCTGCTGCAAAAGGGAAATATTGAGGCACTTTCTCCCTGCCTCCATTTTCTGACAGTCTTGCTTTGAAGTGGCTCAGAAGCAGTAAAAGCTCCTCAAAATCCAAAATGGATTGATTGTGTGTGACCAATAAAGGCCAGCTCTCGTGTTCAAGCCCCGACATTAATTGCTCGACCAATCTGACGAATAAACATTCAACCATATAATAAAAAGAAACCCCTGTTTGATGTAGGAAGACATAAACTGAAAACAAAATTAGTGTAATTGAGACCAAATGCTTGAAAAAGCAGTATATACGGTATCCACATCCGTGAATTAAGAGTGTGAGTCATACTTTGGGTGTATCTGTTTGCTGGTACAGTATGTCTCTCTTGGTAAATTATGGGCTAGGGTCTGTTGTTTCCTCCTACAAATGACAGACATGCTTCACAACAACACCTTTGTCCTTGTCTGAACTCAGGCCTTCCTTATCAAGAGGACAGAGGTGTGAGACAGACAGCCTTTCAATACTAACTAAGTTTCAGCTCAATCGCTCACACATTGACATGCAGTTTGTGTTCGTCATTGTCAAACACAAGTAAGAATGTGAGTGGGAAGATGAGAATTTGGTGGAAGTTATCGTGGCTAATGCGTGTTGCAGATGTGCTGTTCCTTTTGGCCGAGCTATCAGTTGACCTGTTAACCTACACTATATCACTCTGACTGCTTTAAATGGCCCGATCAGTGACCTGTGTTAAAATCTCCTGCTAATCCATCTGCAGATGTCACGAAGTTTACACATCTCCCTAACTCTGATTAATAACCTTCAGCAACCGTTTAGATCCCAATGAGACAGGTTCCAGAGAAACACAAGCAGGCTGAGATACTGTATGTGTAGACATGTAAGAATGTGGTAGGCAGTATCACATTGGAAAAATTATGGGCAAAAAACACTATACCTTAAAAGAAACAGTTTGACATTTGGAGGAATGTTTTCGTGCACTCTCATATCTGTAAAATAGATATGAAGCTACAGCCAGCAAATGGCTATAGCTCAACGTATCCTCATACAACGGTTCGTAAATCTTACAAAAAGCTATTCTTCATTTTTCCTGCGTTTTCCTACGAATGTCCAGCAACACGTGTCAATTCCCGCTCATTAAATGCATGCATTCTTTTCAAAATAAACTTCCGTCTTCACAGGAAACAAACTTGGTTAGTTTTAGGCAACAAAATTACTTAGTTAGGTTTGGGAAAAGATCATGGTTTGGGTTAAAATAACTACAGAAGTGGTGTAACTTAAGTACTTGACAAATAAATCAACGTTGACTTCTGGTTTCACACATGATACGAACACTGGTCTCCTTTTGACCCACTCACCCGTCCACCCCAACCTCTTCCATATGTGGCGTTTGTTGCTCTTTATACCTCCTGGTTCACAATTACGTGGATTACATACAAATTGATTTTGTGGGATATATAGAAATTACAGTGCCTTACTTTTTCATAGGTATAGCTACGAACCGTGTATGAGAACAGCCTGCTTTGCTTAGCACAGAGACTAGAAACAGACGGAAACAGCTATCCTGGCTCTATCCAAATGTAACAAAATCCACCTTTACGGATCACTTAATTGACCTATTATATATCTCTACAAAAAAAGACATGTTGTGGTTTCACAGTTGGTTATATTCCTCCTGTTTCCAGTCGTTGTGGTAAGCTACGATAGCTGGCTGCTGGCAGTAGCTTCATATTTACAGACATGACATCAATCTTTTCATCTGACTCTCTTTAACAAAGCAATTAAAAGTATTTCCCATATTGTCGTAATATTCCTTGCCTCTCTCCAACACAACTAAAACATCCTCTAAAGTTCCACACCAAGGACTTTTTACAAATAAAAAAGAAAGTCCCGTAAGCTATAAACCCTTTAATAAGCTTCAGTTTCAGACTGATGCCAGTAAGACTGGTGTCTGCGTTGTCTCACTGTTTCATGCCTCTGTAACCTCCACCGCCTTGGTTTTGCCACTTCATGTGTCCATAATTACTGCACTAACAATTCCACAAAAACCATAGCAAGATCTGCTTTGACTGTGTGAGGAGAACCAGAGGTAAACACTGGGGTTTTCAGAGTCAATTAAATAATCACTTCATGTCAACTGACGAACACTTTTCCAGGAACAAAACATACTTGTTTTGGGTCACATATTTTGAGCCTCCGGTGTTTACTCATCAACATCGTCTGACACAACCAGCGTGAACTGTGAAAAGTAGATCATGCGGTCGCTGAGAACATTTCTTTCCTCAACCACTAATTGTATAATGTGGCAACAGCGCAAAACAGATGTGCTTTCATGTGTTCACCACATGAAACGGTTGGTAAATGGTTACATTTAGACAAAAACACACCTTGAAGGCAACACATGCAACTAAAATTCCTGTTAAACACCAATTTTGCTGCAAAATTATCTTCACATGTTGACAGCTTTCAAGGCCAAGGTCTCAAAATTCAACAGCACCTGCATTTTAACTACCTGTCACATCTGTATGGGACGGCATGTCTACTTTATTTTTTACTGTTCTTTGTGCCTTAAGCATCTCCTGTTGACTTGGCTGCTGTAACAAGACAATTTCTCACTGGGATGAATTAAGTACTCTGTCTATCTTTTAACTTATCAATAACATACAGTATGTTAGGGCTGCTCGATTATGGCAAAAATCATCGATTACTGTGGTCAATATAGAGATCATGACATCTTGACTTTGGAAACATTTAGAAAGAACATTTTGTAGCCTGCATTTTATAGTTAAATGCATCAATCTGGTGCACTTTGAGAGCAAAATTAAGAGGCTAGATCTATGAATAACTTTGTGCTCTAGTAAATGATATTTGTATAGATATGAATGGTGATGACACGGCAAAAAAAGTCACACCCACAAAGCATGATAAATGAGATGGGGTTCGTGTTTCAAGACGGGTCGGGTGGGTTGCCGACATCGCCGCACTGAGGACAGTCCGCCCCGGTTGACAGTCGCGCTGGGAGCAGGGAGCCTCGTCCCTCTCCGCAGGGAGAGAGGGCACAGCGAGCACAAAGCGGCGAGGTACGGGCGAGGGGTGCAGTAGGGCCACCTTCAGGGCCTTTCCAAGCCGACCTAGAGACGGAGACGGTCGATAATTGCACAGCCCTAACATAAGTACAAGTCAGCAAGGTGGCAGGATACATTTAGCAAACATACAATCATTTTTAATGTGAAACAAGAAAGACACTCTAAAGCTTTGTAACTTTGCTGGAGAATTTGTGTGCGATATAGAAAAACATTTGTTTTTTTACTGTTAAATATGCTGTATCAGCAACAACTAGACTGAGCAAGCACAAGGGCATTTTGCATAACATATATGGGACTTGTTTTCTCAATGCTAAAGGAGTGAAACTTGATCACTGACAGGCTTGTACTGTATGTGCTCCTGCATGTTGTTTTTCCTTTTCCAGCCTGAGAATAAAATGACAGAAGAAACCATTAAAGAAATGAGTTACAAATGTGCATTTTTTTTTTTATTCTTAGCACATTCATGCTGCTTTGTAAGCACATAAGGTTCTGTGTGCAGTAGATTCAGAAATGCAAATGTATGCTGACAACTATTTGTTTTGCTGCCGAAGGTTTTAATTAAATCTAGACTGAGATAGCATAATGGTGTTTTACATGAACGATAAGGAGCTTGTTTAGAGCACAGTCTCTCCAGTATGCGGCTGCAATAGCTAATCTACGCTGACAAAGATGAATTTCGGCGTTGAATGTTTAAGTTTCCATGTCTCTAATTTATCATAAATTAACATCAACATATTTTTCACATGGAGCGAGGGGGTTACACAAGGGAGGGAGCAGAGATGGAGATGGGGATTTATTTGTGTATACTTCCAAATTCTTGCAAAGTTTTGGCAATTTTAAAAATTCGGTTAAGTTCGGGGGAAGTCTTCACTCATGGTTATATTAACATGCATAAATCAGACCTTTCTAATACATTGTAGTTAAGCTGTGTTGCTTTCAAATGAAGAGTAACTGATGCTTTATCCTCCTAATATCCTGAAAGCACGGCTGAGCCAGAATGACACAGAGCTAAGCCCTCCACTGGGTGATGTGATCCAGGAGCTCCAGCCAAGCAGACCTCAATCAGTTACAGATTAGACGTGTGGAAGGGAGCAGTCAGACACACGGCAGGCTACCTAGACACATTTCTCTTGACCTCTGCTCTTTGGTGCACAAACCTTTGACCCATCTCAGGGTCAGCTGTGGTCAAGCCCGAGGCCTCATTCATCCATTGTCTGATCCTATCTCATCTGATCCTTTCATGCTTTTTCTTTACATTACCCCATCTCATGCCTTTAATCTAATATCTGCTTCAGCCAACACCCTTTCCCCTGAAGTCTAGGCGGATAATCAGATATCTTTTTCTGCATTCTTTTGAGTCCAATAACACATTTACTGAAAACACAATTAGATGTGTAAATGCGAATTAGAAACAGATTTTCTTTCTGGCATTGTCTTCAATATCAACCTTTACCCATACAGAGTGCTACAGGAATGAGTCCTAAAACACACAAATGAGTTAGCATTGTAGCACTTCCGGTTCCCTCGTCTCAAAGTCAACGATTTTTTGAATGGGTTTTTATTTAGATGCCCGAAATAAGATCTGTGGTTAACACAAGCGTTTTGTTCTACGACATAAAATACGTCAGTAAATATCCCATTCACTCGTGAATTTTGAAGCTTTTATGTGTTTTAAAAAGGCGGTTGCTAACAAGTGGTTGAATGAGACTAACAAACATCATCACGTGGGACCGTGGTGTAGTTCGTTTATAGCCTAACGTTAGCGTTTTACTTCTGGCGAATGCATTTATACTTCAAAAGTCATAAAAGTGGTGTTAATTTATGAAGATTATTTTGCTGATCCAAACGTGCAAGCATCATAAACGTTTGTTTGCCACAGAGATTATTTTCTGCAATAATCCCAAAACTTGATGGAAAAATGCCATTGGATTTTGTCGAGGGACCGGGCGATGCTAACTTCCTGGTTGGCCTACAAAAATACGTCATCCCTATAGCACGCTCATTGTTCTCCATAGGATTGTCGCAATAACTGCAATATTGAAATACCAAGCTATTGACAAGCCAACCACAGGGGATGTCAAACAACCGCCACAACCGCTATGTTGAGGTTTTTTCTTTTTTGATTTCTTTGTATAGGAGCGTCGCATATTTACACTATGCTACTAACGCCAGCAGCATGAAACGATGCTGAGTGTCTATTCTGTGCTGCTCGTATGCTGTTTTTTTCTGGTTGCTGAGAAAAAAATTCTTTTTTTTGGTAAAACTCTGCGCTCATCAGTTTCACTTTTTACCCAGCCGTCCAATCACAGTGGAGGAGGGGTGGGAAAAACTCCACAAAGACCAACCAACACATCCTACATGGAGGCTACAAGTGCTGAACAAAAACAATGGAGGAGAAATGAATACACATAGACCGGCGGGTCCGTCCTCTCTCTCTACGTGCTTCAGCCTTTCCTTCATCCAGAGATAGTACTCTACCTTGGCCTGACATTTTTACTTCTGCAGATATTCTGTATCATAGCAACCAGATGCAACCAAAGTGTCTCACCTGAAAAAAACTCTACTTCTCATCGCATTTTAAAATGCCTTTTTGTCATTGCATTTAAAAAGCAACAATATGCATAATAATAGCCTAACAACAAAGCTTAATTATATAGCACTAAAATCAGGATAAATTAGGTAATTTGCAAAAAAAAAAAGAGGCAATAATATTGCATATCGCGCTGTTGAGCCAATAATTGTTACCACAGGGGGAATTCCTTCACCGCAACACCCCTAGTCCTCCATCAATCCGACCATGTTGTGGTAGATAAACACTCCCATTCACCCAGACTCACATTCTTGCCAATGCTAATATTGGACTGTCTAGACAATTACATTACACAGTACTGTACACACAAACTGATTCACTGGGCTTGTACATCATTGCCACTGGATAAACAATTCAAGGAGCTTACAAACAGACGTAGGGTGATTGACCATTCATGGTGAAGTTTATTCCAGTGTAATTGCATGTTTACGAGTGCGCTCCACGAGTTAAGTGTGAGCCGGAAAAGGTGAAGGAAGAAAAAGACTTCCCTCTTCTTTTGTTTACTTGATGTGTGAGATGTTCCAAAACTGCCTCAAGTCATTAAATGTCTGGTGGGATGAAAAACTGACAGATCGTCTGATTAAAAAACAGGTTTTACACTTGTGAACTGTCAAATCGTGATACAGCGGTAATAGTTAAGATGACAGCCCGCAAATTACTGTGTAATTTTATACTTCGGGGAAACCAATAAAATACTTCATTTTCACAGTTATATTGAATGTGACACGAAAATTGTTTTTTTTTGCCGCCACAGTTTATATAAGGTTCTGATGTGTGTTTGTGCTTATTTGATTTTAGTTTTGACTTTTTGATTTAATTTAAATTTAGTTGTAGTTAGTTTTCAGAGTGCGTTTGCTAGTTTTAGTTTAGTTTCAGTTTTTCAGAAAGATTTAATTTTAGTTATATATTAAATTTTAGTTTTACAGTAGTTTCAGTTTGTTTTTGTTAGGTGCAGGTACAATGTCTCAGAAGTATGTAGCTATATAGAGTATACATACAACATACATGGTAGGAGAGCTGTGTAGGAATGCCATCTTTGTGCAACTGAAGTGTCCCATGTGAAGCGCCATCTCCTGGTTCAATGCCACGAGAGTTGACGAAAATTCATGCAGTCTCCTTTTGGTTAGCGATATATTATAGCTAAAAAACTAAAAATGAAATGAATTTGTTCAAGTTCAATTTGTTTCAATTTAGTTTTCTTAAAGGATATCATTTTCATTGAGTTTCAGTTTACTTATAATATTTTCCACTGCTTATTTTCGTTTTAGTTTCAGTTTTAGTTTGCTATAATAATCCTGGTGTGCTCAGCTTGTGTGTCCTATTACAGTAATAAATTGTAAAGAACGCTTCCTGCATATTATCCATTAATGTGAAATATCTGCATAAAAGCAAACAGGTTCTATGTTTCGTTATGTTAGATATAATATATCAACCCGGTCTCATGGGAAGCCATATACTGTAAATACCACGACATTTAACGGACATTCCGCGTGTCATGAGTACGAATGTTTTCCTTTTCACGTGTCATTTGTACGCCACGCAAACGAAAGAAAGAAAGGCAAGAAAAGCACTAACCTAGGTCCACGCAAGAAAACCACTTAGTTAGGGTTAGGGAAAACATCATGGTTGGGCTTAAAATAAGTAAGTAAATGAAGTAAGACACGTATTGAAACAACGTAACAGAACTACAGAAAACATGTCACAAACGTCAATAAATAACAGGTGACAATCTTGCAGTCAGCACAGGATACATGGCGTACAATTGACACGCGGAAATCAAGAAAGGCGTACGTATAGCGCGTTAAACGCCTTGTGCATTATCGTGGTATTTATACGCCTTTTTGTGCGAACAAGCTGGATATATTGGCATGTATTGTAAAATAAATGTGAAGTCCATAATATGTATTAAAATACATGTTTGTTCCATAAGAGTAAGTAAACTACACTATGAGTATGTGACAGTCATGCAAACAACATTCGAACAAGTCTTTTCCACATAGGAAATGAGCTAAAGGTCTTGTCATACCTCCAGTCTAAACCTCTTGTGCCGTGCTGTCACTCACAGCGGAGAGGTTTCTGCCAACTGTACAGCACACCATCAGCACCACGGCTGCCAAGCTGCCACAGTTAAACACCCTGTCCTTTATTTTACCCCAGGCAAGGGATGTGCCCCTGCATGCTAACACAACGTTAACACGCTATAAAAAAGCCTGATGGAGAGCAGCTCACACAGACACACAAACCTGATCGCACTTCAAAGCATTATCCTTCCATGATCTAGTAAATCCCCCCCCTCCAAACTGCTGAATTAAGTTTTCCAGAAAATAACTTTATAACCCCCCGACCCATCATACACATTCATATACACACACTTCCACACCAGTATTGACTCAATGACGCAGACAGGGACACTGCCAGAAATCTACAAGGCTTTGATAAGTGACAGCTGGAGGGAAAAGAATAGATCATTACCTCACTCTGAGAGCGCTGTGATATACCACACTCTGCTATAAGGTGGCAGAGCAGGCGTATGACATATGAATGTTATTTCTTCCCTGGCTAATGGGCTGGATGCTGTCAGGGGTTATTCTTTAGTTGAGTAAATGTCAGACATGTTGTCGCTGAGTGGGTCGGCTGTTATGGGGCTCTGAGGGAGATGCAGCTCTCTCTATCCACAGCTCGCAGCAGCTGTGTGGCGTGTCCTCCTTTAGGAAAATAGCAAAAATGTTGGGAGTATCCATGTCTGTGGTTTACAATAAGATCCAAACAAATATGTGGCTCTGCATGCTAAAACTTGGTGCTGAATCTCCTGCTTTTGGAATTTTTCCATCAATCTTCCAGATAAACCAACGTGCTGTCTCTCGAGGTGCCCCAGAACAGACCAGCTGGAACACACCAGTGATATGTGCATGTGTGTACATGCCTCCAGCAGCAGAACCCTACTGGGCCTAGTGAAGCATCAACCCGCTGTATTGTCACTAGTGTAAAATAAATGACCCTATCTCTGCTCCATTTCACTTTTTCCAAGCCTCCTGATAGGAGGGAATACACCGATGCCTCTCCCCCACAGCGGCAGTAAAGGATGCAGCGGCAGTAAAAGATGATGAGTGTCTGAGGAAAAGAGTCTAATGCACTGTGTGTGTGTGTGTGTGTGTGTGTGTGTGTGTGTGCGTGTGCGTGTGCGTGTGCGTGTGCGTGTGTGTGTGTGTGTGCAAACATGTGATCTTACATACTCACTCAGCTGCCTGCCAGATGACTCCTAATCCACACCTTTCTTTAGCGGGGGCTAGATGAGTCTCACATGATGAAACAGAGGTGACTAATCAGATTCAAGTTTCATCGAAACTCTCAACAGTGTATTATAGGGGTGGGGGTAAAAATCGTTTTACCTACAGTATGTATTGCAATTTATTTTTTTTACAATTTTGAAATAGATTTTTTTAATGCCAGAATCGATATATTTACTTCATTTGAGTCTATGCGGAGTTAGAAGGAAGTTATCGCTTTTATTGTTGTAGTCTGAGTAACGTGACGTCATATCCGTTCCGTATCCATCAACCAAAACAAACTGCAGCCGGCTGCAGCGAGTCGAAACAAAAAAAGTAGAAAACGGCGGAGGGTCGGCGTGGATACGACCTGCACCCTCACATTTTAAATCCAAAGTGGTAAACACTACACATACAGTAAAGTATGGAAACATTTTTGGTTTCACACATTGAAGCAGAGCTAGACATCATGGTTAAAGCCGCACGCTAACTCTGTCATGGACAGGAAACATTATTGTATTGCGGTAATGTGCGGTCAAGCCAGCCATCACTCTCATCTCCGTGGTCAAATCGGCCGATGCTACAACTGTCGAGCACCCATATACTGACATTTATGTTAAATGCATTCAAACGGCCCCGATGGAGCTGACCATGGATGTATAAAGAGAACAGAGCTGACGGGAGAGCTAGCGACGCACTTGGAGAAGTTAGCGGAAGTATACACTACATCCGGCTTTCAAAATAAGTTGTTAACAAAGGGAACTGTATATACAAAATACATATATGGAAATAAGATTGATGGATTATATTAACCAGATGAATAAAACATTACATGTCCCTTATAAATTAAAAAGAAAATATCACTAATTTGTGAGGGAAATGTCTTTATTCTTTGATTTTTGGGTTGCTGGAAAAAGTTAATAAATATAAGTTGACTTCAGGACAACTCTGACTACATACCTGCTGAAAATCAAACAAATTCACTGTATTAATTTAGATATTTTCAAAGTAAAAGTTCCTAAAAGTGTATGATTCAACTTCTTCCCATGCTTAAAAATCTCAATACATATCGAACTGGCACCGAAGTATCGTGATAGTATTGAACCGGCAGATAGGTGAATCGTCCCAGCCCTAGGTAATTATATCATATATTATGATATTACCCATAAACATTGAGGGTGCTATATTGTAGATGTTTTAAACTTTTGGTGTGTATTATTACCCTTCTATAAATGGAGCTCCCAAAAGAAAATTGTACTCTTTTAGTTGAATTGCACTGAATTAAATTGAATTGTATAAATGTATGTAACTTTTACCGAAACTTCTGATACAAAACTGAAACAGCTTTACTTTACCCTCCACAAACACACAGTCCCCAAAGTCCTGGAGCACTTTCAGTGCAATAAAAACAGCAGCAAGAAGGTTATTAACTTCTCCCTAATCTCTGTATTCTCGCTCTCCCACTCTGTCACTTCATGTGTCAGTTTTTCCATCGAGTGTAGTGGTCCTTTGTGTGCATGTCAGGGCGGTCCTTCTCACTCATCCATGGCCTTGGCTTGGAGTCAAAGGGGGAGCTGCTATTTTCCAGCAGGCTGAGTGGGATGTTGGGAGCTGAACCGTATCGAAAAGAGGTCCCTTCGGCCACCGGAGGGCAGTCAAGCTCTGTGTTACAGGTATGACTGCAATGCCAATTCTATCAAGGACCTTTGTGTATATGGAGGTAGAGAAGCTCTACCTTCCTTAGATGATGACATGATCAAAGTGTGTACTGCATGCTGCAATTTTGCATTCATCTTTGCATATCTGTTTTTGCTCAAGCATTCTCTGCTTTTGTGGTTTTTAGGGCTAAATGTTACAGCCAAAATCTAATATGTTAATCCTTAAATATTGTTTTAGTATGGTATGGTACAGTAAACACACTTGTGTCCACCCTGTCATCAAAGTATAGCAATGTCAAACCAAGAACAGATTGAGAATGCAATGCCCTTCTCACCATGACAATACTGTTTGAATACAATACACAAATGGACATCAGACTCAAATATAGGGCTGCACAATTTATCGAATATTAATCAGAATCACGATTTTGGCTTCTCGAAATTAAATGAACAGAAAAGAAGCAAAGACAGGATGAGGCCCTGAGGCCACAGGTGGTGGGGCTTTGGAGGCCCCTAGAGGTCGGAGAACATGGGGCACCGGCCCAATCAGCCCGGTGGTTAATCCTTGCTTGCGTTAGACCGTGGTCAAGGGCAGGGTCACAGAGGGTGTGTGTGTGTGTATGTATGTGTGTGTTCTCCGAGCTGACACTAGCAACACTAGAACCTCTCAATAGGGTTCCCTTTGAAGCGTCTGAGGAAGTTAAGACTGAAACTCATGAAATCCCACAGCAGCAGTTGAATTGACTCCACAGGTCAAGGTCAAAGCCCAGGTGAGACATTTGCTCACTGACCTTTGACCTCAGATCAAAGGTGACCAAATGTGTCAACAGAGGCTCTATTGTGATGAAAAACAAGCCTGTTGTGTTTGCAGCCTCAGGACTGCCATATCTATACCAAGCACCTATAGCAATCTCTATATGCTACAAACAGATGGAAAATATGAAATCACTCTCTCTCTCTCTCTCTCTCTCTCTCTCTCTCTCTCTCTCTCTCTCTCTCTCTCTCTCTCTCTCTCTCTCTCTCTCTCTCTCGCTCTCTCTCTCTCTCTCTATATATATATATATATATATATATATATATATGTGTGTGATTTTTTATATAACCACCAGAGGGCAGTAGTAAAACACAGTTCATATGTTGTTGCAGGATCTATTGAAATGAAGTTCTGTCAAGCCCCTGAGAGCTGATATTTGATTGCAAAATGTTGGTTTTCTATTTTTTATTTAATAGGTCCTGCTTCAATTGCAGACTCTGAAAGCCAAACTCATACTGTATCTTTAACCACCAACTCCTGTCGTTATGCAAATACAACAGCTGGGTTCCAGTGAGAGACTGTAGGGGACCTCATGTATTATTCACACCGCATCACACATCAAGGTCTTAATAATAACTTACAGTAATTCCTCTACTGCCTGAGGAACACCGTAGTACACAGCTTCGCTTTTCAATACACGTTATAAAATAATAATCCCTTGAGCTGACTGATATTTCTCCTTAATATCAAATAGTTTTCTTACACGGCACTGTAACTTTTATATTCTTATATTTTTCACCTGTTTTATTCTATTTTAGCTTGTTTTTTTATTTTCTATTCTCTTGGACTGTTTTTAATTGTATTTAATAGGGCTGTCAATCGATAAAAATATTTATGATGTGTGTGTATGATTGTCCATAGTTAATCGCAATTAATCGCACATTTTTTATCTGTTCAAAATGTACCTTAAAGGGAGATTTGTCAATTATTTAATACTCTTATCAACATGGGAGTGGACAAATATGCTTGACTTATGCAAATGTATGTATACACAGTATGTATTGTTGGAAATCAATAAACAGCACAAAACAATGACAAATATTGTACAGAAACCCTCACAGGTACTGCATTTAGCATTGAAAAATATGCTGAAATCATAACATGGCAAACTCAAGCCCAACGCGCAACAACAGCCGTCAGTGTGTCAGTGTGCTGACTTGACTATGACTTGCCCCAAACTGAATGTGATCATCATAAAGTGGGCATATCTGTAAAGAGGAGACTCGTGGGTACCCATAGAACCCATTTTCATCCACATATCTTGAGGTCAGAGGTCAAGGGACCCCTTTGAAAATGGCCATGTTAGTTTTTCCTCGCCAAAATTTAGTGTAAGTTTGGAGCGTTATTTAACCTCCTTCATGACAAGCCGGTATGACATGGTTGGTACCAATGGATACCGTAGGTTTCCTAGTTTCATCTGATGCCAGTATCTTTACTCTTTCAGCTTTAAAACTGAGCCCACTGCAATCTAAAAATCGCATGTTGCATTAATGCTTTTAAAGAAATTAGTGGCATTAAAACAAATTAGCGTTAACACGTTATTATCGCATTAACTTTGACTGCCCTAGTTTTTAATTTATTTTATAATGTTTCTTTTGCACTTTGTCTCAATGCATCTGATGTTTTATGTAAAGCACTTTGAATTGCCTGATTTTGTCATATATTATCATATGTTAATTACTTCCAATAATGAAATCATTAATTAGCCCATTCTTCGATGTCAGTATACTTTACTTATCTGGACATAACAGACAGGTACAACATTAAATATGAATTTCAAATATGAATTTTTCTTTCCCATTAATATGGTAATGTATGCAGCAAGGTAGTCCAACATCTAATCGGATCATCTACGCTACAGGAAACTTGTCTTTTCTCTAACCACATACTATGATAGCAGCAGGACAGAGCACATTAAAAATAGATTTAATGAAACCAGCACTTCATGAAGAGACATTTATTAGATCAGTAGAATACATCACCACCATCATCATCATCATCATCATGCCAAAAAAGCAGCAGCAGCACTTCATTTCCTCACTTTCACCGAATATATGTCCGAGACAGATGCAGTGAGGCATCCTATATCTTCTCTTTATAATGATGATATTATCATATGCACATCTCTACTGAGAGTTCCACAACTCTGGTGTTGAACTTGTCTTGTTAGCCTTAAAATCGCTTTCTCGAGGGGCGGCTCCAGCTGTTTCTCATCTTCCTCCGTCACGGCTTCCCAAAAAGCAGATGAGGTTTGCAAACACTCACTAGACATCTGACATACTGAAGTGTTGCAATGCTCAACTGACACTGTTGTTGTTCGTTGTTGTTAGCGGGTCTGTGGATGTTTAAATCCACAGTGAGATCTTGTTTTTTATATATTTTTTTTTATGAATACCTACCTCAGGAATGATCAATCATACAGTTAAGAGTCCTAACAGAAATAGTATGTACATCTTTGAAATAGTTAATATCGTGTACTGCGTAAGCAAACAACAGAATAACGGTGACAACACCAGACTAGTATATCATCGCTATAGCAAAAACAGGAACACTACAATAGTATTCACATGCACTAGTACACAGTGTCAAACATAGACCATAGTATTTATATTTACATAATGTTCACAGCTACATTCCAGGTTTCTGTGTGTGCATCGTATAATAAAGGATTGTTATAATCAGAAAAGGTTGTTTATGTCACGTGCAGTGAAATGAAGTTGACACACTGCGCTGCCTGTGAAGAATATGAGGCAATGAATGTGGAAGAGAAAAATACAGTATGGATACTGGGTTATTGCTCAGTGCATTTGATATGCAATGCATGTAATATTGACCAATATTGATAAATAACTTCCAGTTTTACTACAGTATTTGTGATAATACAGTTATTTTAAGAGATTGGTCCTGTAAATCAGATTAATCAAACCAAATGAGAGGAGGAAAAAAAAAAAAGCCTGCACATCGAAAATTATTTTCACAATGTACATAATTGTATATCAATAAATACACATATAGTGGAAACAAAGTGTGTACAAATCAAATGAACGTGGAAGAACTCAGTATGACATTTCATGCACTGAGATGATGCAGTTGGCCGACGTCCCTATAAAGTGACGACTGCTGACACTGGAAGAAAATCTGATGATTCAAAAAAGAAAAAAAAAAAGATCAAAACAGAATAATAAAACCTGACTTTGTTTTGGGAAGCTTATCTAGGGCATAGACACACAGACTAGTACAAAATCTCCCTGTTTACAACTGCTTTCCAAAGACTTTTTCCTTAAATAAAACTCTATCTGGGGAAACAACAGAAAGCAACAAGACGACTGCAAGCCATTCCCTTTAGTACGAGGAGACGTCGTAGAATACAGTATTTACACATCTTAGCTACATAGTTGTATCTGTTGACAAATGGTGCTCCCAGTTTCTTGCAGTGCTTGGGCATTTTTCTTCCTTGCGTTGACCAATTTAACCATCTATAATACCAAAAGTTATCCCGTTTGTGCTTTCCATGAGCTTCACTTATTTTGTGCTTGTAAGTCCATTTACTCTCCAGACTGTTTTTTTAATACAATCACACCCTCCTTCTTTCATATTTGTGAAGTAAAAAAAGAAATGATCAGGTATTTTTAGTTTCACACTGATAAAGACAGCTAACTAGCATGCCATGAGACAATGCCATTGACATCTCAATGTGGAGTCAGTCACGTCTGTAGGGTGTGTGTGTGTGTGTGTGTGCGTGTGTGTATCCAGTTCTTGTGCTGGTTGACACTGTCCCTCTGCAGTGTTCAGGCCACAGAGGCCAGCTGAGACAATATGGTCCTGCGTGATACAACATCCCGTTTCCTGCAGTCCTCTGTGCTGTCGTACTGTAAACATGGCTGCCCACGCACAGAACGCACCAGCTGGCAGATCAGGATACCTTTTTCCAGTTTGACTTTTCAATCCAGTCTTTGTGGAAGATGTCTGTATCTCAGTATGAAGGAGAACAGTGGGAAGGTTAATCAAGGTTACAGAATGAGGGTGTGGTTCAGGCGTTAAAAGTCAAAGGGTTATAGGTCAGACGCTGCGGGGGGCCCTCTCCAGTTCATGGGTCCTGCGGTTGCGTCCCTTCTGCCTGTCTTGCAGGTGTTTCCACTTGGCTGCCAGCCCTTGAGCGTGCACGTGTGTGCGAGGGTTCGCCACCTTCTGCTGGTGCTGCTGGTGCATTTGTACTTGCTGCACCAGGTGAGCTTTCTGCCTCCTGTGCTTTCTCTCCCTCTTCCACACCTGCTCGCAGAACTCGTCCACGCTGTTCAGAGTCGGGTGATTGACCAAAGACAGGAAGTCTCTGTACCACAGCTTCTGATTGGGACTTTCTTGAGGTGGGGAGGGATCCTGAGCGGGGACGCTGGGGACGCTCGCCGCTTCGTCGCGATGAAGCAGATCCTCCAGGCGCTCGGTGTCAATGACCTCTAGGGTCACCTTCAGAAGCGTCTGCATGAAGCCGTGCTCCACCGCCTGGCACAGATAGATCCCAGAATCCTTCTTGTTGAGTGTGCGGATCAGTAGGCCCTGGTCTGTGCGGATGAAACGCTCTTCTGATTGGATCTACAGCGATAGAGACAGAGCGAAGGACACTGAGATAAAGATACAACATTTCTCAAATATCTAATTAGCTATGCCTCACGGCTTTTTTTTATTTCACAAAATTAATTTCACTTGAATCAACTCTGGCAATTAAATATTAATAAAATATGATACTGTATTATCTAAAATAATATTCATTATGAAGTGCCATCTATCATTATTTATCTGCTCTGCTTTATCTGCAGAGAAACTGTATCTGTGTCTATTTCAACAAAACAGATTAAGTATGTGCTGAGGTAGTTCCAACCTCTTGCTTGCGGTCGTCAGCGGAGCGCTGATACTGCCAGTATGTCAGGGCTCTCTGCGACTTGGGACTGCACTCAAGGAAAGTGCTGCTGTTCTCCACACCATACACAGTTTTATCCAGGAGAGTCGTCTGCCCACTCAGTTCATCTAGATGAAAAAACAGAATATATTTGTCACCAAAGTTTAGTTTAAATTTATTACTTTATTTGACAGGGACAGTGCATATTGATAACATTTAGTTAAAACACAGACGTGACAACAATCAGCAGACATCATGACAGAACAAACAACAACTAATACAACAACAATGTTAGGACTGGTGAATATGTACACTGAACTGCGACACACGAAGCAGGAGCAGCTCTTACACTAAATATAATAATGACAAATAAGACAATAAATAACATCTCACTGTTCTAATGTTCACAAGTTTGATTTCTAGAGAACCAGGCTCTTAATGTTGTGGAGAAGGAATAGTAGTTTTCACAGTTTTTTATTTGTTGTGGTTGTTCCAGTTTGTTAAAGTAAATGATTTTTCCAGTTTGTGAAGCCAGTTTTTTTGATTTTCTGTATAAAACTATCTCTGCTTTTCTGCTTTTCTCTGACTAACAGATAAACAAAGATAGGGGGTCTGGTTTTAGTTTTTTTTTTTTTAATGACTGCATTGTACATTATTTTGTCACATTGTCCTGTCTCTTTTCTTATCACACTCAATCATGTGAGGAATAGGCAGCTCCCACCACAGAGGCAGTCGTTGGAGGAAATGGGTTTTATACAGTCAAGTGGGTGCAACGCTACTCAGTCACTGTCAGGCCAGTGTTCTTCTGATTCATCTCCTAAATCCTGTTGTACATTTAACAATTCAGACTCCAGTGAAGCCTGCTACAATATATTGTCATTCCCACTTTTGTTTCTTTTTCTCATTTTCTTTATAGCGTGCTGTGTCTGGTTAAAATGTATAATCAAAAGTTTTGCTGCCTACTGAGAAGGGAGCAACATGTAACCATATTTTCGTGTCTGAACTCCTCAAATCAGCAGCTTTCGATAACACTTCTTTTTTTTCTCTTTTGTTCTTTTCAGTTAAATGAAAGAAACGTATAATCACAGCGTATTAGACTCCAGTATGAGTCCTGCTTTTGGACTGAGACCGCTAACAGGCCAGCAGAGAGGAGGGCTTGGCGGCAGGGAGGAGGCTCGGAGGAATCCTGACCATGTTAATTAGAAGCTTCACATGGACCGACTCTAATCTTCACACCACCAGAGACACATAAAACACACACATTCAACTGGCTTCTCTTCTGTTTGGACCGCTTCAGGAAAGGCCAGCAGCGGTAATTTTTTTTATGTTCAAAGAAGAAATAAATCCTTAAAACAAAAAGCTCTTCTCAATATATCATTTGGAAATTCAAACAAGCATACGTGTTATTAATAATGTCTGTACTAAAACACATTGCCTTGATTATACAATAGTTTGTAAAGGGCCTAATCCTTTTCATTTACGCACCATGGTGTTGCAGATCTGAGCATTGTGTGAGTGGGTCTCCATTCCTGATGTCTTGCCTCCTTGTTCTCCTGCAGAAACATAAATATAAACACCTTCATGAGTCAGCAGACACACTGGCTTCTTTGTATGTGTGAGGATATGTGTGTACAGTTTGTGTGTGTAGGTGTGTGAATGTGGTTTCGATGTACAGCGATAGCGGAGGCCAACACAAATAAATAAACTAACAGCAGGCAAAGAGGAGCTTTAATTATAGGGTGTGTATGACGGAGGAATTCAAACTTCATTAATCATTTCAGCCTGACATCTCTCTGGGTCGCAGACGCAAAAGAGATGGAGTTTCAAGTAAAGTGTGCAACACAACCCGAAGGATAAGAAACTATGGAGACACCAAAGAAAACTGGTAACTTCTCCCCCTCTGGCTCCAACTGTTCTAGTCCAGCGTTGGTGTGTTGGTAATTGGAGGTAAGAGTTTTCTCTGGCTGTCTTCTGTTTGAACGTAGGACTCTGGAGTCCAACTAACAGCGAGAACAGGATGCTGTGCAGCTAGCATTCAA
Source organism: Sebastes fasciatus (assembly GCF_043250625.1). Taxonomy (NCBI): domain Eukaryota; kingdom Metazoa; phylum Chordata; class Actinopteri; order Perciformes; family Sebastidae; genus Sebastes; species Sebastes fasciatus. Next base: position 25,997,654 of record NC_133798.1, on the reverse strand, counting down.
ATCAATAAGCCCCATGGAGCTATGAGTGGGAGGCTGCACACACAAGTACACACACACATGAACACGAACAGATCGGTCCACTACTACAACCACCGAACCTCTAACACCTCCCTCACCCCTGGTTCACCCAGACAGCCTCCAGACATCACTGACATTGGGTCTCATTTACAGTAAACACATGAGGCAGGTTATATTTCTGGCTCTCTGGTAGAAACACGACCCCTCTACCTTTAGGGGGTTTTGGCAAATATACAAAGCCTGCACTATAAGTGTGCCCGAGCTCCAGCTTTGAAACGCGGTGTGACTGCATATGTCCTCAATCACCAAGTGAAAAGCCTTCTATATAAACTGGTTTTACCTCTGTAATGTATAGTCAATATGTTAAACAAAAGTAATTCTTAAACAAGCATGATTCAAACATGTGTTGCACATTTGAACATGTTTAAATCTAAAGCAGGTTGCTCTCGTGCAAAAACACACCTTTCTGTTGATGTTGTTCTTTTCTGTTTTAGTTCGAGAATTTAGTGATTTATCCAAAGCATGCATTAAGTTTAGGGCTGTCAATTGATTAAAATATTTTATTGTGATTAATCGCATGAATGTTCATACTTAATTGCGATTCTTTTATCTGTTCAAAATGTACCTTAAGGCTTCAGTAGGCAGAATTTCTTTGGCATCATTGGGAAAAAATTCCATAATAACCTTTCGGCATATTCTAATTCAAGTGTTCAAGAGAGAAAACTAGACTTCTGCACCTCCTCATGGCTCTGTTTTCAGGCTTTAGAAAATCGAGCCTGTGACGGGAGACTTTGGCCAATCACAGGTCATTTCATAGAGAGTGGTCCTATTGGCTGTGCTCTGGCTGGTGGGCGTTGCTTGGTATTTCCTTTACTGATCTCAACATGGCTGCTGGGTCACAAACTTTCTCATTTTACAGCTAAACAGTACACTACAAGATGTTTCTGAAAACATTTGAGGTGAGAAATAGGCATTACAGTAACAGAATATTGATTAATATTTGATCAGCGCTGCCTAGTTTGACCGTTTGATCGGAGTTCGCGAGTGATTGACAGCTGTTCAGAGACAGCAGGCTCCAGCTCGGCTCTGATTGGTTGTTTTCCTCCGGTCTGTGAAATCTTGCAGATCCCATTAGGAGCACCGGAGGACACAGAAGCACATGATTTTTTTCCAAATTACCTGTCTCATGCACTACTGTCAGGATATAGTGACCGTTTTTTTAATAATATTTTCTCCAATCTCGCCTACTGCTGCTTTAAAGGGAGATTTGTCAAGTATTTAATACTCTTATCAACATGGGAGTGGGAAAATATGCTTGCTTTATGCAAATGTATGTATATATTTATTATTGGAAATCAATTAACAACCCAAAACAATGACAAATATTGTCCAGAAACCCTCACAGGTACTGCATTTAGCATAAAAAAATATACTCAAATCATAACATGGCAAACTCAAGCCCAACAGGCAACAACAGCTGTCAGTGGGTCAGTGAGCTGACTTCACTATGACTTGCCCCAAACTGCATGTGATTATCATTAATGTGGGCGTAATAGTGGGCGTGTCTGTAAAGGGGAGTCTCATGGGTACCCATAGAACCCATTTTCATTCACATATCTTGAGGTCAGAGGTTAAGGGGACCCCTTTAACAATGGCCATGCCAGTTTTTCCTTGCCAAAATTTAGCCTAAATTTGGAACATTATTCAGCCTCCTACCCGATAAGCTAGTATGACACGATATGTTGTCATGGTTGGTACCAATGGATTCTGGAGGTTTTCTAGTTTCATATGATACCAGTATCTTCACTCTAGCTTTAAAACTGAGCCTGCTACAATCTCCGAAAGATCGAATAGCGGCTTGGCTAAATTGCAAGTTGTGTGACTATTGCGTTACAGAACTCTGACAACCCTAATTAAATTCAATGTGTATAACTAGCCAGATGTGTCAAAGTATCTGCTGTTGGTTGGAAGTATCATATTGCATTTGAGGCAGACTTCAAAAATACCTGCTCTATGTTTTGGAGCGCTGTGTACAAGGTGTCAGGCAGCTTGTAAAATACAATGGGAGGGTGGTGACATGACATGAATGTGGAAGTGTGTATTCAGTACCTCTTGGCCATGGGAAAGTATCTGGAGCACTCGGTGCCGTCCCATGCACAGTAAGGGTCCCTTGCCAGGCAGCACTCGGCACAAGCCTTCCCATAAACCTCACACCGATGCAAAGGCATCTGGGACACACCGATGTCTGAGCCCAGGTACAGTTGTTGCTGTGAGGGCGAAAGAGAGATTAAATATCAGATACTTTATGTCTTAGGAGCTTCAATTTAGGTTTTAAGTCTGGGTGGGCGGTGTGCTTTGAGTAGTATGCCTATGTCTGGATCAGTGTGTCAGTGAAGCAAAAATCAGGAATGCGGACAGACCGTTTTACTACAAGGAGCTCAGCACCCTCCTACCTGTCAATTAGCTGTCTCATTTTGTCCCTCCCTGCAATTTAAGTTGACGGGCTAACTGTTGCCAAAAAGCCAACAATTGAGATCTTTGTGCGATAAGTGTTTACACAAGCGCGCCTTTGTTTTGTATTTCATCCAAGCAGCAAGGCGTGCCACCGACGAGGAAAAGATCTCACTCTCTATGAGACAGGTTTTTCAGACAGGAAAAACAGTAGTCACTCTTTCATTATGTATCATATGTTTCTCCCCTAGTGCAATCCAGGAGGCTTATCTCCAGCAGTCACTGAACTCATTTACTGAGCTAATATTCTTTTTCAGAGTCATCTTGATATGAGCTCGATATCTCCTCTTCGCTATGGAGCTTTGTTCTGCTATAGATTAATTTTACATGCAATTAAAACGACAATCAATACCTGTTTTGTTGAAAGTTCCATCGCTGTGATGGCTGTCGGCTCCTGTAACAATTAAAAAATGACAACAGAATAAATTGATTAGACAACACTGGCTGGTTCTACAGTCATCCTTTAACCTTTAAGTGATGAGAGAATAACCCACTCTGAAGACGGTCATTTCTTCCAGTAGGACTTCCTCCAGGTCGTGCCAGGAGCCTCTGGGGATGGACACCACTTTCAGTATCGTCCCCATGTCTAGCACACAAAGGAAGCACACAAGTTAATATCCACTCTACAGTATATGCTTCTAAATCATTTTCAGTTTAAGAAAAGATAAACCTTTTTTGATAAAAATTAAGTGCTGCTGCTATAAAAAGAGCAAAAAAAAATTTTTTTTTGCAGCAACACAAAGACAGCAACAGTAGCAATAAATAGAGGGAGAATAAATAGATAGTAGTAATAGTAAAATAGATTAATAAATAGGTATACAAAAATTATATATTTTATATATACCTGTATAAAAAAAGAAGAGAAAAAATTAAAAATAGAAGACTATACAAGAGCATATGGAGACAGAAATTGCAGGGTAAAGTGACAGCAGTGTGATATAATATAATAGCAGCAGAGTCAGCAAGTCTAACAGCGTACACCAGACTGATGATATGATTAAGTAATGCTACCTTGAGTTTGTCTGCATTAACATACTGTAGATATTTAATATAAATAGAATATAGAATATGATGCAAACAAATCTGTGACATATTAACATAATATAGTATAATATGGTAAATGATGATATAGTATGGGATATGAGATATAGTATAAGGTGAGGTAGTAATATAACATAACATAATATATAGTACAGTAGAGCACAACCCATGGTTTGGCTTAAAGTGACTACGTAAGAACATTGACTTTTAGTTTCACAAGGGACACGAACAGCGGTCTCCTGGGGGAAAGTCCTGTGTTTGTTTGACCCATCCGTCCACTTCTCTTCCCGCACGTCTTTAGCGGACTTTATTGCTTGTTATACTCGTTATTATACCACATAACTTTCAATAATGTTATTATTCAACGCAACTTTCATTAATGGTCGCTCGATATACTATCTCACCTACTCTATGCGTCGCTCGTTGTACTACGTCACTCGCTGAAGCCTTCAGCGGACTATCATTACAGACATATTTGTGATATGTCAAAGACAAATGTAATCTGTGACCCTCCAAACGTAATTAAGAATGCAGTTTAGTTGTATGGGAACGTAATTCTTAAAAGACAGGGCTGTAAAGCAATAGAACAAAGGATAGAATGAAATATCAAATTTACAGTTTGTATGCAAATGTATATAAGTGTGTACCTGTGCCTATGAACATGACGTCATACTGGCCATCTTCTGCTTCTACTTTGTCCACCACTATCTGGGTGAACTGGTAGTCCACGTCTGTTTTGACAATGATTGGTCGATTGTTGATGGGGTAGACGGGGTTGAACATGGCCGGGTGGCTTCTGGCAAAGGTTACGACTTCATCAGGAAGGTCCTTGGTTGTGTCAAACCCTCCAAACGTCTTGCTCGGGCACTGTTGAGGAAAATAAGTTAATTGTTATAACAATAACATTGTAGGACATAAAGGAGAATTAACACACCGACGTCCCCATAAAGAGTGTACTGCACTCACTGTGCCGGGCCGCGGGTAAGGGACGCGTCCCTGGAAGGGCACCCACTGATAGTTGGGTCCATCTCTGTGAGCGTAAGGACCCAAGAACACTCTCCTGATGTCCGTCATGCTGTACATACACACAGCTGAACCTTTGAAGATGTTGCTAATGGGCAGAAAGAAAGAGTCAAGTAAGGAAGGGTCAGGTTCTTGTTGAAAACACGGGTCATTCAATCAGTGATTATGGCCCAAACTATCTCCATGTCAGTCACAGTACCTGGAAGTGGTGAATACTGCATAGATGATTGGGCTCTTAGGATCCTTTGTGCTCATGAGAAAAACATCCTCTGAAAACCAAAGAGAGGACACCGTATATTACAGACATGTTCTCCACTGAAAAGATTTATCTTCAGGTAATAATGTGCGAAACTCGTTTTTAAGCTGCGGGAACAACCACTCACGTAGTTCATCAAAGTGTGTGTCTATTCCATTACTGCCGGGCACGGAGCAAATAAGTCGAGCCTTCAGGAAGGTGGTCCACTTATTCACCAGACTCCTGTGACCTCCCAGGTCATTCTGTTGGAGGGATCACATGTAGAAGATCAGCAGGGAAACTAATTTATATGAAACTTAAAGAAACATTGAGACAATTTCTGTTTTATTTTCCACAGTTACTTTCCCCCCCCCTTTTAGCATATACCAATATATCATAGTTTTTGTATTTATATGCAGCTTTATGTCTGTAAAATGGAAAAAAAATCATTGGCTATAATGTTGATGATGGAGGACTTCGCATTGCCTAATTTCATACTGCTGAGCTGAGAGTATACGGCTCATTACCCTCTGGTTGAATGAGGTGTGGCGCTCCCTTGCTGGCTGGATACAGAGCATGAGAACAGCCTACCCTATGCAACCCATGCTGTCATTTTCTCCTCTTACTGTACGCCTTTCAGAGCATACTATGGACACAATTTTGTCATTCATATTACAAAACAGATATGGGAAAAATATGAGAAAGACCTTCAAAGTTTGAGATGAAAGAGAAAGAGGAGGGCTGACTGTGGCATCTCTTAATAACTTGGGCTCCGGGAAATCATCACCCACCACTGAAGTGACTGGTCAAATCACAAATAGTCCAGCAGTTCCAGTTCGAAACACTTTATTGCAGAGTTTGGCTTGATATGGTGGCTTGATATGGGTGTGAGTGTGTTTGTGGTTTAGTTCAATTGATACACACAACTGTCAAATAAAAGCAGCAACACCTGTTTTGGCCCAACCACTCTTACTCTAAGAGGGGGGGTGGAATAGTCCACGTGATGCTGGCCTTTGTAACTCTATGATACAAGTTTCTATGATAAATGATTGCATTTGTTGGTCATCTGACGATGGATTTACAAAAGAAACTTCTGAAACTGAAGGAACTGTCTTTAATAGTCTTCAGTATTGAAGTACTCGAAACCGGTCTCAAGACCACTTTTTGAAGATCTCGTCTTGGAATCGACCGCATTTTTACTCGGCCTTGTCTCGGCTTCAGACAAAGAGGATTTTATTTCAAGACCGGTAAAGAACACAACTGCGCGAATAAACTAAAAAGTTAGATGTATATTGTTAGAAGAGGTGAATGAAGAGGAACCTTCATTTGTTCTCTGTGGGTGTTTTTATGGGAATGTGGATGTTTCAGATCAATTTGAGGAGTGCCTCAGTGGTTCGTATGTTCCACATTGTATCGTTAAGTGTGTCGTGCGGTGTGGGACTCGCACTAGTCTGGTCTTGGTCTTGACTTGGTCTCAACCCCTCAAAGTCTTGGTCTCGTCTCGGTCTCGATACACTCTGGTCTTGGTCATAACTTGGTCTTGGTTTACGTGGACTTGACTACAACTCTGCTTCACATTGACTGATTCTAAATAGATTTGATAGCTCGTATAAATCATACTCCGGTTTATTTAAAACAGATTAAGCAAACTACATGAAACATAAGCTTTTCATTGATTGTAACAGTGATTTCTCTTAATTACTTAACAGGCCAACCAAACATCCATTTCAAAATGCATTTCCAATGATGAATAATGTTTTTTATAGATGTTGTGAAGAAAGAAGATTGTCTCTAACGTACTGTATGTTCCACTTCACACCCTGATAATATGTGTCTGTGTGCCTCACAGTATAGTGTTTGTTTTCCACAGCATAGCACACGAACACAGAGGCACAAAGTGCTGGCTCATAAAAACGTAGCCCATTTGGTGTTGATTTACGACAGTAAATTAGAATGTGTCCAAATATGCATAGGCCCAAATTAATACCACATCTTGCATAATGGATGGCTTGTCTTTGGTTGAGCATAGCAGATTCCTGGCATACTGGGTAATCAGAGATTATGACAGAGGCACGATATGCAGCTAAATAGGAGGCTGAGGCTGGACATTACTCGCTGATCTGCAGTCAGCCAGGCGGATTCCTGCTTAATGAATAAGAATGGGATTTGGAACGTGAAAGCTGATACGAGGCCAGTGATTTAACATAACCATCCCCTGGAGCTAGAGGGTGTAGCAGAGCCAATCAGTGCCAAAGCCTGGCATTAGGATAACAGTGGTGCCATTGACAGCGTCTTTGCCTCTCAGGTTCTGGTGACATTTAACATTTCTCTCAGGTTTCTGTCTTCGGGGGCTGATTGTACCCTCACACAACAAAGCCCACTCTTCTCCAGGCTAAAAATAATCACAGATAACAGCCCCTGAAACCTGCCATTATGAAAGCCACTCAGACACCCGTCAAGTGTTTTTCCAGATACAGAAGCCATTTCACATAATGTCGGTGTGTGTGTCTCTCCTTTTTGTGTGCGTCTGTTCCTTTGTGCGTGTTTGAATGGACATGTGGCGTGTGTGTTAATGTGTGTGTGTGCGCGTACTTTGCAGAGCTGTCCGATGCGAGCATGTGTGGCCTTCCCAGCGTGCTCTCCGTCCATGGCGTTCTCTTTGAAGAGCAGGTAGATTTTGTCGTCTTCTGGGTTGTCGCTCTCTGGAATCAGATGAACGCCCACAAACCTGGGATCTGCAACACACAGCGACACACACACATTTGAGATAAAGGAAATCACTTTAAGTATCAATTAAAGGATTACGTTGTATCTCAAGGTCTTTGGTTATTTAGCACTTTTCAAAAAATCGTTACAAAGTGCTTCACAATGAAAGCATTTAGCATTAAACATCAGACAGGCAAGATTGTAAACACAAGAGCAATGATGACAGCAAATGATCGTTATGCCTTCATTTTAAGAGAGGTACTCGAAGGCTTCACTGTTTAGAGCCTGATAAGTAATAACTTAAGTTTTATATTGAATACTAAACTCCACCGGCAGCCAGTGGAGAGAAGCCAACACTTGAGCAATATGCTCATCGTGCTTTGTCTTTGTTAGAAAACAGGCTGCAATAATTTGAGCCATGCAGAAAGCTCCTCGGCTGAAGCAGGAGTTTAATGAATTGCAAAAACATAGCTGTGAAGACACAAAAGCGTGGATTCATTTCTCAGTCGTTTCAAAATACAGAATACAGTGTTTGTTGATATGATCAGAAAAACAAACAAATAAATCCCAGAGACTGCTGCAGGGTCGTTTTTCTCCTGAAGGACGTCTGTTTTATATTTAAATAGAGAAAGTATCAGTATAATGTCTCTCGTAGTCCATAGAGTCCAGGCGTTCCTTTAGGTTAGTTTGCTGAGATCATCGTGTTTGACAGACAAGTGACAGCGGAGTGTCATACGCATAAAAGTGGAAAGCTATATAAAAACGACTTATTTAAAGGCCTAGTAGTATATAGACAGAAAACAAAGTAGGCAATCCATGGATCGGAGCAGGGGCATCAGACTTAACATCACCAACTGTCAATGAACATTTTCAGGATAATAAATTTCATAAATAGGACATAAACTAGTTACTTGTAGAGCTTCAATGATTAATCGATTAGTTGTCAACTATTAAATTAATCGCCAGCTATTTTGATAATCAATTAATCGGTTTGAGTCACTTTCTAAGAAAAAAAAAGTCAAAATTCTCTGATTCCAGCTACTTAAATGTGAATATTTTCTGGTTTCTTTACTCCTCTATGACAGTAAACTGAAAATCTTTGAGTTGTGGACAAAACAAGACATTTGAGGACGTCATCTTGGACACTGGGAAACATTTTTCACCATTCTCTGACATTTTATAGACCAAACAACTAATCGATTAATCAAGAAAATTATCAACAGATTAGTCAACAATGAAAATAATCGTTATTTGCAGCCCTACAGCTGAGTGTCATTCCCATAAAAGTGGATGGCTATATTAAAACGACAAATTTAAAGGTCTGCCGGTAGTTTATAGATAGAAAAACCAATAGTCAGAGTAGTAGCATCAGACTTAACATCACCAACCGCCATTGAAAATCTCCAGGATAATACATTTGATAGATACAGTAGGACATAAACCAACTAAGAGTTGCTTGCAAAATCAAGGACCCAAAAAGTATTGCATATTTGAAACTATTCATGAATACAATCAAAGTGATTTTCCTCTTCTCTCTCACCGTTTAGCCACCGGGAGTCATGTTGCTCCGTCCTGATTGGGTGATGCCTTCCGAGAGTGCGAAAGATAGCAAAGTCCCGCCCCATGAAGTCAGCTGATGTCCCAGCATACAGTTCTCCATCTGAGAGTGAGAGGAAATACAGCGTGTTAGTCTCCCCGGTGATGCAGGTGTGAAAGTCTGAGGAATTGTTCGGGGGCTTAGCAGTACAGGTAGACATGGCGTCCTGTGAGAACACCAGACAGTGATGGACGTGATGAACATCAGGAGTGTGAAATTGACATTAACACAGTAGGCAGGGCTGAGACGGGAAGGGCGACACATGAGGAGGGGCAGGACAGAGGTGTAAGACAGGGGGAGTACATAATAATGCTGGTGAGAGGGGAGAGAGAAAGGGGAGAGGAGATGAGGGGTGATGGGCTGGAAAATGGCCATCTGCTAGGTTAAACGGTGTGATATAACACAATGTGACTGGCAATAATTGGGGGGTAGAAAGGAAAGACATGCTCACATAGTCTTGCTTTATTTGCCAAAAAATGGGGTTTCAGTGAAAAGAAAACTCAATAAAGCCTCATCTGCCATGCACGCCCAGCACTTAAAGGAGGCATATTGAGATTGAAATAGAGTTTGCAGCGCTGCCAATGATGGGTTCCCAGTGTGTAAATACAAACTACAGAGCAGATCCCCTCGTAATGAATGACAGGAATGCCCCGTTCGGCTATTTATTTACTTTACACCCTCTATATCTTCTGAAATGAAAGAGTGAGGCAGAGGGTGTTTTCAGGACTCCCACGATTTTATATGACCTTGCTCTAACACACAGAAGAACAGCGCAGCGTATCCGGTCTTAAACTCACCAATTAGCATGGAGGCAGTGAGCAACTTGGGATCGTAGGGACTCTTCCCACGGCCATTTTCTACGAGAGGGTCCAGTCTGAAAACGCTGTCCTGGATGTGAAAAAAGTTACAGGAGTTGTGGTGAACGATCAAATACAGGGGTTCACATTCATTTCAGGCATTAAGAAGGCAAATTACACAAAAACAGTAGCCTCAGTATGAGTGGAATTCTCTCTGCTGTGACATCCAGGTTGGGAAAACACTAGTATTTTATGAAAATGAGCATTAGGGCTGCAAATAAGGATTATTTTCACTAGTGATTATTTTCTTGATTAATTGATTACTTGTTTGAGCTATAAAATGTCAGAAAATTGTAAAAAATGTCGATCAGTGTTTCCCAAAAATTCCCAAATGACGTCTTCAAATGTCTTGTTTTGACAACAACTCAAAGATATTCAGTTTACTGTCATAGAGGAGTAAAGAAACCAGAAAATATTCACATTTAAGAAGCTGGAATCAGAGAATTTTGACAATTTTTTTCTTGAAAAAATACTCGTTGCAGCTCAAATGAATATTATTACGACCTACACAATTGTTTATAAAATTTTAGTCCAAACAGTTGCCTTACATTTTACAGCAAATCAGAGAAAAATGCAAAAGTGCAGATATTCTGGTTTTAAATTTGTACCATAATATGCATGTTTTTGCTTGAAACAGTTTGTTTATGAAGCAGATAAATATGAGGAAATGTGTGAGACTGGTGCCGTTTAAAATCAGGTCCCCACCATCATATACTCCAACAGGAACGGATAGAGAATGAAAACAATAACTCTCTATGGCTTGGTGACCTCGACACTCATCAGATGAATTACATGTACATTTCTAGGTTATGATCTATGTACAGTAGATGGCTTTCCTCAGAGATATTTCCTGCCTCTAATTATCTGTAACTGGCCATCTAATGAATAGGAAACGCACATTAAATAAGTCTGACTCAGTGACATTTGGAGGAGAAGAGAGCAATTTTCTTCGCTCATACTGAAATGAGCACACACATACACACACATATATACAGCGGTTCCATATTAGAGTGATGAATTGGAAATCCTGCAGACTATGAAACCCTGTGTGTAATTTTCCACCTCATTTTGCTGAATGAAACCATTTTTATGTACTTAGCAAATCATCAGAGAATGCACTCACACTCGACTACACATGGTCCTGCAAAACTTTAAATACTTAAAGTGATAGTTTGAGTGTTTTGAAGTAGGGTTGTAGTGTTTGCAAAGTGCTGCTGTGAACGGGGCCGGCAGCAAAACGTATTTAAGCCACCTGAAAGAATCAATATCAGTTTAAGTGTACGCTATATTTAGAATATTTTCACCGCTTTACCTTGCCGTGAGTCAGCCCTTTCCGACAGGAAACTGAAGCCGTTGTATCCATTTATGCTCCCGCCGAAGCCAATAGACTCCATTGGAAAAACCTGTAATTTTACTTGGCAGAACACAGGAGTTGCTGGTCTACTGCTGCCTCAACCGGTTAGTTTGTTTGTGCTATTGTGTGACTTGAGTGAATCCAAATTAACCAAAGTAACACAATAACACAAACAAACTAACAGATTGAGGCAGCATTAGACCAGCAACTCCTGTGTTCTGCAAGGTATAATTACAGTTTTTTTGGATGGAGTCTGGTTGCTTTGGCGAGATCGTAGATAACGGTTTCAGTTCCCGGTCAGAAACATAGACTGTGTAGCTGTCTCACGGCAAGGGAAACCGCAAAAACATTCTAAATATATCATACACTTAAACTGATATCGATTTTTTTAGGTGGGCCTTTCTTTAATGTGGCTAAAATACGTTTTGCCGTCGGCTCCGTCCACAGCAGTACATTGCTTTGGTTCTGTGCGGTAACTCCTGTCTGCTTCTCCAAACTGGGGGCGTGCCAACCGTCATCTACTGTAGGTAATACACTGACTATGGATAAGTATCTCATACAACCCTACTTCAAAAAACTTTAGTATGATATGAAAACATGCATCATTGTGTTTGACAGCAAGTAAAGAAAATGTAATATGTCTGTACCTCTGGTTTCTTGCCCACCTCCAGGTAGGAACACACAGGGTGGAAGGCTCCGGTCCCGCACACGTAGAGATGGGTCTGGTTGAACGGCTGCAGCACCTTGATGAAGTTTGAGCACTCCCTCTGATGGACAGAGAACAGATTAAGCAGGATGAATATTCAATCTTTGACAGAAAACATTTCTAAAGTCACAATTCTTTGTCAAGTCTTTGGTGCCACGGTTGTCCGAAAGCTTGTTGTGACAGCAATTGACATTTGTGTCAGTGAAAAAGTGGTGAAACAGCTGGATAAATAAACAGGTCAGACCTCAGTAAGAGCACAGGTCACAGAGGAAAAGCCGATACTTAAATAGAGAAATCTCTAATGATAACAGAGAGCAAAGCCTACTGTAATCTACTGTAATTCCTCAGAGAACGGCCGATACAAACTGTGCTGAGTAATAATTCTGAAAACAATATTGTGACCGAACTAAGCTTTATTATCCACGACTCAGTACCACACACACATAGGAGCTACAGTCTTTCTATCTGAACTCTGTGACATCCTTCACTGCTGGCTTCAGAGATTGTATGCACATGAGCTATGTCATTTGGAATAATTGTGAAATCCTTACATGAGGGAATTAGATGGCAGAATAACAAAAGAGTCAACCATAATAATCCTACATCAAAGCCGGCCGACGATGGCTTACTGTCATTCTGTCAGTAGAGAACGCAGAAGTGATGTTCTTGATTCCGCTCTTTTGTCTTTGTTTTATTATTTATTGTAAGAACATTATCACAACAGGCATCTGTATTTGTTGAGTGAATCGCTCTGTTGCCATGTGGCATATTTCCTCGTGCTCTGGCAGCCACGTGCCTGAGCAGACCTGACCTCAAATAAAACTGAATGTGTCATCACATATTCAAAAAGAAAAAAAAAAAGCCACAAATTATGCATGCCTAAGTTCATCTGGCTTTACTAGGTCATCAGCAGACAGCCGCCTCTATTTATGTAAGCTTTTGTTGTCATTTAAGAAGCTGTCTTTGCTTGGATTTATACGGCCTGCGTGGGTTATCGGAGTAATTGACATTATTGTTACAAGCAGTAACACACTACTGTGCATGATCTCTTTGCGCTGTGATACCTGTCTGAATATTTTGCGTGATGATGCAGATGAGATGATTCAGACCATACAGGTGTGTCCAACATGTCTTACCTTACATTAGTGGGTTTGTAATAAATAATAAAATCCTTACAGTATCATCAATAGTTGCAGATATCTCAGGCCGCCCCCTCTTAGTTGATTAGTCGACTAATCGGTCGTTTTGGTCTTAGTTGACTAAGATTTATTTAGTTAATTAGTTATTTTTTATGATGTTTTTTTCATACTGAGTGACTTATTTCCGAGAAACTTATGAGCACATCTCTGGTAAACACAAGATTTAAAGTGGTGCTTTTGTATTATTCTTTGGGAAGAAACTCAAACTTTTACAGATCTGTTGATTAAATCAACTAATTGATTAGTCGACACACTTAGTCTACTAAGAATTTCTTTGGTCAAGGACAGCCCTACTAAGAAATCAATCAACAAATGTTGGCTTGTTTAAAAAATGTCTAGTATTTGATTTGATTTTAGATTCTGTCGCAGATGAGAAGAAGTGAGCGCAAAGATATGGAACTAAATGTGCAGCAGGAAGCACAAAATATGAACCTAAACAGAAAATATTTGAGGGCTGCAAACTAACAATTATTTTCATTGTCATTTAATCTGTTCATTATTTTCTTGATTCATCAATTAGTTGTTTGGTCTATAAAATGTCAGAAAATGGTGAAAAATGTCGACCAGTGTTTCCTAAAGTCCAAGATGACGTCCTCAAATGTCTTGTTTTGTCCACAAATCAAAGATATTCAGTTTACTGTCATAGAGGAGTAAAGAAACCAGAAAATATTCACATTTGAGAAGCTGGAATCAGAGAATTTTGACTTTTTTTCCTTTTAAAAATACTCAAACCGATTAATCGATTATCAAAATTATTAATTATTATTAATTAAATTGTTGACAACTAATTGATTAATCATTGCAGCTCTAAAATATTTTTCTCTTATACTGCTTGGTAAAGAATTTGTTTAGGGTTTTTCATGTTTGGCATTGACTTTGTGCATATTTGTCAGGCTATGCAATAGCTGCAGCTTTTCTTTTTTCTCTGGAGGTCACACCTTTCACACTCATCTATCTCTTTCTGCTTTATCTCTGTAAGTGTTTGCTTACAGTACATCAGGGGACATCAGCAGACTCACTCTCCATCTCCCTTTCATTCTCACTCTCCTTCGACTCTATAACAGAAAGACCACCCCTCGGGGCGCCTTATTCATCCACGCCACAATGTTTACAGAAAACACACAAAGGACTTCACGGCGCTTCAAATCAGCCACACAGAAGGGCAGGAGAGCTTGGCCAATGCCCAGGCAGCCTACTGAGGCACAAACAGCCATGATTTTTTACATTCTCGCCTATCGCCTTAGGCTCCAAAATGAAAATAGCATTCATAACACAGCTTGAAGGGAGCAGAGACAACTCTCAGTGTGTTTACATAGAGTTCCACCACACCACACAAGATGCTCTAAAAGCGGGCTCGGCCACAAACAGCGGAGATGTGATGCTTGGCTTGTCATGCGAGGGTTGAATGAGGTAAGGAGTCTGAAAAAGCCCTCGATCTTAATGCCACAATAAAATGTCTTTTTGGTTTCAGATCCTCGAAGCTCATCGAATTTAATAAAATATTCTTAGCCTAAACAAACAAATACACTACAGCTTTGGGAATCCCAGATGATTAAGTGTGCGTTTTTTGTTCTCAAATATATCGCTGTAGGGCGCATGATGAGAATAATGCTCTTTATTATAGGGAAAGGTTTAACTTTATTACTTAAACTGTCTGAATTTGAAGCCTAAACCTCTAATAGGTCCAGTAGGTCTGGCAGAAAGCACAGCAATTTCCCAGGCCTCGCTCTATTAAATGGAGATCCCTGAGGCTTGATGTGAAGTGATTAAGGTCAAATGATGATGCTACAGTAGGCTGTGTGTTGTCCATGTGACAGATTGGAATAAACAAGCTGAAAGATAAAGAACAATATCATATTGTGTATGACTAAAATGTCATATATATAAATGGAGTCCCAGTGCAACTACAAGGGAGGTTTACTTTGAGACCTGCAGAGTTGCACTTCCTTCAGAGAACAAAAGACATTTTCAAAACATCTGTGGGAGCGGAGGGACAAAACGCTGACACCCACTTGCAAGACGGATGGTTTTAGCTCTTACCGAGAGATCTTTTCCTGCCCACTTGCATTCATCTCTTCTGGTGGGAGAAGCGGGCCAAGGGATCTGCAACACAAACACAGTTCCTGTGCATGTTAGAGAAGAGTGACCCCCCTCTCCTCGAATCAATTTAACAGAGCGAGTCGATACAGCCACTGCTTGTGCGCACGCATGTGTATATACGAGGGTTGAAGGGGTCACAATGCGATTTGTTATCCACTTTGTTTCAGTTTACTCCATTATTCATCCAGGTGTGCAGAGAGCAGCTAACATGCCTGGCACAGCGTGTGATCGTGTGCGACAGCCCCGGTCTGAAAGATTCATGAGGCTCTTTTCTGTAGAAACGGAAAAGAAAAAGTCCCGAGACACCTGAGCCCCCCGACTGGCACTCTGGATGGAGATGCACACTCAAGGCAAACAAAAACTCAAAGTCATGATGAATGGAGAAATGGGTGAATGGCCAACCAGACAGAAAATCAAACCCTGGTGTTACCTGTGCGTAGTCTCTGCTGATGTTGAGGAGGTTAAAGGAGAAGATGTGGTCCTTGGCTCCCACCACCAGTCTTCCCTTCTCCTCGTCCAACAGGAAGGTGTGGTACGCCGAGCTGTTGGCCAGGCCTTCAAACGTCACAAGGTTGTTAGACTCCAGCATGTCTGCAGAGAAAAATGTGTGATGATCAGCATAATATGATAATCACTTTGTGAAAATCTCCGTCACTGTGGGCAGCAGGCGAGACGAAGAGAATCCATCGGGTCAATATTTATTTCAATTATTTTATTAGATTTCCACGGGTGTCTGAAAAGACACAGCCTTGGTTTTTAGAAAGCTTTCAACATTTCCAACCACTCAGAGTTTCTGTGACCACAAGTTCACCTCTCCATTCACTAGTCTGCCTGCTCAGCTGTAATGTTCCACATGCACTGACAGTTCGCTGCTCTACGCTGTGAAAGTACACTGAATAAATAACAAAATGCTACATTAGGTTATTTTGGATATATCCCTAATCTTCTTTTTAACAAAGCGTCCTTTTTTATGTGTTTTTATGTTTGTGTAAATGTTCTCAGGACTAGAAATCGCACAGCTTGGCCAAGCAAGGCAACTGACAGATCGTGGAGAACCACTGCCAAGCCAAATTGGACTGGGCAGGTAATGCCAGCAGCACTGGGAGCCAATGACCAAACTGTCTGCATGGTGAAGTGACCTTGACCAGATCGGCCAAGCAGAACTTGGTACACTCACAGTGGAAAACTGGGAGGAATATGTAATGGCATATAACTCTGCTAATATTTCATAGTCCAAACGGCAGGATTTACTCGAAACCACATCGGCTATCCGGACACGTTACTATGGGCTACAGCTCACGTTTTGCAGTGTAATGCAACGGTCTGCCAAGTCTGGCAACGAAGCGACATTTGCTTTCACAGCGGAAAGCCCAACTTGTCACAAACAGACATTGAGGATCTCATTACCGTAACGACCTCTAAAAGGTGGCATCATGACTACGGCATTTTAACACCTTTTGTGTAACATGTGCACACACACACACACACACACACACACACACACACACACACACACACACACACACACACACACACACACACACACACACATTCATGCTCTGTCCTTCTCACATTTTGTTCTCACCCGCAAAGTCTAACCACACTACAACGCTCTCCCATTGACCACCCACACAAAAGGGTGCAGAGTTATGGAGCAGAGGAGAACTGGTTCCGTTGGTGCTCTCTTTCTCTTTTTCGGGGAGTAAATAACAAAAACGTTCATGAATGTTTTAGCATGGAGAATGAATGCCCCCTCTCTGAAGTGTGTCAGAACCCGAGAGAGTGAGAAGACACAAGCTGGCGCAATAGCTGGTCTAAGAGAAAAGAACATTAGAGAAGAGGGCGGGGGGCATCACACTGCTTTTACTCATTCATAAAGTCTCTCAGAGCTGCAACGATTACTCGCTTAATAAATTTGTTGTCAACTATTAAATTAATAAGCAACTATTTTGAAAATGTATTAATCAGTTTGAGTAATTTCTTAAGAAAAAGAAAAGAAAGAGTCAAATTTCTCACACAAATCTCAAAGTTTCCAGCTTCTTAAATGTGAATATTTTCTGGTTTCTAAACTGAATATCTTTGAGTTGAGAACAAAACAAGACATTTGAGGACGTCATCTTGGGCTTTGGGAAACACTGATCAACATTTTCACCATTTTCTGACATTTCATGGACCAAACAACTAATCTATTAATCAAGAAATTAATGAATAGATTAATTGACATGAAAAAAATCATTCAAGATATGTGAATGAAAATGGGTTCTCTGGGTACCCACAAGTCTCCCCTTTACAGAATTGCAAACTTTATGATAATCACAGGCATTTTGGGGTCAAGTCATAGTCAAGTCAGCACACTGACACACTGACAGCTGTTGTTGCCTGTTGGCCTTGAGTTTGCCATGTTATGATTTATGATAAATGCAGTACCTGTGAGGGTTTCTGGATAATATTTGTCATTGTTTTGTGTTGTTAATTGATTTCCAATAATAAATATTTACATACATTTGCATAAACCGATCATATTCGTCCACAACCATGTTGATAAGAGTATTAAATACTTGACAAATCTCCCTTTAAGGTACATTTTGAACAGATAAAAAATTTTATATTTTGAACGATTGACAGCCCCTAATATTTAGTTTTACAGTAGTTTGTTTTTGTAATATGGCCACCTATAATGTCTCAAGAATGCAGCTATGTATACATACAAAATATTTCTGTTTTAGTTTACTATAATAACTCTGTTTACCATTCATCTATTATAAAAGCAGCATGGGTGAATAGTACAAAATAATGCTTATTATGGAAATACTTATTTCATGCATAACGGAATAATTATTATTGTTTGAAAATCAAATCAATATTTTGTATTATAATGTAGACGTCATTTTAAAATTAAGGGGCCTTGGAGATTTGAGTTAACGTGTATGCTTTTTATGGGGCCAGTATGTTTGTAACAATAGCCATTAACCAAGCTGGAATTGAGAAAGGAAACATGTTAAAAGTGGAGGAAACAGCTGTGGGAGACAAAGGAAAAAATAAAGAACCTCTTGGCTTTAGTTACGAACGTCCTCGTCCTCATATAACATTTTGGCTCTGGAACTTAAACACAAACCTTTTTTTCACGGACATAAATGCACGTATATGTGCACACACACTCACACGCACACTGGCATACACACAGGATGGTAATATACAATGGGTCGACTTTGGGTCTTTATTGTCATTGTTTTGGTGATTCAGTTGGTTTCCTGTGTCTCAGCGCTGATGGGGAAGGATTTAGCGTCATAAGCATAAATTCACGGCGCTGTGTGAGTCAGCCAGAGAAGTTGACGTCTAAACCCGACTTAATTCCAGGAGGATTCAAAATCACTCTTGAAGTCATAAAAAGCAGATCGAGTCTGTAGCCACTAAGACACATAATGAGACTCTTTCCAAACCCAAAAGCTGGTTAAGGCATACGGTAGCAATGCAAGCCAGAGCAGTTTTATCCATGAAGACATTACACAATTTAAATTATGATTCAATAAATGCTTCCAGACATTTACAGTATCAACTTGTATCTGTATTTATGTGTCTGTAAATTTACAGTACATTACTCTAGTTGTATTTTATTGGGGGAATTTTCTTGGAACATTAGTATTTAACTGTTCTAAAGGGATTATTGGGTTGCATGTAACACAGCCACTGTTTTAAGAAAGGAAAGAAGCTCAAGGTCATAAAACAAGTTGCAGTGAAAGTATTGCTTAACCCAGCCCAAAGCGGTGTGTCCCAGATTTATGCTCCTGCTGTAACCTTGGTGATCGATCATCAGCGGATTCACTGTAAGGCCTTCACTGACAGCACAATAACACCCGCCTGCTACCTCTGACCCTCTTTCACCTGCATCATGGCGCGTTTGTGTGTGGGAGAGAACGACGAAGACATCCTCCACATACAACAGTTTTACTTTTGCTCGGGAATACTTATGGCTTCGCATATTGTAGTAAATTCCCTCTTAATACCCGACATCCAGCAAGGTGATTATACAAACACATTGATGAGTCATTTGGAAAAGCAAAAAGGAAAGATCCCTTTTGATCCTTAATATAAACTTCCAACAACACAAAGAGTGTCTCTGTGTAATTTGTATATAATCTGTTTATATAAAGGAAATCAGTAATTTCCCACAGAATGATCCACTTGTTTTATCAACAGCAAGGTGTCAAGGATCTGCAGGGAAACTGCACAGACGTGATGACTGCACTTCACTTCTCCTCAAACCACATCCCTGAGTGAGAGAATGGAGAACAGCATCACCACATCCACCCACCACACACACACACACACACACACACACACACACACACACACACACTTCTCTGGTTTGTGAAAATTGTCTATGGGAGTAGTGTCCATGGCAACAGACCATTCAACAGAGACTACTGCTAAGTTATTAAAAGCTATTCATCCAAAGACAGATACTCTATGGGTATTGTGTGTGGATCTGTGTGTGTGTGTGTTTATGGAACATGCTCTGATGTGTGTGTTATTGGAAAGAAACAGGATGTTTCCGAGCCACGCCAGAGGCAGCAGCCTATACATGTCTGAACTGGTGTGCCCTCTGGTTAAATATACAATGGGTTGACACCCTGTGCGCGGATAAAGCAACGCTTGTTTTTCTTCCGTTTATCCTGCAACTTCAAACCAAATATTTTTTTTCTGCAGAGCGGTTTTGATACACTGGCAGCGATGTGGTCAAAATATTCTATCCCGATATACTGTAGGTCATTTCATGTAAGAGATAATGTGCAGCGAGCCGGTCATTATTGTGAAATAAACCCTGACAGGTCTTGCATCGCCCTGAAGGGGTTTATTTCACAACAATGACCCGCTAGCTGTACATTATCCCGCTTATTACTTAATTAATAAATCAAAAATTTGACACAAAAATGGTCCACCAGAGTCTAAATTCAGAACTGCGTCCATAGCAACGGTCTGTTTTACATAGCAACGGTCTGTTACAAAGAAATAACAGACCGTAGAACGCTGTGATTGACCTATCAGAATCGAGTATTCAACAAAGTTGTGTAATAAATCTAGATAACAATATATATCACGATATTGCATGTTTTCTGGTAATTCAATAAATAAATAGTCTATACGTATGAAATAACCACATGGTTAACCCTATTTTTGTATACTCCTGTGTGAATTAAATACTTGACATATGAAAAGTGTGGAGTATTTTCTCATTTTAAGAACTTCGGTGCAAAATGAAGATAAAAGTTTAAATAAAAGAAGAAGATAAAAGAAAAAAACAAGTAAATACAGGCCTAGCCTATAATGTGATAGACACGATATATAAAAATTAGGGCTGTCAAACAATTAAAATATTTAACCGCGATTAATTGCACATCTTTCATCTGTTCAAAATGTACCTTAAAGGGAGATTTGTCAAGTATTTAATACTCTTATCACCATGGAAGTGGGCAAATATGCTTACTTTATGCAAACATATGTATATATTTCTTACTGGAAATCAATTAACAACACAAAATAATGTCAAATATTGTCCAGAAACCCTCACAGGTACTGCATTAAGCATTAAAAATATGCTCAAATCATAACATGGCAAACTGCAGTCCAACAGGCAACAACAGCTGTCAGTGTGTCAGTGTGCTGACTTGACTATGACTTGCCCCAAACTGCAATGTGATTATCATAAAGTGGGCATGTCTGTAAAGGGGAGACTCGTGGGTACCCATAGAACCCATTTTCATTCACATATCTTGAGGTCAGAGGTCAAGGGACCCCTTTGAAAATGGCCATGCCAGTTTTTCCTCGCCAAAATTGAGCGCAAGTTTGGAGCATTTATTAACCTCCTTGACGACAAGCTAGTATGACATGGTTGGTACCAATGGATTCATTAGGTTTCCTAGTTTCCTACGATACCAGCTACAACCTCAGAAAGACCGATCGTGTTAATGCGTTAAAGAAATTAGTGGTGTTAAAACAAATTTGCTTTAACGCATTATTATCGTGTTATCTTTGACATCCCTAATAAAAATAAATACGATAGACATTTTAATATCGTTTTCATGATATATATATACCGTCATATTGCCCTACAAGCTCTGTGACAAAGCTTTTACAGTGATACGTCTGTAATGTTGTGCTACATGAAACATGCATGACTGGATTAAAAGACATACAGACAAACAAACAGACAGAAAGACAGAGCCATAAAGACAGGTGGATAGGCTAATGTGTGGCCGGTAACAGGTGGCAGCTGCTGCCCTGCCATGTTTTACGAATTTTCTCTTTTACCCCCTAACTGTTAGGTCGGTCAAGAATCCTGCAGTTTGTTGCCTACTTTCTCTTTTACGTTCTTTTTCCTCCCCCCATTTATTTTCACTAAAAAATATTTTACTGTCCTAACAATTCACCCTTTCTTTCTATTTCACTCCACAACCTCTCTCTCTCACCACTACTATATTCTGTAACAACGAATTTGTGAGTGAAGGACAAATGGAAAGTGAGAGAGAAAGAGAGAGTGAGAGAGAAAGGGAAAAAGAGAGATAAGGGGGCAGATGGAATGGATGCAAAGAATCAACAGTCCCATGTGAGACCGATAAAAATAAACTCTTTTACCCTACATTCCCTCCGTCTTCCTCTCTCTTTCTCGACTGGAGGGCACGGAGAGTGTTATCTAAAGTGCTTCCTAAGAAAAGGCAGAAACACGTCTTAACAATAACCCACGTGTGGCCGTGCTGTACAGTATGATGTTTGTCCCCCGGTTCAGCAGCTTCACTGACGTTCATCGTTCACATGGCTGAGTGTGTGATTGCACACTGACAAAACACAACGTATCACCGCGGCAGCTTTAAGCGTATGCAGTCACTGATTCATCCACGCCTGAGGGGAAACACCACTAAGCTTCATAAGTCAAGTAATTTGTTCAGCGTCAAGCAGAAATGCAGGCTAACACCTCCTCAAGCTCAACTCTCACATATGGCAGGCTTGGTTTGAGGTTTAAGGTGATTGCTTTAGTTATGAATGAAAGAGTATACAAAAGATAGTTTTGTATTTTTTAGGCAATAACATTTTTGAGTTACAAATCTAAGGCTTTGCAATAATTCAATATTGCCATTACGGGTGGGAATCACCAGAGACCCCACGATACAATATTATCACGGTACTCAAGTCACGATTCAATCTTGATTGTAATATTAAATATATTACGATAGGCTGAATATTGCGATAAGATATATTGCGATTTATTACCTTTTTTGAAATGCAAATTATGCAGTTTGTCAACATCTATTTTATCTAATAAGATACAGTTTCCACTTCACTGTTCATTTCAGTATTTTCATTCACATATCTTGAGGTCAGAGGTCAAGGGACCCCTTTGAAAATGGCCATGGCAGTTTTTCTTGCCAAAATTTAGCGTAAATTTGGAGCGTTATATTGCCTCCAGATTTGGTTGGTACCAATTGATTCCTTTGGTTTTCTAGTTTCAGATAGATACTATAATCTTCATCTCTAGCTTGAAGACAGAGCCCGCTACAACATCTGAACACAGAATAGTGGATATAATAAAAGATCGATATTTGACGTCCATGTATCGATACAATATTGCCACACAAAATATCGCAATAGTTTTTTCCCCCTCCCCTAATTGCCATGTATCGTTATATAGTATTGATATGATCATACTTTGTTATTGTTTTACAAAATCTTGTAGACAAAACTAATAATTTGATGCTAACTGTAGTTAAAACCTGACAAAAGTAGTTGCTGAAGTTGTTGTTCAACACAGTTTTGTCTGATGTGATGTATCATAGTGGTAAATTCACTGCATTTTAGTTTGATCATATTAAATGAGATTATTTTATACATTTCCATATTGTAAATTGTATTGATATTGGAAGATGTTCTTACTGATATTGAGATATTGATTTCAACCACATTGCCCAGCCCTACATGACACTACGCCTGTTTGTTACTCAACAGCCACGGGCACTGGAGTTTATGACGTATTTTAACAAAGTGAATTCATTCTTCTTACTTTGCAGCTGGTACAGATGATGACTAAGTCAAGTGACTACAAAGATTCCTCTTAGAGCCCCTGGAGAAACTAATCAAACAAAAACTGAACACTGCAAAACAAATCCTGATCAACAGTTGGAGGGGAACAGACTATTCAGAACCTGAGAAAGCCTCCAAACATGCAGCTCTCTGAGCGTGTAGGATACCTTCCCATGGCCATTCAGAGTTTATACTGTACACACCCCGAGAAACCCAACTCCGCTGCGAAGATTCTTAACGTGCTTATGGATTAAAGGTCTTTAAGAGAAACTCTCCATTCTCCAACTCCGATTAAAAGTCAATTCGCACAACAACAAAAACAAGAATAAAACAAAAACAGCTGAATGTGTGACCACTAGAGGAAGAATTTTGTGAAACCAAGGAGTTACTACTGTAGTTTTAATTTTCTTGGCTCTTTTCCTCCTTGGTATTCAAGGGTAAGAATTGTGCTGTTGTGAATGCATTTGCCTGCAAGTGTATGTGTGTGTGTGTTGTTGGCTCTGATCGGGAAAGGGGTGGACAGGTCGAAGAGAGGGAGAAGGGAAGAGAAGGAGTACTTTTGGCTGCACATACACATCCTATAAAACTAAAGTACCCCCTCTTCTGTTCCCTGGACAGCAAACAACATGTGCTCTACTTCTTCTGGTGGTCCATAAACTTGCAAAACCATATGGATCCCCGTTACTCCCCAGAGGATCCACTTACCCTAGGGGTGTGAATTAATCTCATATCAATTTATGTCACAGTATATGTGGAATTACTCAATTTATGGTGCCGCGGTGCACTGTATATCCACGGCCTCCCGCTACCTCATCATCACCCAGTCACTTGGTTGTTGATACAGTTGGACCTTAGCTCGTGTTTAGGTAGCCATGGGGTACCGTTGTGATCTTTCCCCCTACTCCACTGCCCTTCTGCCCCTCAACCCTCGCTTTCAAAGATCTGTTGGAGTCTCCTGGGGTTCAGCGGGGAGTGTGTGTGTGGTGTGGGGTGGTTGGTGAAGGAAGTTGTATGCTTCAGAGAGCCTTTCACTGAGGGGCTCATACTGTGGGGGAGCAGGCTGCTGCTTCAAGCTTTGGAGATAAAAACTTTCCTGCTGTGTTCATATGAGTCTTAAATAGAGTTGGAAACACGTGCAAGTGTGTGGATGCTCGCACATAGATTTTCCCAGTATATCCCAGTGACCTGTAGGGGTCAGAGTGCCTTCACCTCACAGCCCAGTGTGTCACTGATCAGACGCTCCTCCGCTCAGGACTGGACAACTTCTCCGGCTGTCTATACAGGTATACTGCAATCTAATTCACCACGGTGAATCATCTGATTTCCACGAGTAAATCTGAGTCTGCTTCACCTATCACAGGGGTAATAAATAATTTATATGATGATATAAATGATTCATAATGCAATAATCCCATGTCACTTGCCTAATGGGACCTACAATGGATGATGTTTGATGAAATTCTACAGTATTATATGAATAATATTTCCATCACGTTCTCTGCATGAAAATTATACCTGTTCGCTCTCCTTTCAGGCTGGAGCTCCTCAGCCACATATGGTGCCAAATATTGCTCCCACAGGCCAAAATGCGAATGAGGTCTAATGGAAATATTGAATGTGGAGACGGCAGCCAAATAACCAAGCTGTCCAGGCTGCTACCTGAAGGCCTGACTTCTAACAGAGATATCACTGCATGGGCGTGTTTCACCAAACTGACAGCATGTTGTTTTAAATGACGGATACGCTCACAGGTATCATTAGCTAACTACAGATGGCCGTGTGTGTGTGTGTGTGTGTGTGTGCGAGCATGCTCGTGTGTATAATTATGGATCTCCCAGTGCTGAGCGAGAAATATTTCTCTTTGGGAAAAGCCATCTGCTGAAACAGACCTGCACCATTCATCCTGAGCATAATTACCATGCAGGAAAGAACGGAGCGAAAAAAAAATGACATCCAGGAAAAAAAAGAAAGGGAGAGAGAGGGATAAATGATGCTCAAACTGCCAGGGAGTCCATGTCTGGCACCACTTTTCATTGCAAAACCGACAACAGCAGTTGATCAAAACAGGGAGAGTGCATCAGAGAAAGACGTGTGTAATAAACAATCAGTTGTACCATAGAGATACAATAGGACCACTTACTAAATACCACCAAACTGCTCTCTTCTTGGCATAATGTATAGTGAATTATTAACCATTAATTCCTATTTATTATTCCCAGCTGATATATTTACTTAACCAATTTAGTACTATTTTAATAACACTGTCTTGAGGTTTCCGTGAGAACAACACATTTTAACCAAATGAACTGAATGTAAGGGAACACTAATACTATACTTGGAAGAGTTATCTGCATAACTGAATGAACATTAAATGGCAACTTGCTTTGGAGAAATCCAGATGATCTAATGCCATATAAAAACAGCTTTCATGCCTGACTAAAATCATTTAAAAAACAAACAAAACAGATATGCGTTATTCCGTCACACAACCAGAGCGTACATCTGATAAGCCGTTACGCTTGACAAGCCCTGTAAAGAACCTTCTTGTTTCAACTCAGTTAACTTGGCTGGCATTTTGATAGATATTAATAAAAGAGAGAACGTGTCTCTCTGCCTCACGGAGACATCTGGGATCTCAGTTACTACAACTTCTATAGACAAGCTTTTCTTGTCACTTCACATGTGGTTTGCGGATCTAAATCTGCATGATCGAGAGGTAAAGCGTTACGACCCGACACAGGCTCTAATTCAGACGAAATAGTGAAGAGCTGAAACATTTATGACAGAATGGACAAATAAATGCAAGGAGCTCACCTTTATAGGAGAGCTTTAGCCGGGGGACGTTGTTCTTGGTCTGTTGGGCTCCGCTGCCCTCCGTCCTGAGCAGAACCACCCCACACAGCAGCGTAATGCTGCCCCAGAGAGAGCCCATGGTCCTGGGGCAATAGAGGCCAGAGAGGTCCTTTAAACACACACCTCCAGTCCAGTGCGGTCCGTCTCAGATCTGGTGTAGCAGAAGAAAATGTTGTTGTCCAGCGATTATGAATAAATGCTGGTGGGTCAGTCCAGACTGGTTCTCAGCAGGTCTCGTCCCTCTTGCCAAATCAAAAAACCCTTTCCTGTTCCAGGGGTCAAAAGCCAAAATTAGAGTCCAACTCCAGGGGAGGCAGAACCTGCAAAGCAGAGTTGGGGGTTACGGGTCAATGTCACTGCAAGTGAGCCTCCAACACCAGCAAGTCCAAGGTAAACTCAACCAAACTAAGCACAAAGAAGAGATCTTCACCATACTAAATGCGAGGAAGAGTCAGAGGGTCTGGGTACGACCGCCATAGTTGTTCTGTCCTGGTACCTAACCAGCATGCAGCTCTGTCTAAACTGACATCCACGCTGTCGCTGAGTCTCTACCTTCAGCTAAAGAGAGAAAAACAGGTCCAGTTTGTTTCAGCTGTTAATCCAGTCTGCTTGGTAAGCACAATCTGCACTGACTCTCTCTCTCTCTCTCTCTCTCTCTCTCTCTCTCTCTCTATCCCGCTTTCACTCTGTTTTCCTATCAACCTCTCTCTCTACTTAACAGTGCTCTGGACTAGTTCAGCCCCACTCAGCACAGCTCTGCCCTGTCCCCACAGCACAAGGCACACAGTGCAACTGAGAACAGCTGAGGCAGACGGCATAGTCAGAGAGAGAGAGAGAGAGAGGGAGAGAGAGAGAGAGAGAGAGAGAGAGAGAGAGAGAGGGAGAGAGAGAGAGAGAGAGAGAGAGAGAGAGAGAGAGCAGTGTAGGTGGGAGAGAGGGTGAAAGAAAGCATGAGAGAAAAGAAAACAGTGAAAGCAAAAGTAGTAGGAGAGGAAAGGTTAGGGCATGGCAGGAGGTTAGAACGAGTAGGAAAACAGGAAAAACTCAGTGGAACATGAACGCAGAACATTCTGAGGAAAATCATTCTCAGTAAAAAATTTGATTTAGTAATTCAGTATAAATGAGACTCTAAAATATAGTACATATGTATACTAGATTTGAGGGCTGCAACTAACGATTATTATTGATTAATCGATTAGTTTTTTGGTCTATGAAATGTCAGAAAATGGTGAAAAATGTCCAATAGTGTTTCCAAAAGCTCAAGATGACGTCCTCAAATGTCTTGTTTCATCCACAACTCAAAGATATTCAGTTTACTGTCATAGAGGAGTAAAGAAACCAGAAAATATTCATATTTAAGAAGCTACAATCAGAGAATTTTGTCCATTTCTTTCCTTGAAAAATTACTCAAACCGATTAATCGATTATCAAACTAGCTGGCGAATAATTTAATATTTGACAGCTAGATTCGATTTTTACCAACAATTAACAAAACCAGAGAAACACAGCGTCTGAATCTGCATCAAATCAATCCATTATATTGTTAACCACATATGACATCTTTTTGTGTTCAAATTTACCTTAGCTTTTTACCCATTTTTCTTTCTCTCTATCCTTCATTGTGCGTTCACATGAATCACCTCTGTTGTTTCTTTCTTGCACTCTTCCTATATCCGTTTGTTCTTCTGGAGACTTGCATAATACTGAAATGTATCCATTGCATGAGGATTTATTTCCCAGAAGACTAGCTGTATAAATATAAATTAAACTATGCATAATTTATAACCTCACTTGTGCTCAAATGCATTATGCTATAAATCAATTCAGAGGAGTCAATGTGTTATGTGGTTAAAAGCCCACTACTTTTAGTCTCCTGTTATTTACTGAATATCAGTGACTCCATTACAAATTATTTTCTCTGCTGGGTGAAGAAGCCAGACAGTGACACTGTGAAGAGACTGGATGCTATTTAACTGGCTCCCTTCGCAATGTAAAACATCAGCAATCTACACTTGACCTGAGTCTGATGGATTAGTGGTGAATGACAGTGCTGTACTGTAGCTCATGGTTTACATGGAACTATATGGACAAACAGACAAATACATCTTGTCAGGTCCATCTATCTACTGATGGCGCCACTTAAGTTTCAACAATCACATGGGTAAACACACAAGTTCCTAGAAATACTTTCAAGCTTAATTTAATTTTCAAGCTTAACAGTCTGTCTCAAAGGTCAAAGTGTAACAAATCTCATTCCAAAGAAAAACAAAAAAAAGTCCACGTACTGAGCAGAGAACATCACCCCCAGGATGAGATGCAGTACGGCAAGTTTATTGAATTTGGGCACTGACTTGAACAAGTTTAAAAACTCTTACACCATGCCGCAAATCTCTATTAACAATAAATCTCTCTACTGACATATAAGCTGGTCTTCGTGTCCAACAAATATAATCCACATTTTACATAAATACAGAGTTCCAAAAAGCATTACAAAACCAGATTAACAATCTTAAATAGTCACTTAAGTACTGTATAAAGGCAGATTGATTGGGCATTTATTGGCTACTCCATCATAGTCTGAAGGGGAGTTCCCTGTCTTTTCTCCTAAACCATCCCAAATGAGATGTCAATCTCCCTCTGAACAGCAGACCCTCAGTGAGCTGATTCCTTCTCGTGGTGAATGATAATGACTTTAGTGGCAATGGTGTGGTTAAGACCTCTAACAGGCTGTATCCATCTGGATAAAGAGCCATCAGACAGTGGGAGGAGAGCTGAACTAATCCTGTAGTGAGTGGATGGGCCTCACCGTTATGCTAATGTGAGCTGGCGCTCGGAGGTTCCAGGGAGTGGAGGAACAAGTGTCACGCCACAGTCTCTGCTTCCCAAACAGACTGGATTAGGGGCTGAAACAGACCAATCCTTTTCTCTGCTGTGTGGGATTGGCAGTGTTGACGTACCAGTTCATTATTCCAAGGATCATGTAACACAATCTGCCATAACTAAGGCCAGACGGAGCGATTGTTGGAAGGGAATTAGGAGTGAATGGCCCACTTGAGAATGTTACTCCACACTTCTGCTGGCCATACTGCCTGTTGAAAACGGCAAAGTGTTTTCATGGATTCGATGTTCAAGAGGATAACAGTAACTATAGCGCCTTGTACTACATGTCACATCAATAAGTAGTTGAAGTACTGTCACTTATAATTCAGTTTGATTCTTATCAAAAATGCATAAGCAGACTTGAAAATTGGCAGTTAAATCCTCCTGGCCCCCTCCTCAAAGAGAAAAAAGACGGTGGTGAGAATGTCCCAGTTCCTGACATAGGGGAGGTATTCATCTCAAGTGTTCCCACTTCTCCACTGAACCCCACTGAACCCTCTCAATTCACATCTTATTCTAACTCATCCAGTCTATGCACTCTCCCCAACTTTTCTCTACTCTAGCCTTTATTAGGATATGTAGGTTGATTTCATATGTGTATATGTGTATGTATATATATATATACACACACACACACACACACACACACACACACACTCATGTATACATATACATATTTATTAGGGCTGTTAAAGTCAATGCAATAATAACGTGTTAATGCAAATTTGTTTTAACGCCACTAATTTCTTTAACGCATTAACGAAACTTGGGATTTTTAGGTTGTAGCAGACTCAGTTTTAAAACTAGAGTGAAGATACTGGTATCATATGAAACTAAAAAACCTAAGGAATCCAACCATGTCACACTAGCTTCTCGTGAAGGAGTCTAAATAACGCTCCAAACTTACATTAAAATTTGGTTCCCTTGACCTCTGACCTCAAGATATGTTAATGAAAATGGGTTCTATGGGTGACCATGAGTTTCCCCTTTACAGACATGCCCACTTTATGATAATCACTTGCAGTTTGGGGCAAGTCATAGTCAAGTCAGCACACTGACACACTGACAGCTGTTGTTGCCTGTTGGGCTGCAGTTTGCCATGTAATGATTTTTGCATATTTTTTATGCTAAATGCAGTACCTGTGAGGGTTTCTGGACAATATTTGTCATTGCTTTGAGTTGTTAATTGATTTCTAATAATACATATATACATACATTTGCATAAAGCAAGCATATTTGCCCACTCCCATGTTGATAAGAGTACTTGACAAATCTCCCATTTAGGTACATTTTGAACGGATAAAAAATGTTTGATTCATTTGCAATTAATCATGATTAAATATTTGAATCTATTGACAGCCCCAATATTTATATATATATATATATATACTGTATACACACACACACACATGCTCGAAATAAAATCTAATCTAATTAACCCTCAACATTTTAGTTATCACTTAATGACTGGGAAACAAGTTTTCGGTGTTTTACTTCGCGGACTCAAAGTTTTCTTCAACTTTACAGTCTTGCTTAATTGTTGAATAGTATTTTCCTTTGCCTCTTACCTCTCAGCCTAACTATATGGTTAAAAAACATACTGAATAACGTTGGTCCAATAAAAAAGAGGGACACATCCTTGACTATGTGTGGGTTTTTACAGAGCCCAAAGGGTGTTGTGTGTTTCAAGGAGAATGCTCCTCTCTGAAGCACCACTTCAGCCTCATGGTCTAAACTCTTGTATTCAGTAAGACAGAGGGCCCAGAGTACTCGGACCATCTCGCAGTTCATCAGCTCCTATGTGCAAAAGCAGCAAGGGAGGGGGGGCTTCTTTAACTCGTGGAGAGGCATGGTGTGTTTGGACGTGGGGCTGATCAGGCCTGTGGAGTAGGAATGGCAATGGATCTGTCGATACCCATTGAAAGCTGGAGCCCCCCATCAGAGTTCACTCAGCCCTCCTTAAACAATACTCTCCCCACCTCACCACGCCTCCTGCCCACACAAGTACACCCCCACCCCTCAGATCTCTCCACACACAAGCTGCTTTCCTCTTCTGCCTCCCCCCACTCCACACCAGCACATACATTAACCCCCATCTGCCGCCATGTCTCTCCATCCCTCTACACCTTTACCCCAAAACTCTCTCCATCACTTTCTCCATTCCTCTCTCCGCATTCCTCCTTTTTTCCCCATTTCATCCTCTTTGACCTCCACCTACTCCCCACAAGCCTGGGAACATAATCCCCTAAATGAGAGGATTTGGCTCAGCAAAATTAACCACGAAGCCCAAAGACAAGCAAATGAACCGCATTTGCCGCCCACCTACCCTTTACAATACCGACCATGCATAGTTCCCCCCTGCATCCACCCACCCAGCTGTAGTTAAGATCAGCTTCACAACAGGCAGCAGTGAGTGACTGGAACAGGCGGCATGTGAGAACAAAAAAGAGAAATGGCATGAATAAAGAGTAATATTACAGGTTCAAGTATGGAAAACAGCAGACACTGGGCGTTTTCTCTTGACGCGAACAGATCCACCGTGGCTCGGCCATTCCATATAGCCTGTTAAGACTGGTTTTAGAGAAAGATTCGTCAAGGCATTCATATTTCATCTGCCCTCAGGTCCTCCGAGTGGAATAAATTACCATAAGACAATTTAAATACCATCGTATGACATTTTATTCTCATGCCCCAGACGAGATGAGACATATACGAAGCAGTGACGCACTTTGCCCCACTGCCATGGATATTGGGTTGCAGCTTATGACAGGACTGATGTATCAGTATTGTGGTATTTATTGGCATAAAACACACACAAACATGCAGTGACTGAAGCCAGCTGTGTGAGCCGGCAGGTATTGGTATGAAGGGAAAAATCCCCACCAGCTTACCCCAGACAATATACAAGAAAAACACATCATGTCCGACCACTACTGAACACTCCCAGTACTATTTAGAACACTAGTCGGGACAGAGTAAAATCATATTTGAGCGTATCTGTCATCGCTGTCATCAAACAAAGTGTAGAAAAACTCTTTTCCACTCCGACTCTTCCATGTAAGCAGACTCATGGGAGTATATGGCATAAATAGAGTGTGTTGTGCACTATTCATGACTGAATAAACCACATGCTGTTGGTGATTTACTCTTTCTTAATGAAAAATGGATGAAAAATACAGCAAAAACCTCAGAGTTATGAATAAATTACTGGGAACAGAGCATCGCCTTCAACACCGAAGCAACCACACCCTCATTGTGGCAACCAGAGGGTCCACTATGGCAACACTGAGCCTTTTTGCCAGTTCATATGAACATACATTCTGTCAGCCCATCGCAATTTGAAGCATACAGCACTCTCAAATTTCACTACAAGAATGCAATTTCATTCGCGCCATCGCTCCTCTAGAGGAAAATACCAGTTTGCCACAGATGGGCATCGACACTAAGATCGGAAGACACAGCGTCTGTTTGGATGTGCTTCACTCTTTCACCAGCCACATGAATTTATCATCATCCATCAATATTTCAACCTTCAGGCTACCTGCTTCTCACCTCCACAGGGAACAACAAAAACACACAGAGATTACACGAACAAGGACGGGGGCTGTGACAGCACCTTTCTCGGTCATATACGCCTAGATATAAAGTCACACAGAATGGAAAATAACCAGCAGAAATGTCTTCAAGTCATTATGGTATATTATAACACATCTTTTCACCATGTGGAAACACTTTTGATGTCTTTCTGAAAAGCATAGAAGTAACGCTGTGTTAATAGAAAGAAATGTAATGTGATTACTTTTTGTTTGCCCTCCTTCTTGGAGGTTAGAGGGCAGGGTCAGCTGCAGTACACTGCCCCCAGAGCTGGAGTTCGTTCAACATTTCATCAATGGGGATTCACTGCAGGATGTCCTCTCTTAGTACTTTAAAAGGGAGAGTTTGATTTTTTTGAAGAGGGGTTGTAAGAGGTACTTATCCATTTAACAGAAACAGTCATTTTACCTTGCAGAACATGGAAGTTGCTGCCTCAATCGCTTAGTTTGTTTTCAACACAACAAATACTGGGGTGGTTGTAGCTCAGTTGGTAATGTACACTTAAACTGACATTATTTTTTTTAGGTGGGCCTTTTTTTAGGTGGCTAAAAAATGTTGTACTCCTGCTCCAGTCTATGGACGTTGGATAAGTACCTCATACAACCCAACTTCAAAAAATCTGAACTATCCCTTTAAGTTCCAACCTTTCTCAGATATATTAATGATATTTGGAGATATGCAGAGGTGATTTACACCGGAACCTTTCCACTTCTGGTTCCAGGTTCCTTGGGGAAGTTATGCAGCACCACTTGGCAGACACATTTAATTTCCATGACAGTCTTTTCCATGCTAAGGCATCTGGAGGTGTTCCCTTTACAGCAATCTACTATCGTGGTGAATCAGCTCCTGTTCTAAACTGTGTGTGTCCTCACTGAGCTTTTATGGTTGGGAGATACAAACCAGACGTACAGCGCAGCTTAAACCATGCACCATTTCTGCCTTAGCTATCTATTAACTCATCAACTGGAGAATAATATGAGTGCTATTAAATTTTTTTAGAAAGAAACCATCACATTTGCTCTATAACTTTTCCAAATATCCTTTCATAAACTGAGTTTGGGAAACAGTAAACTGTTCTTTTTACTGAAAGGCTTGTTGATGATTATCTAAACTGATCGTGACAGCGCACAAAAATGCTTCCTTTCTACGAAAAATGCTGCCACAGTTTAGACATATGCATGACTTTTCTAAAAATATTCAGAAATCTGATGTTATCACACCAAAGCAAGCATTGTATTTTACTACAAATAGGAGGTTTACAACAAATGAGTATCTGATGGTGAGGCCTGCACAACCAAACCTGAAAAAACAGTGTGCACTTTCTGGAAACTCTTTTCAAAGGTGATTTTACTCTATCATTAAATCCAACATCTGTCACATAAATTGTATATTTTACAAGGTTTTATAAAACTGCTGCAGTTTCGCAGATTTACTGTACAAAAGCAATAAAGAACTTGAGAGTAAAACACCTACGTTTGCAAAGCTCATGTGTCAGAGGAGCAGAGGAGTCTCGCTTTCCAGGGAGGAGAACAGAGTGTATAACGGGAGAGAAAGACCAGTTTGTTTCTGTGAACGTTGTGTGTCCGTGTTTGTGTCTGTGGTGGAAACAGACAAGCTGAAACTCATCACGGATGCTGTTTATTGACTCGGCTCAGCGGAGTGACAGCGGTCTAGACATCACACACTTCACTTCCTTCATGCTATAACAAACCGAATTGACATGACCATACACTTCACCTTCTCTCTGTCACACTTCTGGTGGTTACCACAGTAAGCCCTGTATAGCTCGAGGCGTGAGTAGGAAAAGGCTGGGAAAGAGAGAGAGAGAGAGAACCATAAAGCTCTGAGCCATAGCCCAGCATGTAATGGTATACCTTCTGGAAGCAGACATAACAATAACTTCTTCTAGGCAAACATGGGACCGACTCAAACCTCTTTTTTCCCCCTCATTGCGGGCAGTGCCAATAGCAAAGTAGTTCACGAGACACACAGGAGCTACTGTTTCTGCGTTTTCAGAAACCTGCTGATACACTATTTTTAAGACAGAGGCATCTTTCCCTGCTTACCCATCTCTGCCAACTCATACAGTCTAGAAGTAATAATCAACATTCAATATATTCTAATGGTTTTACTCCATGAGGAAGAAAATTGTGACTGCTGAAAGGGAGCCACTTTGACACTCTGACTGTTTACACAAGAGCCAACATGACACACAAACTGAGTGACTACTGTCATGGTATGCTGGGGCTTACTGGGGGTCAAAGGTTAGACTTCATTAAAAACCAATACTGGAGACTTGGGATTACATCCCTGCTGAGTCTTTGATCAGAAAAGAAGGAGGTCAGCTGAGACCCTGTGTCACTCCAGGTCAAGCCTGTAACTCTAGTAATATCTCTCATCAGTTAAAATCATCCTGCTAGATTTGTCAAAAAAGCTCCCACAGTTGCTCCCAAAAATGATCCATGTGACCATTATAAATATGATTTAAGCATTTCTGATATGCCACCTCTATGGTTAAGGTTTGGTTAAGTTTAGGCAATTGTAAACTGCTTGGTCATGGTAAACTGAAACCAGCGTTGACTGTTAGTAGGAGACGGGCTGTGAACCGTGGTCTCCGTGTCAAAGGACATATACAGTACGTACTGTATATCTAATTATAAAGCAAGGGATCTCTCTCAGTCTGTCTGTCTTTCTATATGCTGCTATACTGCACTAGTTTGTCTAAATGAATCCCAGAAAAGAAGGAAAAGAACATTAGAGCATTGATTATTGCTCTTCCCAAAGACTTTACATGTCCTTGTAATTCTCCTTTGTGCATTTTAATCAAATCGCCTTTCTCGCCGCAGCTGACCCCTGAATGTGCACATCAGCAGTGTCAGTTGAGCCCATAAACGTTGTGTGTTCTGACATTAAACGATGGATTAACTGACCTTGTCAATAGCAGGGGAGTCTGGGGGGGAAGGCAGGGGCTTGATCGATCGATCTGGGGCGTCCGTCTCTTTTAATGGGGCTTCTGGTGTTAAGCTGAGGTCAAACAGAAGGGAGCCATGAGCCTCCATCCTTCCACCCAGATTTATACCTTCAATCAGAACCTTGACTCTGACATAAACCCAATAATCCCCATTCAGCCTTGGACTCCTGACTGAATACAATCTACCTGCTCTAAATCACTGAGGGCCACAAAAGATGACAGAAGAGAGAGGCGTAAAGGGGGGGACAAAACATGCACAGCAACAAAACTGAAGAAGAAGAAGAAGCAAAGGTGGGAAAAAGGAGAATGAAAGCTGATGCAAAACAATTCAGTTATGTTGATAGGAAAGGACCAGAGGACAGGATCATTCATTACTTGATGTGTAATAATCTACAGGTGAACATCAATCAACACTGTGTTCTCACGGTCAGTGTGCTAAAGCATCTTAGAGAGGGGTCATTACTGGCCTGCTGCATGGCTTGAAGGCTCCATCTGTGCTCTTAACATGACGTGAAGTGAGAAGCATCTTCCTAAGGTCATTATGAGACCAAAGACAGAGCTTATGTTTCAGCCCACATTGCCCCGTATAAAACCAACGGAAAACATCCTCTGGCTGACGTCTTCTCCCTTTTCCTGTTCACACCTCTCTGCATCTGTCTCGTCTGTGTCTGTCTATACTCATCCAGACAATTTCCAGCGTTCTGTAGCTCCAGCTAGAAGCTCACTTCGCTGCGGCCCCAGGGAGGTTGATAAAACAGCACCAATTCCACACTAATTAGTGAAGAGGAAATTGCACCTCATTTCGGCTTATTGCTGGACGCGTAGCAGAAATGTGACACAACATGTCGTTCATCCTGCCCAGGCGGCCCAGGTGTTGACTCTAAATTCACCATGGTACATTCCCATCTGCATTTTTTAAAGAAAAATAGATATTTTACAGTAGAAAGAATCTTTTGCAGTGCACACATTACACGAGAATCAAGCTGATTTTGGGCTCGATTCCCCCCCCTCCGGAAAATGGTCAGCAAAGCCTCGATCTTTCCAGATATTCCTGTGGTGTGAGGTATGTTAAGAGTGTTTTTTACATCCTCGATCGCCTCGGTAGTCCATCCTGGCCGCACCGATTTCAAATTGCAAATATTAGACATGTTCAATATTTACTAGGGATGCACCGATCTGACTTTTTCAGTCCAGATACCGATAGCAATACCTGGACTTTGGGTATCGTCCGATACCGAGTACTGATCCGATACCAGTGTTTGACTAATAAGCTGTATCCCTCACTGTGTGGAAGCATAAAGAAGTAGTAAGATGGACCACAGAAATGGAGGACCAACTTGTTGATTTGTGGCAACAACGCAAGTGTTTAACATCACAGCACCGGTGTGTCTCAATGACTTCAGCCATTATTTTTCTTTTTTCGTCGTGAATTTTCAGTACAAAGTAGTGCAAAAACTAACATTGCTAATTCTTCCTGCATGTTGTCTGCCATGTTTGTCCATGTTTGATCGCAAGGAATTTTGCAAGATTTCCGTTTTTTTTTTCAGTCTTACTGTTCTCTCCACACACTATAGGGACCAAACTGTTAAATTTAACAAAACATGTCGTTATGTGCGGGGTCTCTCACATTTTCAAAATCTTTTAAGATTTGAAAAATCTTTTAGTTTGGGCCAGCATTAAGATTAACAACTCCAGCCTTCATTCCACCTCTGTCCTCCTATACTTTCCCTGTTTTCCCTCACAGGTATGTCTTTAGACGCACGTGCTTTAACTTCTGCTGCAGTCTGCCAGGTGCAGCTATAAATTTAACAAGATTTTTAACAACCGGCTCATAAATAATCTTGTGGCAAGTAGCAATTAAAGATTACGGTTACTGGTAAATTGACTTGCATTTATATAGCGCTTTTCTAGTCTTTTGACCATTCAAATCAATTTACACTACATGTCAACATTCACCCATTCATGGCAGTATCTTGCCCAAGGACACTTCGACACGCGGGCTGGAGGAGGCGGGGATCGAACCACCCATCTTCCAATCAGTGGACAACCCGCTCTATCTCCTGAGCCACAGCTGCCCATTATGTCTTGGTCTATTCGTATAATGCCTCACCACAATCGGAGCCCTGCAACAAACCTAAAATTTCATTGATGTAAACACTTACAAACATGTTTTTAATGGATCAAATTTCATGTCAAAGAAAAAGCATTTTTTTAAAAACGAGTGCCCTGCAGACAAAAACAAGGCTTCATGAAAGGACAGTGTGTTTAGTTTCACTTCTAAGTAGAAAGCCTGCATTCCTGTAAGTTAATACAGGGCTCTCACTGACTACCATGAGTTTCTGCACCAAATTAGGTATATAGGGAGAACCCCTGCAACCTGCAGAAAGAGAAAGGGGTATTATTGTATGACCCCCTTAACTAAAGTATCAATAACTGCCGGGCTTGTCATGGTCGAGTGAGAAAGGCTGTTACCTGGAGGGAAGAGAGAACCAATACATCTCCATCTCTCGATCTCTGATTACAGCACTGATAGCAGGCACTCTACGCCGAAGTAACGCCAATATTGGGCAAGCAAACCTGGGGAAGAGCAAAGAGGAGTGCAGGAATCATTAGAGAGGAGGAGAAGAGAAGCTTACAGCATCCTCTTTTGAGAAAATATGTGGGGGAAAATGGTCCAGCTGTCCAATTAAGCAGAAGCTCCAACCCAGAAACTCATGCCCAGGAAGGAACCCTTGGCCCTGCTTTCAGTACCCAGTGTATCACGCCACATTAGTCAGGCACCAGGCTCTGCCAAAGCATCAAACGCAACGCAACGCAGCCACCGCTCTCCGAGTCTGAAATCTCATTTATCCACCCTTCCTCTCCCTAATCCCTTCATCTCATCCTCATCCAAGCCTCATGTTCTTGTGCTCGGGTGCCTCATCACGGCGCCCATAGATGCATAGTCTTAAGTGACCCGTGGGTGAACGAAGATGAAGGCAACCACTGTTACAGCGAGCGGACGCATTCTGGTAATGCTGCTGATTGCATACGAACACAAACAAAGGGACTCAGAAAACCATCCCGACATGCACAGTCATTGTATTTCTGCTTGGCCTCTATGTTTGATGTCTCTGCCCCACTGCCCGCCATCAAACAGGGTTACAGTGCCCAACCTGCCATCTCCAATCATGCCACAGTGCTCTGCATCTTTCATGTGTCCGTCCAAATTGGGAAACATTGTATAGAAGCATCATTTTGTTTTCATCGTTATGGTGGATCCATTGAATACGACCACTCCGAGGGTTGTAAACATAGGTTTAAATGACTGCTAATGAGGGCTTAGTTTTCTAATCTAGTTCTGTGCAGCATTCACTGTTACTGTGGCTGTAGAGCAGTGGTCTCAAACTCAATTTACCTGGGGGCCGCTGGAGGCAGAGTCTGGGTGAGGCTGGGCCGCATCAGGTATTCCACAAAAAAAGCTTTGTTAAAAAAAAAAACAATCTTCTCAAACGTCATTATTAACAGTTCTTTAACTTGAATGGGTTCTTCTGAACATGAACTGTCCTGAACATTAATGGAACATTGAAGAACATGAACGGTTCTTCTGAACATGGCCTCTATTGCGTCTCCCACTTTTCCTGAAATTGTCTGTGCTCGTCACCAACCTTTCTCTTCACTGCAGGCTTTGAAAAAGACATGATTGGGGCTGTGTGACAAGATATATATTCATTCCACTTGGTGTCACTCCGCAATAAAGTTGTGCCTGCTGTGTTTGTGTTGCTCTGCAATTACACCACCAAACCGCTAGTTGGCGGCGGCGTCTCTATGAGTTTCCTTCTTCTTCTTGTACTACAAACAGAAACTGAGGGAGTTGGAGCTAATAACTGTTGAACCACAGAACTTTTACTGATATTACTGCAACGCCGAAAAGAGAAAATATATCTGAGTGGATTTGTGTGAACAAACATTGAAAAGATGGAGGCAGAGAGAAGTAGAACTTGGTCCTGGCCGCTCAGCATCGCTGACAGACTGGACCAATCACAGCTGTTGCGGTCTGCGTCGCCGCGACGTGTAGTTACATTTCTGGAGAGGTGCACGTCAGGCTACGGCGTCGATTCAACGCAGAAGTATAAATCAAGCTTTAATCAAGCTTATGCGATGTTACACGGGCGCCGCCATAGTTGTTGTGAAATGTTTCTCTGCTTGCATCAAGCCCGGCCGATTGCCCGCCTCCGGGAGCCATATACCCCACTGTGATTGGTAGGTTCGTTCAGCTCGGGCTCGCGCAACAAAGGGACCTTCAACGGCAAACTGCCATTCACATAAAACTCGCGGGCCGAGGGCGCCTGGTTAGCTCAGTTGGTAGAGCGGGCGCCCATGTAACAAGACTTGGTCCTGACCGCGGCGGCCTGGGTTCGAATCCGGCCTGTGGCCCTTTCCGCATCCACTCTCTCTCTCCCCCCTTTCCAAGACTCTATCCACTGTCCTGTCAATAAAAATGAAAAAATGCCCCCAAAAAAAACTTTATAAAAAACTTTATAAAAAAAAAAAAAATTTGCGGGCCGCACTAACATTAAACTTTCATATCAAGGTGGGGGCCACAAAATATCGTCTTGCGGGCCGCAATTGGCCCGCGGGCCGCGAGTTTGAGACGCCTGCTGTAGAGCCATCTGTATGTGCATAACCACTCCGTTAAATATAAAACACAGCAGTCTCTCCGCTGTTAATGATATGCCTTCTTTTGGAGATGCATCATAAACCAGCCCAGTGCCAAACCTGCTTCCACTCCTGGATATATTGCCTTGTTTGTTTAAAACAATCAAATTGAGTGGAAAAAAAGGACACTGAACTTCACCACTCTGAATATGCAACAACGCATAATTGAGAACACAATGTTAGCTACATTGTTAAATTGAGTAATTAACTAAAGCCGCAGCAGTTCGTTACCATGCTCGGCTCTCTCTCTCTCTCCGGTATGTGGTCTGCTATGCTGCTGCATAATATATTGTGTTGTGTCGGAGGTAGCAGTAAATGAGAGGAGAACTCCAACTCAATATTATCTCGAAAGTACAGCTCAAGGGATGCATACAACCATATTACACCACAGAACAATAATAATGTTATGAGCAAACACGAACGCTCAAGCTTATTTATGATTTCTATCTATGGATTGTAATATTTCTTCACGCCACGGCCTTCACATGAGGTTTCTATTCTTGTTCCTTTTTTCTTTGCTAACACTGACTGACTTTAATTTGTCTGGAAGCTGAAGTTTTCACAGAGCTTTTGGAGACACTTGTGACCTTTTTTTGACTGCTGTCACTCACACCTGCACAGACAAGCTTATCATAACCCGGCCCCGCCCTTTAGCCCTGCACTCCGTGGGGAGGAAGGTCAGCAGTATGAGGGGGAGGAGCGGGAATTAATGGCACACTTAGAGAGTCTTCTCAAAACAAAGAGAAAGTCACCCCAGGACATTAGGGTCATTATAACACTCTGCTCTAGAAAGTCTGTCACCTCCTCTTCCTAAACAAGACAGAAGGAAATGAAACACCCCCTCGGGCTCTGTTGTCTACAATGTTTACACTGTCACACAGGTATGTACTAGGATTACTCTAGGATTTCACCATGTCATATTACCAGGTGAATGCACCCAACTGGTCCCACTGCTGCTTTTTCAGGTACTGTGAGAAAAGAAGAAATGCTAGTAATGTACACCTGCACACGTGTTTACCTGGGAGGGAACCGGAGGGTTGGTGCTACGTTTCCACGAAGATGCCGTTGGTCGAGACGGCGTTATCAGCTGTAACCGCCATATGAGATACACGAATATTCACTAAAAGCAAGTGTGGCCGGCCCGGCTATGTCAACAAGGCAAGGAGAAGCTTGGATTACAACACACACACACACACACAGGGAGAGCGACTTCATTCTCTGCTCAGGTAGCAAATAGCGGTTTTGCTGCTATATAATGCTCTGGATATCGAATAGAGCACCTTTAAACCTTCATTTTATGTAGGCCAGTAACCCTGGTGAGATTGGTCGCTTCACACTGACAACAGTTAGCAGACTAATGTATCGATCACCTCATCACTGGAGCTGGTTCAGGTACATCCTCCTTGAGTGGGAGCTCTAAGATACTTGGATCTCTGTGTTGTGACTGTTCTGGCAACAGCTGTTTCAGACATCCACCTCACATCTTTAGCTACGTTATGCAGCTAAAGCAACAAGCTGCACTCCGCCTTTTCTGCAGGCCTGTAAGACATTGTTAGAGAATAAAAAATAAGGATGATAATCTGTAAAAGTACTGAGGTAAGCTAAAGAAAACTAACTTCCCTCGAAGTCCCCCGCTAATGTCAATCTCTGAGATAAACCAGTTGGATGACACTTTAATGTCTAATTTCCAGGCGCCGTTCTGCAGTAAAAGCAGATAAGAGCGATAACAGAGAAGCAGTAGATAATGAGTGCAACAGACATGTCGATTCATCATGTCTTAATTAGTCTTACCTTCATTAACTTTATCTTAATAACGCTCCGCTAAAATTAATGACTCATTTAGCTAATTAGGATATCTGTGTGTGTATAATTCTGTGCCTCGGAGCGACTTTAGCAAACGCCAAATAATCGCTTAAATTAATTTAATAAGGCTTTTGTCCTTCAATGACACAGGCTGACTTTAATTGAGAACAGCAGTCTAACCACAGAGGGGTTTCACTCACCCGGTTTCCCTGGAATGTGTGTTTGCTGAGTGAGTGTGTGCGTGAGCCTGCGCAGGCATGTCTGCATGTGTCAGTGAATGTGTGCACCGACGGGTGGGATGGGGGTGTGATAGGTAATATGGAGGAACATGCCCAGATCCCCTGTTCCTCCACGCTACCTGCACCTACAGAAAAGGGTAAATCTGATACTTTGTCACAGTTTGCAAACAGAAGCGTCCGGTGGGGCGGAGGGGTTCACCTCATGGGTCAGCTAGCATGAACTAGCAGAGCACCCATCTGTGTCAGCACCGGTAGAGCTTCAGGTGGGTGGGTGGGATGAAAAGAGGCGAGCGCTGGAACAAGGGATGGAGAGAGGATGCGGGAAATTAAAAAAAAAAAGAGAATCCAGATCAAAACATGGAGCAAATAACCCTAGAAAGGAGGGACGAGGTGGATAGATGGGGAAGTGAAGGAGTAATAGATGGAGGTTCAAGAAAAAAATACACAAAAGGAGTTCTGAGCAAACTCTTTCTGCAAATTGCACAAGCATGTGCACTAAATCAAACGTCTGTTATTTTCAAGATGAAAGGCTGCTGTAAAAGAGAGCTACTATGTTGCTCACAGTTTGAGGCAGATGCATTAGTCGGAGAATGACTTGAAGGAAATCTGAGCCGGTGTGAAGGGGGTAGTTTTTCTAAGATAACCTTGGAGATAGTAACTGACAGCGGGTCAGAGATTTAGACACAGTTAAGATATATTATCACTTTGAT
This sequence comes from Sebastes fasciatus, assembly GCF_043250625.1. Classification (NCBI taxonomy): domain Eukaryota; kingdom Metazoa; phylum Chordata; class Actinopteri; order Perciformes; family Sebastidae; genus Sebastes; species Sebastes fasciatus. Next base: position 25,954,486 of record NC_133798.1, on the reverse strand, counting down.
CACTAAAAGGAGGATTGTGTTTCAACAATAACTAACAAATCAGTACAATATTACAGGAAAAACACATGTGTTGTATTACGATTGCGAAAATAGTGTGTCGGGCAGATTCATACCAAAAGCATTGATACTGATACTGCATTGTTTTGCAAAGAATCCAAGACCAAATAATCAGATCCATATGACTTTTTAAATATGCTGACTCCCTCCTATTTGTTAAAATACAGATTATTTTCTTTTTTCTGTTTAATTGCTACCATACGACTATATTATCCTCAACTACTGTCAAGAAACTAGCCATCACAGTGCAACATCTTTTATCAGTTTCCTTCTCAATGAATCAGCCTGGTCGTAGTCTCAGCCTTCAGTCAATCCCAACAATAGCACATTGAAAGCACAATTTGATTTGTTTTGCTCGCTTTTCATGGAAAATATCACCGACTTTCAAGGAGGCTGTCAACTATAGCAGTAATTTGTTCATACAGCCCACTGAGTTCACCAGAAGAGATGAAGAGAGAACTTATAATAAAATTGCTATGTGATTCACCTATTAGCTTCCATCAAGAATATGTCATTCATTTTATTATTCAATATGTCTTTAAATGTGTGTTGTCATATTTCTTTTTATCTATTAAGGGGGCACTTCTGTTAAATATTAGCAGTTTAAAGGTTATAACCACATGCCACTATGGCCGTGTATTGGCAAGAATCTGGCAAGCATCATGATGCAGTGGTAACGGTTCATTATATTGCGATACTGTAAGCAAGGCGATACATTGAGATTTTTTCAAATCTAATTTTAGGAAAACTTTCATAGTATAAAGATACACCACCATATGTATAAAATCTGAGTACACAAATGGATAGACATTGGATCAACAAGGGTCTTTCCAGTCATACACAATGTATGCAATTCTAAGACTGTTTAGGGACCTCAGTATGCAGAAATATTCAAATGCATCATTTAGTTTTACCCATAGAACCCATTTTCATTCACATATCTTAAGGTCAGAGGTCAGGGGACGACTTTGAAAATGGCCATGCCAGTTTTTCCTCTCCAAAATTGAGTGTAACTTTGGAGCGTTATTTAGCTTCCTTTGCGACATGCAAGTATGACAGAGTTGGTACCAATGGATTCCTAAGGTTTTCTAGCTTAATATGATGCCAGTAGCTTCCCTGCTATAACCTAGGAAAGAGAAAATAGCGGCCAGGTCCGCCGGCAGGCCGTCAGATTTTTAAGAGGTTAATTAAAAATTGATACAGCATTTTGGAGAATTGATACCGTATTGCAAAACGTAATAACGCCCCTACTCTACATGCCACAATCCTCTAATGGTATAAATTAATTACAATTGGCTGATAACTTCCTCCGGAAATTAAAAATTCATGCCGAATATATATAAGATATAATAGGTATAGTATAATGAAAACCCAAAGCTTTCTTTGGGAATTCCTCGGTCTATCACTTTTAGAAACTACCCAGCAGACTGTTGACAGATGACTGATTCTGTCTGGATCCTTAACAAAGAGTCTGTGGTGAGAGAAATATTTAACTGCCAGCAAACATTCAAAAGGAATGCCTGTTTCATAATGAAACCATAACAGCCACTCGGGATGCCAGTGGCAGAATGTGGTGGGAGTAAACTAGTAGCACATTTCTTTTGAGCCATCTTAAAGGCTCAATTAGCCCTCTGCTCGCTGACCCCAACACTGTGTGTGAAGACGGTGTAATGAGAGGAAATAGCATAAGTGACTCCATGCTTTCTGCTACCCTACGTGATGGCAGTAGACGGTGGGGGAGGCTACATTTCCAGTTGTTTAAAACAGAGGTGTTTCACTGGTGCAGCATCAGTTTATTGATATTCTGAAATTGAGTTATTCAGACGGTGCTCTTTAAACTTCTTATAGTAAATTCACAGTGTGATGAGAGCAATTTCAAAGAACAACATAACTTCCCTGACTGAACTAATTTCTCTCAGTTCCTTCCAAGCTTGTAAAAGCAGAATCTGGTTTGTCTTGCTACAGTCGTGTTTTTGCACATTTCATTTTCAAACATTCAGCTCATTTTTCTTATAAACATTCACATTTTACAGGATCTGGTTGAGCAGTAGCAGAAGACCCCTCTTAACCTCGCCTCCATGTGGTAACGGTCAGCTACACTTAATGAGAGGTATTCTGTTGCATTGTGCCCGGCAGCAGAAACAAAAACCATGTGCGTGGTTCTGGCTTTGCAACAGCTGACCATGTGAGGGGGGAAATTTAGACTAATTGTCAGGAGACAATGCATTTTCAGTTCAAGCTGGCCCAAATATAATGCCTCAACGGAGAGATTCAGCACTTTGTGTATCCCAGAAAACAGGCTGCAACTTTGCCGGAGCTGGGACACTGATAATGACATTTGCTCTGGTTGTTAAATTCTGCATCATGGATGCGGCTTTGATTTAATAACACAACCGTAAATGTGAAAATCTGTCACTCCCTCTTTGTTTTTTGTTCTTTCATTCTTGCTGTTAGTTTGTAACTATGTGTAAAGGTAGGGAGTGGTCTTGTTGAGGAGAGTAGTCTGTTCTCCCTCTCTCTCTCCTGAGACAGGGCAGCTGTGCACTATCTATCTCTCTCTACTGGTGTGTGCATGTGTGTGTGTGTGTGTGTGTGTGTGTGTGTGTGTGTGTGTGTGTGTGTGTGTGTGTGTAATAGTATTTGGAGCAGCCTGAGCCACTGTCAGCACCTTTAACTAGTCCCCACTGTGCAGCATGGCAGTAAATAAGCTTTCATGCCTTTCAGCCTCTCACTTAAGAGAACACATCCCTGTGCATAGCTTTTAATTAGCTACTCAAAAGATCAGTGTAAACACGTGCAGATGTGAGGAATAACATCCCATCAGAGTACTGCACAATTTACACAGGTTATTTGCAGCCCTCTGTGGTATGTTCAATTTGGCTGACCAACTTTTGACAACATACTTCACCCCAAGGGCTGATTTTAATAATTTCTGTCATTACAGACCATGCACTGTGTGTCTCAGTGATGCAGATATTTAGGGAGTTTGGGTAATCGTCCCCTGGTTGCTGATGGTTGATTGAAGATAAACTGCACTGAGTCATGTTAGGGGTCATTTAATGCATCATCAGGTTACAGAGGCAGGATATCTGATCAATCTGGGGCCGATCCCAGCCGACATTGGGCGAAGGCGAGGTACACCCTGGACAGGTCGCCAGACTATCACAGGGCTGACACATAAAGACAGACAACCATTCAAGCTCACATTCCCAGAGAAAACCCAGGTTAACACGAGGAGAACATGCAAACTCAACACAGAATAGCCCCAAGCCAGGTTTGAACCTGCAACCCTCTTGCTGTGAGGCGACAATGCTAACCACTGCTCCCGAGAATGGTACGGACGGACGTGCATACGGACAGATGGACGGTTGTGTCTAGAAGGTAACCCGCAAATCTAATCTGAGATCTACAAAAACTTGCAAAAACTCTAGCAAGACTCGCTGACCGAGGACCTATCCTAACCCTAACTATTTGAGATCAATGCCTAACCGTAACCATCTCACGAGAGTTTCCCAACTCAAGGGTTACCTTCTTAACACGACCCCCGAAAACACAATTCCTCTGACCACGGCTGTCACCAACGCAGTTGCAGAAAAACTAAAGTTTGCAGTAATATGATGATCAGTCATCACCTGTACCTTCTGTAGTTAATCATGTAATACCTGACGGAATTATGATTTCTTTTAGTTCTAAACTAAATACCGCAACTATGAAACATGGCCCAGAAACATGCAAAACAAATGATAATTGAAATGCAAAACAAGTGTCATATTGAAGAGATTTCCTCGAGATTCACACTAAATCACTCACGCAAGAGCTGTGAGTGTTTTCCTCTGATAAAAATCTGTGTATAACTCCAGACCAATATGCTTATCATGAGACTCTACAGACTCCATAAAAGCTTTGACTTTATTACTGAACACTTCATAATTCCATAAACTGGGCTGCCATCATAAATCACACACACACAAAGAGTTGCTGTCCTAGTTACTACATGTGATGTGATGCGAAAAACACCAGGTTGAGTTATGAGATCACATGGCATGCCCCCCCCGGATCTGTCTCCATATCTGTTACTCAGCCCAACAACAGCAACAAACTGTAAGGGAGACTCATTTTATTGCCATGACAAAGGATGCGATCACTGAACTCCTTACGCTGACAGCATGATATCAGCGATGACAAGACAATAGACCTCTCTATGGGTAACCAACAACAACTGTCCTGTCTCCAACCTAAGACAGACATATCAAATCTCCTGTAATAATACTGGAAGAATGCTGTTGAAACAAACAAAAGGGTGTACACTTACAATTATTAATCCAGATTGATGTTTGTATAGAGTTCCGTGTGTCTGAGAGAGTGTGTGAGGGTGCGTGAGAGAGAGCGCCTGTGGATGAGTGTGCATTGAGTCCAGCCTTGTAGTGGTGGTGGGGGTTGGAGTAACAGCAGATCAGTTTAAGTGGGCAGTAATATCAGTCCTCGCTACATCACTCTACCATCTGCCAACCACTGATCATTAGCATCTCGCTGGCTCTCTCTCTTTCAAACATAAACACAGTGGTGCTTGTGTGTACACACACACACACACAGTTCCTTCCTTAGTTACTGATGAAAAATCATACCGGTGTGTGAAAGTGTTGATGCGTCTCACAGAATCACCTGGGAGAAGAGCGGTGACGTCAGCCACTCTCAGAGGAGGACAGGAGCTGGCAATGGGCATGCCCGCCTGCTGCCTGCCTCTGTGGGGAAGCTGGGAGTGTTCACTACTTGGCAAAGAGTGAGAGCAAGACAGGGAGAGACAGGTATACGGGGTGAATGAAGACTGAGTGTGGGTGGGGGATCACAGATGCGAACGTACGGAGAGAAGATGTGCCGGGATACAAACATCGTACCGCAGAGATTTAGCCAACGAAGAAACACTCATCTGTGACTCATTCATGGAGACTGTGTGACTGAGTGTGTCTTCCAGATGCCACAGACACATAAAAAAGGCTACAGTACGTACGGACTACGGTTCCCAAATGACAAAGATTTACAACTCTCCAAAGTGCTGTACGCAGTAGAACAGCCTGCCTGGTAACCATTCAGAATATTCCAGCAGATCTTTCCTTTGCAACAGTCCAACATATGACTTCATGTGACCCGTTTACTCTATGTCCTCATTCAGAAAACACATACCAACGTATCAATGAGTATTAATTTGGAGACACGTGTCATCACTTTGAATTAATGGAGTTCACAGTCAGAGCCGATTAACTACATGTCCATTGAACCTGGACCACAATCCATTAGCCGTTAGAGGAATGGAACCAAGTACAGTCTTGGCATTGCATGTGGTTTTCATCAGCACACACACTGTCACTACCATGCGGCAATGGAACAGCCACATATCCAGCACCTAAAGGGCAAGCACTTTCAAGACCACTTCTAAGGCAGTATTTCCCTCGATTCATATATTTGCACATCTATATTCAGAATCATAAAGCAAAACACGAGCACCACACCACGCCCTGTTTCTTCTTTCTTTCTGCCCATACCATAGACTGTATGGAAGAAGTGGACGTAGTCACCGTGACATCACCCATTAGATGGTAGACTGCCGTTTTGAAGCATCGAGTTCAGCATTTTGGCTGTTGCCATCTTGGTATTTAGCCGTCGCCAGCTTGTTTTTTTGCAACCAGAAGTGAAACAAGAGGGTGGAGCTAAGTACAACCGAATGCTGAATATAAGACGTTTTTAGGTGGCCAAAATGTTACAATTAACTTTCATGAACTGAAAACACACTGTGAAAGGGTTAACGTTCTAAGACGAAACATGGACAACTCCCAGACCGGACAATGACGTGGTAGCAACCTGTCACAAGGTAGCCAAGCCCTAAAGCATACCCTGCTTTATGGTCTATTTGACTCTATGAATGAGCATCATGCTGTATTAAAGAAGACTTGAAACTAGCGATTGAGACCATAAACTCATGTTTACAATGTTTATTGAGGTAATAAATCAAGTGAGAAGTAGGCTCATTTTCTCATAGACACAGACAACCAAAGGAGTCGCCCCCTGCTGGTTATTAGAAAGAATGCAAGTTTAAGGCACTTCCACATTGGCTTCCACTTTTCAGACCCGGAGGTTGCCCACTGGTGGTGTGTATTTGTGTGTGTATGTCTGTAAATTAATCCATGCTTGTGTATGTTCTCATATCATCAAGCACCTCAATGTGCAGATTCTAGTCAATGTAGAAAACCAAAATATCACTGAATATTCCGGCTGGATTTGACTACATTCAGAAAGGATTTTACAACTCTGGAAAGCTATCACCGCAGCAGTTATTTTCTTCTTTGTTTCGACAGTTGATATGTAAGTACAATCACTCTGGTTACAAGATACAGTATATCTTAAGTTGGACATACACTATATGATTTTAGCCCGTTTCTGACCCGAATTTTGAGCCGCACTACTCATTTTAGAGTTGGACCTAATTTCAGCTTCATCTGGTGTCGTTTGTTGTGCAGTGCACAGGAGGGACCAAGGACCGATTAACTTCTCCCAACTGGTCGTCGGACAGACTGACATGTCAGAAATTTCTCTCGCAGTTGAAGCAGAGCCACGAGCCGATTCCCCAACATCTGTGCCTTTTTTTTTTTTTTACAGTAATCAGAGCGTAGCCATCAAGATAACAATTTACAATAGATATAGTAAACCGTAGTTAGCTTACCTCCAGTTCTCTCTGCAAAATGGACAAGCCATACGTCTTCCTAGCCACCGAGAGTCCATATACGCCAGCGCCTCTTTCTTTTTAGACATTTCAGCAGACAGGATGGCACAGATGATCAAGGCAATCTGCCTTGTTAGCATTGTGACCCGTACAGACCTTTGCTAGCAAACAAACTTTACCTTTCAAACAAATCTTTATTGACAACTGTCAACAGCCAACTGCGGGCGGACAGGCCATGACTTTTTTCCTTTTTACATGTACAGTTTGAGCACTCAGGTCGTGGCTGACGATCGGCCCGTACAGTGTGAACACAAAAAAATCGTGAGCTTTGGCTTGCAAACGATCGACTCGTACAGTTGGAGTAGGAGTTACACAATACATTTTATAAAATCATACAGTGTATGCCAAGCTTTATCTGGAATGTGTACTTGTGCATACTCGATCACGTTGCATCAACTTTTGTTTACAGGGATCTCTGTGCCAGCATGGTGGTCTCATTGGATCGAATGAGGAAGCCAAGTTTCTTTTTGATGCATCGTTAATGTTGGTCTGAACACCGTTTTACTCCTCACAGTACAGTGATGTTTAGCTCACACTGCCAAGGTCATACTGAGCACTGCCAACTGGCAGTGGGACACTTGACAGCATGTCAATATTGTCAACTCAGGACAGGGTTTAGCCGATCAATAGTAAAGACACCGAGCCACGAGCTTTCACCGAGCAAAGACTCAGAGTCAGATCTGTTTTCATCACTCACCAGCTCGTAATGGAACGATGGTAATCGGATACAAGAGATGCTTTCTAACCATAAATTCTTCCCATACATGTCTGCCTTTCACTCAGAGGATTTGAAGTAGTGAGGACCCATTTCAAATACTATGCAGTCAGCACTACTTAACTGGCAGTCAGCACAATGGTGAAGTCCCAACCAACACATACGACCACATACACACACACACAACGCACTCGTGTGTGGCTGCTATTGATACTGTCCAGGAAAAGTGGCTATTTGTGGGTATAAAATAGGCAATTACAGAGACCACAGCAACCGATACCGACTTGGCAAACTGTTTGAGTAACTGTTTAAATTTTTATTTCTGACAATATTATTATTATTTTACCACAGAAATGATCAATAGCTCCATTATGTCCCTCTAATGAGTGTTTGAAATGATTGATAAATAGTGAACATCTGTAGTAGTAATTCAGTTCTTCCACATTCAATTTTAGATGTGTGTGTGTGTGTGTGTGTGTGTGTGTGTGTGTGTGTGTGTGTGTGTGTGTGTGTGTGTAGGGGTTGAAGCTGAAGTGGGTGTCTGTCCTGGTCCCTGTCCCAGGCTGTGCTCACCAGGGTCGTAAAGTTATCCCGTGTCACCACAGGACTATTGGATGGCTGTCAGCACGCTAAATTAAAAACCACAAGCACGCAGCGTTTAATTTCTGTGTTTTTACCCCTAACGGAGTGGACTGCCTGCCGCCGCCGTGCTGAGAAGTGTGTGTGTGTGTGTGTGCGCACAAGGATGCACGTATGTGTGTGCGTGTGTTACCTTAACAAAGCCTCTCTGTACTAAGTGTTATACTGTCTCTCCTGCCTGTCTTCCTACGGGGAGAGGGCCAGACAGACTGGCTCAATCTAACAGCATTACATAAAACAACATGGATGAATAATTCGTCTGTTATGAAAGTGTTTTTTTATAGTAGAATAAAGTACATGATGAATGGTTGAACTGAGGCATGACCCGTTCCGTCAGCAAAATCAAATTAGTCCAAATGACGAGACAATTACGCCTGACCAAAAAGTTGGGTCTGAGGAAATTCAAGGAACAGAGGAGCCAAGAGATAGCAAGAAGTCTCAAAAGATAATTATGTGTCTGTACAGATTAGCATACTGTTGGTGAACTTGGTAAACAACAGTTATTCAAGGCTCCAGTGTGATTAGTGGCTTAACAACAGAGGAGCAGTAGACCAGGTTATGCTGTTTACAAGCTTGAAATTAAACTTCATTGCCTAAATTGGTCTAAGTTTTTCATTAAAAGTCAGTGAAGCCCAAAGAACTAAAACTTTTGTAACTTCAGCAGATCTGATTGAATGAAAGAAAGGAGTGTTCTGTTTACAGTAATAAAAGAAGTTGGGGATGTAAATGTGAACTTTCATGCACTCTGTGGTAGCCACATTCATGGCAGACCTTTCACCAGTAATCACGCATATTAGGGTTCAGCCATTTTGAATACGTGACACTTCCTTGACCTCCTTTTGTAAAGAGCACTGTGCAATGGAGACGCTGCAGATGCCCTTTAACAACCTGCACCATGGTAATGCAGAAGTGAGGAGAGAAACGGATGTGACCAGACTGTTATTAAAAAAAAATGGGAAAAAAAATTCTGATGACAAAACTTCTAACCTTGTCCCAGATTTATACAAAGTGGAGAGGTCTTTATAACGGTCATGTTTAAACTAGGGCTGTCAAAGTTAATGCGATAATAAAGCATTAACGCAAATTTGTTTTAACCCAACTAATTTCTAATTTGCAATTTTTAAGGTTGTAGCAGGCTCAGATTTAGTAAGGAGGCTAAATAACGCTCCAAATTTACACTACATTTTGGTGATGGTCATGGCCATTTTCAAAGGGGTCCCTTGACCTCTGACCTCAAGATATGTGAATGAAAATGGGTTCTATGGGTACCCACGAGTTTCCCCTTTACAGACATGCACACTTTATGATAATCACATGCAGTTTGGGGCAAGTCATAGTCAAGTCAGCACACTGACACACTGACAGCTGTTGTTGCCTGTTGGGCTGCAGTTTGCCATGTTATGATTTGAGCATATTTTTGTATGCTAAATGCAGTACCTGTGAGGGTTTCTGGACAATATTTGTCATTGTTTTGTGTTGTTTATTGATTTCCAATAATAGATATATACATACATTTGCATAAAGTAAGCATATTTGCCCACTCCCATGTTGACAAGCGGATTAAATACTTGACAAATCTCCCTTTAAGGTACATTTTGAACAGGAAAAAAATTTACAATTAATTTGCGATTAAATATTTTAATTGATTGACAGTCCTAGTTTAAACGGACGGAAATTAACTCCGAATAGCTTTGTACTGCAGTACAAACTGAAATATGTACTATATTGTTTTCATTATTGTGACTCCTAACTGTTCGGTGCATTATTCTTACAATATCTACCCATAAAAACTAAAGTATGGTTTAGTTCATATTACTCAGGTTCCCACATGTACACTGAAACAGGTTGAGGTCTCTGTAATCACTCCTTCTGTTCATACTAGCCATTAAGAAACCCTTTCTAAATGCGATAGTGAAGGGGAACAGACTAAAATTCCAATATTCAGCTGAAGATAATATGAGGCTTCAGTCTGAGGTGGATAAATCAAGTGGTATCCTCCAAAATTACAGTCTTTATAGTAAATTGCCTCGTTGTGCAGGCCCACCCACATAAATGGCTGGGCCCCTGAAAGGGTCCGGTAAATGGGCCCTCCCCAAATCTGCTTTACTCATGTCAACACGTACGCATGCACATGCACATGCACATGCCCTCTTTCTCCTACTAGACACATGTAAACTAAGAGAGACTTACTCATTGATGGGGGCTACATACAATTCACTCGAACATTAGCTAATAATAGTTAGTTTATATAATTTTTTCATGCGTACAGAGCTGGTCCTGACCCGTGACCCATTTGCTGACACACAGTCACACCTGACACCCCACTGCTCCCACTACAATCCTCCCTCCTTTAAAACAGTTTGCTCCATCTGTCGGTCTAAGAATAAGTAGACCTATACAGAACAGAATGATAATTAACATTAACATTTAATAAGAAATTGGAGAAAATAATAAAATATAACACTGAAGTTTGGCTCTGCTGCCTGGTAATTAGTCCAGTCCTCACAATATTATACAATTAGCTTTGGCTATACAATGTTAGCATATAGCCTATGGTTGCATGGCACCTATAAAATTATAGATAACAATGCAATTATTGATTTTATCAGCTGCATCAGGTCCGTTCACGTTGGCTCCCCCAGATTTCAAATATAAAATACTATTTATTCTAGGCAATAGCTTGGCTGGATACTTGTAGGTTATATTTACTGAGAGATGTGCATCCATATTGGCCAGTATGCCCAGCTAACCAACTGAGAGACCAGATACTCATTGCTCCGTTTTAAACCTATGTGTGCCCATGAGGAGTGCCATCACGTCCGTATATTGTCTGGACTGGTTCCCCACAGAGTCTGATGCTGGAGTTTCATTTCATGCACGAGCATATGAACGCGTTTTCCAAGCTGCAGTTTATTAACACCATTACCCGTTGACATTTATCAAATGTAATAAATAGTTGTATTTCACTCTCATTTTTGTCAGGCACAAACTCACAGAATACAGGCAGACCAAGAGATGCACTTCCCAGCGAGCTAGTTTAGCAAGACCGACAGACTAGAGCAGGGGTGCCCAAACTTTCTTCCTTGGAGGGCCAAAACTGGGACTTAATGGTGGGCCATAAAAGCATACACCTATTGTAATGTATTGTTAAGATGCAGAATAAAATGTTGCTAGGATCCCAAATTCCCCCAATTGTATATTATTTTAGCTTTTACATAGTTAAGCACTTAAAACCCACCTACCGAATACAATTGGGCTCATTTTCAGTCATACCCAATATATGCAATTCCAAGACTGTTTAGGGTCCCCAGTATGCAGAAATATTCAAATACACCATTTTTAGAATAGGCAAAAAAACAAAAAAACATTTATATTGCATTCAAAAAACTGCATGTTCTTGCCCCAAACTGCAAATGATTAGCATAAAGAGGGCATGTTTGTAAAGGGGACACTTGTGGGTACCCATAGAACCCATTTTCATTCACATATCTTGAGGTCAGAGGTTAAGGGACCCCTTTGAAAATGGCCATGCTAGTTTTTCCTCGCCAAAATTCTGCCTAAATTTGGAGCGTTATTTAGCCTCCTTCCCAACATGCTAACTTGACATGGTTGGTACCAATGTTAGGTCTTCTAGTTTCTTAGTATACCAATATCTTCACTCTAGAACAGCCTGCTACTGTACAACCTCTGAAAGACAGTAAAGTCACTGGAGCCAGTGAGATATCGTGTGCACAATGTTGACTATGACAGGCAGATTATTATCTGACACAGTAAATCCCTGACGAACTGCTGTATAAAGTATCTCCTCCAAGAATGTCTACAAAAGACATTATCAGAGGTCTGGTCAGGCTGCAGCATATCAGATGGAGAGAGAACGGCAATGGGGTATTTAATCAGAAGTCGTCCTGTTTAAACAGAAAACCAGCGCCATAAAGGCTGGACTTCAAACAATACAGTCTTCATATCTATATCTTCTGTTTCCATGTATGATGCAGTATCGCTCAACCGTCCACATCTACTTCTACTGTGATTTTCAATATTATCAAATCTGTTTTTGAATACATCCCACTAAAAAAAAAACTTGCCCGGACTTGTTGCAGCTGTTGGGTTTTACAGAAGCAGGAGAGTGCAAGTCATAATCATGAAGAGGTAGGATGTTTATTCTGGCTGGATTTCTGTCTCTGTGACTGTTAAATGTCAGTCTGGAGAGAAAATAATGTTCTTGTGACATTCCCTTGTAATAATTAGACTATTTTCTCCTGGAGATATCTTAAGACCAGTTCCTTACTCTTAACTTTTCCTTGAATGTGACCCAGCCAGAGTAAATGGTTAATAATTTCTGAATCGGTGAGAAATGTCAATTGCACACTGTAGACTATGACATACAGATTATTATCTGACATGGTAAATCCCTGACGAATTCCTGTATAGCGTCTATCCTCCCACAAAGACATATCGGAGGTCTGGTCAAGCTTCAGCGTATCATATAGCCAGGATGCAGAGAGGGTACGTCCTGTAGCTGACTAAAGTGAGTGGAACCATCTGTGGGGCATTAGAGCTTTAGTATGCAGCCCCTTGTCTTCAGCTGTATGAAAATACACACCGGTCTCTCTAATCTGACCTGCCCAGCCTTACTATTTATTATTTCTACCTGAGACGGAAATGTTTGGTAACTGGACCTGCGCTGGACTGACGACTGCGTGGACTGTAGAAGAAGAGGAGCTCCAGATAGGTGTGTTCAGGAGCACTGCTAGCAATTACGGACCCCTTGAGAACAGCACGTTTTGGGCCCTGAGCAGACGTTCAGGCCGAAAACAGTCCTACTGTTGCAGTAGGGGCGTGTCAGCTACCGGTGAGACATGAAATATGATCCAGAAAATCCAGATTGAAAACTAGATCCATGAGTTTGAAGGCTTATTGGATGCCAAAACACCGCACAGTGTTATATAATACTCTGAGACAGGATTTTAAAACCCTGGAGAGTTACCACAGCGGAAATTATTTCATCTTTTGTCGCAACTATTACGAGATACATTAAGAATGTGTCCCCCTTTTTAACGTTTACAATCGGTGTTATTAAGTTATTGTGTAGCTGATTGTGACATCTGTGATCCTGAATGAGTGAATGTGATTGATCGGGTGAGTGTCTGTGGCTGGTACATGATGGAAAAAGCAGCTGGACCACAGAGAGAGAGAGAGAGTGTCTTTGAGTTGTCACAGTGCTACGGAGGCAACACTACACCAGTCAAATTTGACAGATCTTCTTCTGTTTAAGCCTTCCATCCACATCCGCATGAGCTAGTATTTTCACCATATGGCTTTTCAAAAAAACTGGACTCCTATCATTCACACACTTGAGTTGCTCTCAACCATCTCCACCTTTTTGTTTCAAGGGCGGTGGGACAGCAGCTGTTAGCGACGCTGCAGACCGGTGTCTGCACATGTGTGTTTGTCAGTTCAGCTCAGGGATCTCAGGAAACTGTGTGAGTGGAAAGTGTCTCCTGGCTCACTGTTATTATTATTCACTCACAGGTGAGTCACGTGATGAGTGAACAGCATAACAAAAAGGCTATGTCTCTCTTTCTTCACAGTTTTTATTTTTTTATTTTACTCCACCAGTTTCTTTTCTCTGGGCGTTTTGCCACAGGTGGCTATAAACTGGTGTGTGCAACAAGGTGTTGATTTACACACACAGCAGGAGCTCCACATGGTAACCAGGACCAACCAAGAAAGAGCAATATAAACAACACCTTGTGAGTTAACTCTGCAGAGAGGAAGAGGAGGGGAGGGGCATGAACTCAATAAAGATTGAAAGTTAAATAGTGTAAACATTTTCTCAGGACCTGGGGGGTGATTGGCACTCAGTGGGAATCTTAGGGCACGCAAACACACATGCTCACCCATATGGCCCTTTCCGACATTGTGTAATTTCAATGACATAACACAAACTGTTGCAGTGAAGGTGTTGTTTAGCAGTATGAGCATTTACTACCATTAGAACTTAAGTATTGTATTGCCTGATTCGGAAAGCACAAGCACTGAAATTGGAGCGTCCTGGTATTACCTTTGCCAGAAAAAGCCACGTGCAAAACTAAAAGCACAATACGTTGTGTTAAAAAAATAAGTACATTTGAAAAAGTATGTAGCTTTAGCAGTAGTACTATCACACCTCGAGCCGTAAATGTATATCATTTCTGCTGTTATTAAAGTAAAAATCTTGAATATTTTTCATTTAAATAAAAGTCTGTTAAGTCACTATCTATCACCGAATGAGGTAAAACAATTGTGATTGACCCTATATCCCGCTGATGAAAGTACTGCAATATTTATATATTTGCAGTATTAGAACTGGGTGTCCGTAGCGACATTCCCGAAAAAAATGCAGTATTAAGTTACTGCTAATGCAAACCGAACATTTCCTACTACTGCAGTTTCACATTAAAAGCATTTAACTGGCAAAACACGAGTTGACTTTTATCAGTCACAGGAAATGCAACGTGTTTGTCGGTGAAATATTGAAATATTGCAGGGAGTAATGTAACGAGAAGTAGCAGAAACAGTGAGCTGTTAGATGAAGAGCTGCATATCTACATCTCAGCAAGGTAACCAACTCGCCTACTTTCACTTTTGCTGTTTACAGACTCATTCCATGAGCAGCATAAAATCAGATCACAGTTGCCCACAGAATGATGGAAAAGGTCAATTATTTCACGACTTCTTTATATTAACGATAATATTTAGTTTTGTTGCTCCCAGTATTATTACTGTAGTATTAAACCTATTTACTGTTACCACCGGTAAACAGGGTGTCACAAAATCAACCAGGAATGAAATCTTACGGACTGCCACTTTAACACATGTCACATTAAAGTAAAAAATGTTTATTAATGGTAAAAGCAGCATGTGTGAAAGTGCTTGCACTCACAAAAACGCGGAGAGACTCCTTGTAGGTCATCTGTCTGGCCTCAACACCTGGTCAGTGAGCGGAAATGAGTGGTCAGCCATCTCAGGACAATGGCCTCAGTGTCCAACCAGCTCTGACCTCTCACACACTCACAGACAGTCTGCAGAAAACACTCACAGCGCCATGGGAGGCCTCGACCAACTGCACACTGCACTGGCCTCTGTGATACTGTCCATGCATCCTGTTGCTGTCAGCGTCTCTCTCTCTCTCTCTCTCGAACACTATCTCTCTCTCTCTCTCTCATCCCTCCTTTTTCTCTCACCCTCTCTCTTTCTGTTGCTTTCTCTCACTCTGTCTCTCACACTCTCCATCAGCTTCATCATTTAAGATGTTTGGCCAGTATCAAAAAACTGTCAGCCCTGGGATGATGTTAGATTGAATTGTTATCCCAGTCTGGCCCTGCATACAGTACATTGTCCTTGTATATGTGAGGGAACAATCATGGGTGGGCATTTTGAAGTTTCTGGTTAGACGGTAAATCTAAATTACAGAGGTATATTTATGCATATATAAATACAAATTGAGGCAACAATCATGACAGGGAGGAAAGTGATATGTTACGCTAATAGCTGTCCCACTAGACGTCTTTTTATATTCTCTTGAACCACATGCTATGCTGCCCTGCTAAACCACCGACTAAGAACAAGGGATGTAAGAGATGTGGAAATGGGAAGAGGGAAGAAAAAGCAGAACCAAGGAGGTGGGTGTGAAAACAGGTCATGTAAGCTGGAGAATGTGTTTTCTTACAGCCCATTCACCTCCACAGCAGGGCGGGGGTGAACAGGCTCTATATATATAACTGCAGTGAGGGTGCTTTGGTGTGGCTGCTCATCTCTCTGCCCTATAACTGACTCCAACTCTACAGACTACGACGGTACTAAAGTACAACCACAGCTTCCTGTTAGCTTTCATTAAAGCCTGGTTAAACAGAGACGGATCGCTTTGCTCTCTTTTCAGACTCATTCAAAAGTCACTTCATCCCTAATATCCAAGCAAGTATACGGTTATATGAATCTATGTTTAAAGTAGGGCTGTCAAAGTTAACGCGTTAATGCAAATTTGTTTTGAGTAACGCCACTAATTTCTTTAACGCATTAACGCAATTGATCTTTCGGAGGTTGCAGCAGGCTCAGTTTTAAAGCTAGAGTGAAGATACTGGCATCATATGAAACTAGAAAAACCTAAGGAATCAACCATGTCACACTAGCCTGTCATGAAGGAGGCTAAATAACGCTCCAAACATATGCTACATTTTAGCGAGGAAAAACTGGCATGGTTATTTTCAAAGGGGTACCTTGACTTCTGACATCAAGATATGTGAATGAGAATGAAGATACTTGCGTCATATGAAACTAGAAAACCTAAGGAATCCACCGACCAATGTCTTACTAGCTCCGGAAAGGAGTTTAAATAACCCTCCAAACGTATGCTAAATTTTGGCGAGGAGGGGTCCCTCCTAAATACTTGTCATTGTTTTGTGTTAATTGATTTCCAATAATGAATATATACATACATTTGCATAAAGCAAACATATGTGTGTATTAAATACTCGACAAATCTCCCTTTAAGGTTAATTTTGAACAGATAAAAAAAAGTGTCATTAATTTGCGATTAATCACGATCAACTATGGACAATCATGCGATTAATTGTGATTAAATATTCTAATCGATTGACAGCCCTAGTATAAAGGCATGAAATTGCCTATATATCCTGCTCCCCTTGTTACAACACTTCTTTAAAAGTTCATCATTTTAAGTGAAATATATCCAAGATACTATATTTCATAGTCGCAGCAGTACATTAATTGAAAAATTCTTGTTCCTTGTTGATAATTTTATACACACTTAGCAAAACTTTTGAAACTTTATCATAAAATGGCCCCACAGAGCTGAAGAGGTAGATTTAAAAATGTGTCCACTGCTGTCCTGAGTGATCAGCATTCAGAGTGGGGAGCTCTAGTTTAAGTAGATTTTGAACCTTAAAGGTCGAACCACAACCTCAGCTTGCCTGAGAGGGAGAGAAGCCGAGGCAGTACTTCAATCTGGTGCCTCGTCTGTGATTAATGGGTGTGAATGTGACCCTGAACTTGATGGTGGACCTTTGTACACTGGAGACCACATACAGAAACCAGTAAAACACACATACACCGCACACATACAGGAACTGTGTGAAATAAATAGCTCATGTGTGAGGGGGGGTGACAGCCAGAGTTGTATTTCTACTTGCGTTTGTGCTTTGTGGTTGCACTGCAAAAGAACTTTAGTCCATATTGCTTGAAAATGACTTATCACATACTCAGTTTAGGTTTGATATTCATGGCTAGTTCCTGAATAGTTTGCTCTGCATAAGGATGTTGTGTGGATAAATGTCAAGTTTCTAGCTCCAGTAGTCAGACATCTCCCGTTGAACAGCTCATCCATCAGCAGGAGTCAGACTGGCTGCAGGGCTCTGGGTCACCTTACACCGTGTCTCACACCACAATCCCTGTCTCCTCTCTACATTTTTACCCTCTTCAACTAGGGTTGAACAATTAATCGCATTCAAAACCGACATTACGATGTCATAAAATGCGATTGGCAAATTGCAAAAGCTGCGGTTAAAAGAGAAAACAACCAGAGGGTCACACGCTGCCCTCCACATGACATGTGTGAATGAGAGTAGATGAAGAAAACAACTTTTAAGATGTCACGCCACGCACAAGCTTTGATGCTTTTCCCATATCGTTCAGCCGTTAACTTCTTTCTTCCTGATCTCGTATCAGTGCATCATTCCTCCCTCCTTTCAACCTGCGACCTCTCCCCCTATCCTTACTTCTGTTTTCTCTCTCTCTCTCTCTCTCTCTCTCTCTCTCTCTCTCTCTGGCCTTCTGTACTTCTTTTTCCCCCAGGCGCCATCACTCTTTCCCTTCCTCCCTCCCACAGGCTGGGCAGTAAAACAGGAGCGGGCTCATGGGAGGCCATTAACCACCAGAAACGCAGCATTAGAGCTCTGTTGCAGAGCAAACGACTGCAGACTCTTTTACACAACCACTGAACCCAGTATTGTAGACCTGCACTGTGCAACAAATGGGACCAGCTGTACACCGATAACAGAGATCAGCAATAGATCAAGTACATATTTTTTTGTATCCAACATGATGATGACAGTTGAGACTTTATTAATTTATTTGAATGTGTCTCAGCTCTGGCTGTAGATCTAGAATACACACAATACAGAATAACAGGCTTCCTGGTTTTCTAGTCAAGACAACGTATTACACATTGAACTGTTTAAATTTAAATTAATGTAATTTTATAGAATGAGTGTGTCGGCCCACGCATTAACGTAATCGATCTTTCGGAGGTTGTAGCGGGCTCAGTTTTAAAGCTAGGGTGAAGATACTGGCATCATATAAAACTAGAAAACCTAAGGAATCCACCGACCAATGTCATACTAGCTCCGGGAAGGAGTTTAAATAACCCTCCAAACTTATGCTAAATTTTGGCGAGGATGGGTCCCTTGACCTCTGTACCCACAAGTCTCCCCTTTACAGACATGCCCACTTTATGATAATCCCATGCCGTTTTGGGCAAGTCATAGTCAAGTCAGCACACTGACACACTGACAGCTGTTGTTGCCTGTTGAGCTTGAGTTTGCCATGTTATGATTTGAGCATATTTTTTATGTTAAATGCAGTACCTGTGAGGGTTTCTGGACAATTTATCATTGTTCTGTGTTGTTAATTGATTTCTAGTTATAAATATATGCATACATTTCCATAAAGCAAGCATATTTGCCCACTCCCATGTTGATAAGAGTATTAAATACATGATAAATCTCCCTTTAAGGTACATTTTGAACAGATAAAAAAATGTGCGATTAATTTTGTGATTAATCCCGATTAACTATGGACAATCATGCGATTTATCGCCATTAAATATTTCAATCGATTGACAGCCCCAGTTCCTGCTTCTTGCAGCCTCCACTGCTTCATACTGTAGACGAGCGTAGAGCCAATGAGCCTTTGAATCTGCAGTTATGGGATGTCATTCTGTTCCTGGGGTTTGGGGTGTGATGAAGGAGCTGGTCACTGTTAGACAGGCAATCACTGCCTCTAATGTTGTGATCCAGGGCCTCCTCCATTACTCAACACCCAGGGAACTGACTAAGCGTGGCCTTTTTTGGCGCAGCACTAAGCTCTGAATTAAGGGCTTTAAAGAATACCTTCGGATTACTGCACACTTGAACCTGTTGCACAGATTTGTTGCCAAAGGCTTTGCTGATTAACAAATTCCCCATGACTAGAGAAGGTCATTTGATTGCCTTTTAAGAGATAAAATCATCAGTGAAAGGTCATTACATTTCAAATCTAATTTGACAATAAGGCCAAACTGCCCCCTCCGTGCTCGGTTGCAGACAAACACATACATTATGAGAATTACAACTCTAAGGGAAAATTATTTTCATACTAACTTTTGCTTTGTTTTCACAATCATACAGTTGAACTACAATATATCACACACCTTCCACAAGTTCCACTAATGTCTTAAGTGCAATTTACTTATCTAACTGAGATGATTTAAAACCACCTTTTATTAGGACCTGTTGCACAGAGAGTGCAGTATTTGTGTCAGGGTGTTCATGTGTGTGAAGTTTGACTGGACTAGTGCAAAACGGCTCGGCCCTCACCCCGGGTCAGGACAGCTGCATTGAGGACTAAACCAGACCTTCCTCCTCATGTCCCTTCCTCCGCCACACACAGAGACACATTGACAGGATTTTCAAGCCTCTGTGAGGCTTCAGCTGGGTGCCGCTCTTGCGTGTGGTCTGTAAGGCAATGCCCTTGTTATGAAGTGATACGTGCTCGAGACGCTTACCTCAGGATTTACATGAGAGGGAAGTCTCAACTGTACTCCTGATCCAGACATGTGAACCCACGCATACACACACACACACACACACACACACACACTCACAACTGCCACTAAAAAGCCAGGTGGTACTGTCTCGCTAACAAACAAAGGCAGGCTTATTCTCACGTAGAGTGTGATGGGAGTAATACATGTCATAGAAAGTAGATTAAAGCCACACACATCCTGTCTAAAAGGAGGCTTGAGTTACAGCTATCAAGCTATCAAGGAGAGACTCGAGTTACCAGGGTTGAAAAAAGGGGCAACAGCATCAGTTTTTGTGTTTGATGCGTCACATGAGTCACACAGGGACAGCTTTCTGTGTCAAGCTATAGACTAGATATAGGAATGTTCATCTTATGACATAATCTACATTTCATTCACTCACTAGCCTCCCTAACCTTAAACTTTACCATCAGCACTACCACCCAGACCTCACAATACGACCCTATAAGGATATGAGGACGAGCCACAATTGTAAATGTAAATGTTTTGCGTTCTGTTTTGTCTCATTTGTCTGTTTGAATGCTTATTTGTGTGCTGTCATGGATGTTTGCTTTTTTT
Organism: Sebastes fasciatus; assembly: GCF_043250625.1. Classification (NCBI taxonomy): domain Eukaryota; kingdom Metazoa; phylum Chordata; class Actinopteri; order Perciformes; family Sebastidae; genus Sebastes; species Sebastes fasciatus. The sequence continues at coordinate 25,933,882 of NC_133798.1, read as the reverse complement.
AGGGCTAATAACGCGTTAACGCAAATAATTCGTTTTTAACGCCACTAATTTCTTTAACGCATTTATGCACTTCAATCTTTCGGAGGTTTAAAATAGATATTAAATATTAACTTAAATATGTATGATAAAATATTTGAATTGATTGACAGACCTTTTTTGCTTATTATATGCACTAATTTTAAGGTTTTAAACTGTAGCCTGAAATTATAACTTAAACTATCAATGCCTATTAAAGGGACTTGTGTTGGAAATTAGCTCTCATTATATGTACACATGTACAATACATCGGGCATTGCTTCTGCTATTGTCATTGTTGCTCTGTACTTGTCCACTACAAATAAACAAATAAATAAATAAATATAATAAAGCAATGTTTTTTTTATACAAAGATTTAAAGGCAGGAACACAAATATGCAATTATTACTACCTTACTTAGATTTTTAAGCTAAAACAGCAGAGAAGTTTGTTTTTCATTGCTAGATACGGGGTCTGCATTCCCACCTCAAATGGAAAACACATGCTACCGAAACCTTTATAATAAAATTAAATTGCACACTGCAACATTTTTTTTTACTACTTACTTAAAATATAGTGCTGCAGCTAATGTTATGCAAATGCCACTGGTTATAAAACCTGACTTTCTGCATGAGACATCACATTAAATACTGCTTGCTCTTCGGATGATACCAGGGACGAGGCCGTCACTCGTTACATGTCGGCTACAGGCAGCGTGAGACAACCCAATCTGCATGCCACTCAATTAATTGAGTTTTCAGTTGTGGTGGAACATGATCTCGTACTTAGGGGGCAGTTCTTCAAATTGGTCTCAGAGTTACACTGCTTAATAAAGATCAAATAGAGACGTCTCAAGACACCTGTGTGCATGTGTGTGTAATGTAACGGAGACCCCTCAACTGCTCCCCAGAGACAGGCTTGACACAGAAGCTAAGAATAGCCGAGGCAGTATTACCACCACCAGTCGAGGGGGTGATGGGGAGAAGAGGAGGCTAGAAGGGGGGGCAAGTGACACTATGCCGCATGGGAGACGACTGGTAGACACAGGAGCCTCCGTCCTTCATTGGACATCTCTTTTACCTGGCATAGATATATACACATGACCTAACCGATGACCCCCTCCGACCTCTCAAAGAGAGACGTGCACACACAAACGCAAGCTTCTGCTACATGTCAGGCATGCACTGGTTATGGCGTTTGGAGCCTAACCTAGTCTTATTTTTAGACTAGAGTAAACAGTGGTGTGTGCTTGAGATGTCCGTCATCGCTGGGTGTGATGCCATGAATTGTAGGAGGTGGGCGGAGAAGATGAAGAAAGGGAGGAGGGGAAGGGGAGGGGTAGGCGTCAGGAGTAGGAGGAGACGGATAATCATCAGGAAGTAGAATTGCCGGAGCGCTTACATTCTTGACTTTAGATTCATGATGACCTAGGGGGCTATTATCACTGATTAAAGGACAGAGGCGCAATCACGGTTTGGCTACTGCTGTCATTTCAAAAACATTTTTTTACTTCAGAGCCCTATTTATTTTGTTGAGACCTGCGTTTGAGGACAGATGGATAGACAGGGGAGAGGCAGAGGAGCTACAAAAACAACACATCACTGGATGTCGAACAGTGTGACCTGTGCTGCTCACATGTCACACACACACACAAACAGTCGTCTCGCATGTCAGGTGAAAGGTCGTGACCCTGCACTAACGGCTCTGTTTCCTTTGCCATCGAATACGAGCGCTTCGCCCGGGATCCCTAAACGGTCCAGAAAAGGAAACAGTGCACTGAATGACCTGTCAAAATAGTCGCATGACAGCAGGCCAAGGACTAACTGCGTGTGTTTGCGTGCGTGTCTGTGTTGACACTAAGAAAATGGAGACATGAATAGCTATATTCAGGCCAGCAAAACAGCTACTCTAGAGGTGGCGCAGCAGCCGTTTTGGTGATGATGTCTGATAATCACCCGTCATTTGAAATAATTGGATAATTGGGGTAATGGTCCTCTGAGCTCATCATTACAAAACAGGTACGGACTGCTATATTTACGCCATCTACACTAGCTGTCCAGTGGCATAATAGGATGAGCCAGACATAATTGGCTGCTGGGTGTATTTTTATTTTGAACACAAGACAGACAGAGAGAGTGAGAGCTCACCGAGGCAGACCAGGATGTGAGGAAGAGAGGCAGAGAGAGAATGACAGATGTAAAATAAATAACTGAGAGCGACCGGAGAGGCTCTGCCAGGTGGTTAATGGTGGTTCAGGGTTGTTCAATGTACAACAGGGTGAAAGACGGAGCGCATTACAATAGCAGCCTAACATTAAGGTCCCACTGCCATTTTAGATTTAATGACATGCTGGGTGGTGTCCAACTACATTTAATGCGCTCATCTGCATAATAGTGCTGCCCTTACAGCACTCGCAGGGGAGTAATACCTCACTGTGATCAATCTCCCTCTCTTTATCTCTCTCTCCTGCACACACACACACACACACACACACACAGGAACTAATGACCATTAGCATACACTTTGCATAAACGAAGCCGGTGAAAAAAAAGGGTACAGAGGACATTTGTGTTTATGAAATATGATGAAGCCAAATTACCAGTTGTTAAAAATTATCCCTCCGCCATTAAATAGTTTGTCTTTTATATTACACATTAATATCACTTTGACTTTACACTAATGGCTACAAAAGCGCGATTTTTTTTGTTGAGAATGCTAAATTGTTTGAGTGATTACAGTACAAATAGTGGTAAATTCTCTTCTATTAATGAGGCAAAAAGTACAGTTGAATGAAGTTCATAGTCTTTTAAACCGTCTAGCACTCCCAAGATAGATATCAGACGCCATCGACGGGAATAGTCGAGCCTTGAATCCAGCAAGCAGACCCGAACAGCTGGAAGGAGTGAGACTCATGAATCTCACGAAATGACACTTTCCACTGAGAATGTTACACCATTTATCACGTTGATTGTGACTTTTATTTCATCTCTCTCTCGCTTTCTCTCTAGGTAACACACACACACACACACACACACACACACATATATCTAGTGAGGAGGAATCTAAACCACCATAAAAGTCTTAGCAGGTCTGACGTGGCCTCTGTGTCAAAGTGTGAAATTTATTCTCTGCTTATTCTTTCACATATTTCAACGTTAAGCATGGCTGAAGGAGCCATAAAATGGCAGTGAGTGCGGTCGTCTGTCACTTGCACAAGGCTACCGAACATCCTCTGCCCTGATGATAGCGGTGCCCTTCGTGCTTGCCGAAAAATGGTGCCTTAGTAACGCTCACTTTGAATGCATTCTTGCAATTCTTTGAATATAGTTGTGAAAAAAGAGTTAGTGTTGAGATAATGGTTAAGGCGCTCATCTGCTGATCATGAGACACTGTCCGATTCATAATAGGGGAGAGCAGGGACGGTTGGGACAGGGACTTTTTAGCAGGTTAGCAACTATTCCGACTCAGCCACACCTTCTTCACTTTCAACCTCAAAGTGGAGACCTTCTGACTATTCCTCACATTGTATTCACAGTTTTGAAATCTACAGCGTGCAAGTACATTTTTGGCCCTTTTGTTATTTTTCTTCTACCATACTGTTTTTAGTTATGTCACATACAAAAAAACATTTTGTTGGAAAGCTTATTTTCTGGCCAATCAGTTGATGCTAGTGTTAGCTGTCTGAATTAGCGTGTTGACAGAAGTGTTTATAGTTCCTACCGTGTTACAAATCAACAAAACGCAGACACAAACAAGACAAAGGCTTTTCCTAATTGAATAAGTCTCACTGTGAAGTCACTGAGTGAATGTTTGCTCAAGTGGCACCCAGTCAGAAACACTAAATTCCATATCTCAGTTATTTATGAAAATATAATAATTTTACAAATGCTTTATTTTTCTCAAAAAAAAAAGTGTGAACAAGTGACATTGTTAATATAAGGTGTTCAAATTTAGACAGCAATTGTTTCTAATTTAAATGATATTTTTTAGTCCAGAACAACGTGTCCCTACCAATCCGGGGAGGCAGAATTTGGGGAAAATGCACTCCTTGTACATTTAACAAAATTGTGACTTTCATGTTTGGGTTGGGCTCTAAAAAACTTAATAAATAAATTGTTAGCAGACACCTGTATCTATTTAAGGATCAAATTATTTTCATTACTGTTCAAGTAATCTGTAAGTAATGGAAGGTTATTTGTAGTCGATAAACGGCTGGATTGAAATAGCTGTAACTACCATACAGTGGGATTTTATATTTTTGCATATCACTCATCTTAAATGTAAATAATATTGCACCAGCATTTACATGAGACATACGGGAAAGAATATTTCCGTTCTGATTTGACTGAGATACTGACCTCGTTTGTGTGTGTGTGTGTGTGTGTTGGGAGGCCCTCACGCTGGAAGACAGGAATGCGCCTGCCATGAAGCAACATGACAACCAACATGCTCGTGGATTTGGGAAAGACATCAAAGACTGAGCCATATGGGTAAGGTTATCAGAACCGCAGGAAGGAAGAAGGGAGGAAGGAAGCAGGAACGAAAATACTACGTAAATATAAAAAAATACAGTCCATTTCACAGTCCACCATAAATAATAATCATAATAGACGACCATGTGTCTGGTGACGATTAAGGAAAGTAATTAGCTAGCAGTGAATGTAAAACGAACTCATTAAGACAAATGCTAGAAGACGGCAGCTTATCACACTCAAAGAAGCACAGGCAGCTTCTCCTTTATGAAAGCACTGAATCATCCGTCATACAAATCAGTTTAAAATACAAGGAGGACCTGCTGTGATCACCGGGCCATGGCATCGGTTTTATGAATGATGAAGCGGCGTATGGGATGTGGAGCCACGGATGTCATTTTTCATTTCCAGCTGTACACAATAGGCCTTGCAAACTGGACTGTTTCTCTCTTGATGACTGGCATTCATTACTGGGACATCTGAATGGCCCTGAATCTGAAAAGGAGTTTCGCTCAATAGGAGCATGGCCCATCCATTTATCCTTTCAACTGAAACTGATTAATACCGAGAATGCCAATATGCACTGCCTTGGCACTGCTACAGTATGCTGCCGTTTCCTGCGGTGGTGCCAGCACCGAATGTTGTTAGCAATCGTAAATAGAAATGGGACACGTCAAATGCCCGTCTATATATATCTGTGATGATATTGCACTTTGCATGCAGTGGAGTTAGTAGCACTTCAGGTCACTACAAATCTGCCTGCTGAGCTGAAGTTAAAACAAGATTATGGTTATTATTCAGCCTGTCCCCCTTTAATTACTTCTGCTGGAGGTAAATGTTGTCCAGATTTTGTCTTATGTAATGTTGTTGCGAAATTGGCAAGGCACCTGGGAAGTTCAATCAAATACCCCATTGGTCTTCATAAAACAGTTCTGTTTTGGACCTTATCCACAGTATAACGGAGAGGAACATTGTGTGCAAAAGAACAACAAACTGATTGCAAAACAGCAAGTGTGGATCTCGTAAAACCGAAGTGACGAACCAGGTTAAACACGCAGAGATGTTTTGAGAAGTTCTTCTACAAATGTTTCGAGTTAAACTCTGCAAATGCGTATTCACTCGACAGAGGCGTAAGAATAGAGGTGCCTGCAGTCTTGACTGTGCTTAACAGTATCAAGTGGAAATCCACAGCGCTGCAGCTGTTACAGTGACAAACATTTCATGTAAGCTTTTGATCTCCCGACGCTGGCAACTCATCACCATTCACACCTCTGGAAAATACTTAGAGCGTACCAAGTGTTACACACACACACACAGAGAGACGGTTACACACTTGCAGTCTTAAGAGCACTCAGGAGTCTCTACGCCACCTTGTTTGTTAATGTGTTAAACAGGGCTGCGATACCTTTCCTGGGTTACACAGCTAAAGTCTCTCTTCTCTGAGCCAGCCACGAGCGTTTGAGCTCTATCACACCGTCTTATATGATACAATTTTAGAAATGTGAATATCTGTTTATCTCATTACCACTGTCATTAATGCAGCTGATAATTGGAAATGGTTAGACAAAACAGATTTAACTGAAGCCGTTAGGTGGGACAATATTTGCAACACGCACAAAGCCCATCCAGGCCCACAGCACATGTTTTAAACCACCGATGCGTTCCAAATACACATACTATCCATACTATTTAGCATGCTAGAAAAAGATTTAGAATGTCCCAATATGTCAAATGCAAAAAATACCAGGATATCCTACTACATACGGTTGCATTTTGCAGTATGCAAGACAGCATGCTTTTCTGGCTGTTCTGACCCACAATCCTCTGCGCAGCGGATATATGAGCAAGGCGCAACATTATGACGAAGTAGTATTCCACAATTGTTTGCATACTGCATGCAACAATACATAATTTGTAAGGGCAGCTACAGTACGTACTAAAAATAATAAGAAAAAGTGTGCGATTTGTCTTTTGACATTATACCGTATATAGGCATTTATGCATGTTCTCCTTAAAGGGGAACTACACCCTTTTTCACAATTCATACATTTATTTCTACGGTCTAAGACAGTCCAAAAATATTAGTAAACATGAACAACTCTCTCCCAAATCCAAAAACTAGAGTGCTAAAACTCAAACTTGTGATGTCATAGGGTATAAAGTGACAATGAATGGGGAGAGATGTTATAGATGACACTAAAAGCACCCAGGGGAATGTTCTGAGTACATGGGAACATTTTCTGTATCACAACTGACAACACTACAATAGAATAAAAAAATAAAACAATCATTCTGTGGGTCCACAAAATGAGTCTCCCATTCATTGTCTATGCAGCATCTCCAGACTTTATACTAGGACTGTCCCGAATACCATTTTTTGGGCTTCAAAGCTTCGGTGAGAAATAGTCGAAGCTATTAGAAGCTTTGGGACAGTGCCGCTGCCGCACTACTGTACACACATGCACCTCTACAGATACAGTAGCAAACAGTGATATCCATCTGATAAGAAGTATTAATAATTAATGTTGAATATGAATAATGAATCATGTTTCATGGAATGTTTCATTTCATGGGCTATTTTGGGATTTATACAATATTATTATATACTTATATATTTAAAAAAAACAAAGAAACAAAGCATTCTAATACTGATTTGGAGGTCGATTACCATGGCAACGGTCAAAGCTTCGAAGCTTTCGGGTCAGCCTTACTTTATACTCTATGACATCACAAGTTCGAGAATTACTTCTCTGGTTTCTAGCTTTGAGAGAAAGGAGCTCATGTTCACAAATATTGATTGAACTTTCCTAGGCCATGGAAATAACATTTTGGAATTCTTAATTTAAGAGTCAAAATGACATAATTTTCAAGCACCAGAAATTAGCTTATGAAATCATCTTTTGGCTAAATGGCACTGCAATATAGTGGAAAGTTAACAATGACCCACAGTTAAAGTCATCGAAGCATGTCGAAGCTTTGTGACATTGTTCCTTGTAAATCATTCTGATTAAAACAAAACCCAGTGACATGCTGCTGCTTCATGCCATAGTTTGGTATCTAACATGTGTAAGTATGTGTAAGGAATCACAATCAATCAATGTCAATAAAATTACAAGAAATGCACTTAGTCATCAACCAAAATTAGGCATACACAGAGTTCCCCGAGACTGCATGTACCAGACTGCCCTACACAATGTCCCTCAGCTCAGTGCCACAGAATGAGCAAAGTGAATTAGTGACCCCAAGAGGCAAGTATCTGACCATGGCAGGAAAACTGCAACTCTTAAACCTATTGTTATTGGTAAGAAAGCATTACAAATCGTCTTTCAAAAAAGGAGAAGGAATTTTTCTCACCTTGGAGTCAAGCGGAGTGAGTCGAGTCTAAGGGCAGCGATGCAGAGGTGTTTGGTTGCAGCTGCCAAATGGTATGATGTGATGCGGTGTGACTGAAGGAGGAGGAGATACCATTGCATGCATGTAGAGGGTTACTAATCCCATTCAAGTATCCACTTTTCTCTAATACTCTCCCGCTCTTCTGCCTCCTTCCTCTCCCTCTCCTCACCCCAACATCTGATAGCCCTGACCACTTGCCACCACTCAGATCAATATGATGAAAACCTCTCACTCTTTATCTCTGTAACCTTTTCTGTCCCCCTCTCTTGGTGTCTTACTGTTTAGTTATTGCACTCTGCATCTGTCACACAGGGGCCTTAAAGAAGGACTTCATCACTATAAATTGGGGCTGTCAAAGTTAACGCGATAATAACACGTTAGCCCAAATTCGTTTTAAAGCCGATCATTTCTTTAACGCATTAACGCAATTTGCGATTTTTAGGTAGATCTAGAGTTAGCTAGAGTGAAAATACTTGCATCATATGAAACTAAAAAACCTAATGAATCCATTGGTACCAATCATGTCATACTAGATTGTCGCGAAGGAGGCTAAATAGCACTCTAATATTATTTTGGCAAGGAAAAGGGATCCCTAGATCTCTGACCTCAAGATATGTGAATGTAAATGGGTTCTATGGGTACCCACGAGTCTCCCCTTTATAGACATGCCCACTTTATGATGATCACATGCAGTTTGGGGCAAGTCATAGTCAAGTCAGCACACTGACACACTGACAGCTGTTGGGCTTGAGTTTGCCATGTTATGATTTGAGCATATTTGTATGCTAAATGCAGTACCTGTGAGGGTTTCTGGACAATATTTGTCATTGTTTTGTGTTGTTAATTGATTACCAGTAATAAATATATATACAGTTGCATAAATCAAGCATATTTGCCCACCCCATGTTGATAAAAGAGTATTAAATACTAGAAAGATCTCCCTTTAAGGTACATTTTGAACTGCGATTAATTTGCGATTAACTATGGAAAATCCTGTGATTAATTGAAATATTTTAATCGATTGACAGTCCTACTATAAATCATTATAAATTGGTTGGGGAGGGCTGAGAAGTCGGGGGACAGATGGACGCTCTGATGGTTTAATCTCTCTCCGGTAGCTGGACTGCTTCTGGACCCCTACCAGTGTACAACATTGTCAAACTGCTAGAGAATTAAAATGAGATACAGTGATGATATGATGGCACTCATTCCGAACATGAATATATATATATATAAATAGATTGACATGGTAGGAGAGTCAGCCTGCACTTTCTTTCCTTACAGTTGGTATCTGCCACATGAATCTGGAAAATATTTTCCAAATGACATTAGTGCAGTCCATGTGGCTGCAGAGCAATGCAAGGATAAAGTAAAGATATGTGACCAATTGGAAAAACCGATTGAAAGGCTAAAGGTCAATGAGGTGTGGCATCAAACTGCACTGAAAGCCGTATCCATTTCATGGATACGCACACTGTGTTCGCCCCTGGGATCTGTGGATGCCAGCAGCAATGTGAGACACACACAGACACTCATGCAAACACATATGCAGAAACACGTACGGTTAGGAATGTGGTCTGTTCTGGCGTTGCATACACTCACATAGCTATATCAACACACTGTAATCCCTGATGCAATAAGGCTCACGTTGATGCAGACATTCAACTTGATATGCCAATTCATTAAGTACATTAAATGAACTGTATAATTTGAAAGCGTTGTCTGCAGATCGATCAATCACTCTGTCGCTCTACCTACAGCTCTGCTCCATTTGGACGCCGTATCTGGGATCTAAAATGTGAAACAACTAATATCTGCCCATCAGCAGAAACAAAATGTTTCTCAATAATCTCCAAATTTAATCCTCAGATTTTTTTTTCAACACAATTTGTGGGAATTCTTTCAAATTATTATATTCGAAGTGTATAATTGTGGAGTAGAGACTAATATAAGTCGGAAATGTCAACACTGTCACAATGTAAACCACAACAGTCTGTACAGTAAAAGCTATCATTAAAGTTAGTACTACTTTATTACTGTAATTAAAGTGTGTGACTATTGTGGAAGTAAATTGCATGATACAGTGGAAGAGATATAAGCAATGAAGTATTAGATATATGTAACCCTGAATGACACATTTTTAACTTGCAGATTCTTAATTATTAATGTACTCTTTTTTGCCTTATTTTTTTGTCTAGTTATCATTATTCTATCTGCCTTTTATTGTATTTTCCCCCCTTTATTCACCAATTGTGTATGTGCATAAACATATAGACAATTTGGGCATACTAACAAATACAAAAGCAACAACCGATGCCACTGATTTACAAAAATAAAAAATAAAAACAAAATTAAGAAAGAAAGAATGAAAGGAGAAAACTGAAAAGAAAAGTGAGAAGGAGAGAATAAATGAACATTTGGGTTTGTGAACGTTTGGGTTTGACTGCATTTCAGGCGAGCTTTGCCGGATGTGTTTGGTTTAGAATTAGTAATTCTTTCTGTACATACATACACACATTTACTCCCACAAACATGTTACCCCAGTTACATGCTGACATTTACATTTATATTTGAGTTGTGGCATTAGCTCACCAGCAGCAGGACAGACCTGAGAATTGTTAAATATATTTTATTGAACTGTTCCAGTTGTTTTGTTTTGCAGAGCTTATTGTTTTTCCATTGCAACCCGATCTTACAGGAAGGCGTATAAATAGCACGACATTACAAGGACATCCCGCGTGACATGAGGACGCATTTTAGGCTTTTCGGGTTTCATTTGTACACCGCTTTTTGCGTGTCATTTGTATGCCACGCAACAAAACTACAGTAACGTCCGCAGTTTGGTTTAGGCAACAAAACTGCAAGATAGGTTTAGGAAAAATTTCATGGTTGGGCTTAAAAAAATAAGTAAACTAAGTAAAATACATGCAGAAACAACATAACATAAGTATGGAAAACACGTCAAAACATAACTAAAAAACATGCAACAAACGTCACTGATGTAACTTACAACAAAACACCGATCTTTTAACACCGGTCTCCTAGTTACACCGGTCTCCTAGTTGAAAGGCCTTTGTTGGTCCATTGACACCTGTCCTGTTAGAACGACAATGATTGTGAGATTTCTTTCTTTCTTTTCCTGTTAAATATTATTGGTCTCTACAATCATTTATTGTTATTTTTAAATGTTTATTTTTAGATGCTTCTAATAGATGAGATGATGAATTTTCATGTTCAATATGTTGCAGAGGAGGTTTTTTACTTCTTTATTTAAGATTTTAAAAACCAAACTCTCTGTCTTTATTTATATATTGTACAGACCCACATGTTTTAGTTAGTATGTGATGAGAAAGCGGAGACCTTTCCAATTTAATGGAAAAATCTTAAAGGTTTTTCTAAACAAGCACTGAAATCACTTTAAAATAACTGCATGTATAACAGGATTTGTATGTTTAATGGTTTGTCTGTCAAATATTTGTTCAAATTTGACAGGATTTTCGTGACTTAGCTGCACAAATACATCTTTGATCAAGTTAAACATGTCCTCTTTTTGACAAGAATGTAAAAACAATTGAAAACTGATACTTGAAAAAACAAACAAAGCACCTGTTTTGAGGAATGATTCCAGGGAGTGTTTTTATACACATCTAAAATCCAACATTGACCAAACACAATCCTTCAGATTATTTTTGAGGCTGCCAAGAATCTGACGCAGTATAAACACACGCTGTCTATATTTTCACAGAACTGAATTCATTACACTTACAACCTGCCTGGAAGTCAAGCGAACCCGACGCTGTTTGAAAAGGATATTTTGAGAAAATAAAGGGAAGCATCTGAGTGCTGATCTGCAAAATCAAGCTTGAAATTTGAGTGCTTTCGTCACACCCAGGCATGGAAAATAGCTGAAAATCCTCCCCGACCCACAATGTTCTGGAAGATTTCCATGTTTACTGAGCTCATTAACCTTCATGGCTGAAGTATTCTCTTGTGAGGTTTGGGTTTCCACAATACATGGCACACACAGGACAGCCACACAGGCTGTTGCTAATCATGCACGGCACCAATCTCTCTCTACCCTCATTCACTATTCCATTTTCTCTTGACTCTCATCGGGCCTTCCCCTTCCCAGAGGTGGAAAGAGAACTAGAATATTATACTCAAGTAGAAGTACTGTTACTTTGAAGACATTTTACATAAGTAAGAGTAAAATAGTTGTGTAAAAATGTACTTCAGTCAGTCAGTTAGAATGAACTCTAAGTAAACACTGCACTGCTGGAACAACATCAGCAGCATGACCCCTTGTCCAAACCAACAGTAAACTCCATTTCTATAGACAGCACTTGTGCAGCCTTAGCATACAGCTGATAATCATATAATAATAATAATAATATTTGGGGGTGGGAATCACCAGAGGCCCCATGACACGATCTTATTGTGATTTTATTAACATTTTACGATATGCTGAGTATTGCTATAAGATATATTGCGATATATTTTGATTTATTACCTTTTTTCAACTGAAAATGATGCAGTTTGTCAACATCTGTTTTATCTAATAAGATACAGTTTTCACTCTGTTCATTTCAGTGTTTTTATTCACATATCTTGAGGTCAGAGGTCAAGGGACCCCTTTGAAAATGGCCATGCCAGTTTTCCTCGCCAGAATTTAACGTGAATTTGGAGCGTTATTTAGCGTTCTTCCTGACAAGCTAACATTACATGGTTTGTACCAATTGATTCCTTCGTTTCATATGATACTAGAATCAGTTTCACTTTAGTTTTAAGACTGAGCCCGCTACAACCTGAAAGATAGAATAGCGGCCAGGCCCGCCGGCGGGCTGTCGGATTTTTAAGAGGTTAATAGTTTTAAAGACTAATACTTGACGTCCGCGTATCGATACAATATTGCCCCGCAAAATATCGCAATACTGTGCTTTATCGATTTTTTCCCCAAATCCTTAATTAATATACTGCCTTCCTCAGTGAGCATTACAAGAACTAACCAGAAAAGAGACAAAACTCTCACAATCAAAAAAAATGACCAACAATAAATAAAAAAAAAAACCTATGGACACAGAGACGGATACAATATTAAGCTACATAAATTAAATAGCCTGCCACTTCTTGTAGAATCAATAGCAGAATAAAACATCACCAAGGCAGACTACACAGAGATCTATCTATATCTAACGATATAAACACCACAGCGACTGCAGCCACAAACACACACATACTAAAGCAAAAGGAGAGAGCTGCACAGTTGACCTTCTCATACGGAGAGTGAGTTCAGTGAGTGTGTTATTGTACTCACTTGTCTGAGCGGCATTCTGCGAGTCTTGAGCCCGCCAAGTTCTCCACAATCTGAGAATGAAAGAGCAGAGAAGTTGAGCAAAGCATGGTAACTAGTCTCCGGTCCCACTATGACCAGTCCACTCAGCGTCTCTGTGCCATTATAACCAATCCACTCAGCGTCTCTGTGCCATTATGACCAGTACACTCAGCCTTTCTGTCCCATTGTGTTCCTTAAAGTTTTCAATCAATTGCACTGAATGAGGCTCTGCAGTCACATCAGCGATAATTGTCACAAAAAGCAGAAAGGTCTCACACACTGAGGGGAAAAATTCCTCAGTGAACACAGAAGTCACCATGAGCAATTTAGCGTTTCTGCACCTCTTTCACCCCCTGACACTAGGCCAGTGAACGTATAGATTCAATATATATGTTTTCCAGAGCATCTCATCTCTGGACATGACCCTTCCTCACCTATACAGATGGAAAACACCAAAGTTACTATGGAAACAAGAACGCCAGGAAGGGAGAGGAGAGAGGGCCAAAGGTGGTTACTGAGGAAAGTTCAAAGTTCATCCGTGGACGCCTGCAGACCTTTTATAAACCTGACCACCTGACCAAAAGCAACAAAGTGTTAGATTTGCAATGGTACTATACGAGAAAGGCATCCTATCACATCAGATTGGATTCTAGATAGAAGCCCATTTAATTAACTTCTTCTTTGAAGAGGGTAAAACAAACCTTATGTTTATTTAATCTCATGACACGTACAGTACCACAAACACTGGAATTTCACGCTATATTTGCAAAGCTGTTATGATTAATTAGCGCCACTGGACACCGGATCACTGCATGTGGAGGTCTGCTCTTCCATAATCCTTTTCACATGAGTCCATGTTTCTCAAATGAGAGTACAAGTATACCTTGGTACTTTGGAGTACTGCAGGGGGTACGTGATTTTTTTTTTTATTAATTTAAAAAATATCAGTCATGAATAATTCCTAAAATAATTATACTACAATAATAATAATAAATCATATAATATAATATAATAATAATTAATAATTGTTCAATAAAAAAAATGCAATGTAAGCTCGATAAACTACATTTTATATTCAATATTCCTATTTTCAATGCAGTCGTAAACTGCCATGACAAACACACTTTTTTTTCTACCAAAAATATTTTGCGCTGGTTAGAGGGTACTTGGCTGAAAAAAATCATTCAAAGGGGGTAAATTATTGAATTTCTTTTTTAGAACAATAGGCGATAGAGCTGCACAATTAATCAAATATTAATCGCAATCACGATTTTGGCTTCCTACAATTAAATGAACATGATCGACTGCAATATTGACGTTTAAAATGCTCCCGCAAAGAAAACTCTGCTGTATAAATCAAGTGCTTCATAAACTAACAACTAGAGATGCATGGACGATCAGCAGCCGATCGATGCCGGCCCGTTTTCAGCAGTCTCATTTATCCAAGTTTTTGCCGATCACACACAAATGATGGTTTTATGTCAGCACACAAGCGGCACAGTCAGTAACGTCTCACACACACACAAACACCATGTCATCAGTGTGGAAGTTCTTCAGTGTTAGAGAAGAAGACATAAAGCTGCAATTTGTCACAACTGTATGTCCAAAATAAGCCGTGGAGGAACAACCTTAAAAGCATTTGGAACAAATAACTTAATCAGACACTTATTATATTGTAATTCCTTCCCATGATGCTGCTTCGAGTAATCACAGTGACCAGCTCATCTGCCAACAGCACGAAGCTAGAGAGCTCCGTTAACAGAGGTTTATTGAGTTGAATTATGGTTCAAGCTCTGCTCAGTAAATATGAGTATTGGCCGATGGTAAATTATAACGCTATCATGATGCATTCAAATGTAATCTTGTAAAATGTACTTTTTGGCAAGAAACTTAAGTTAACTTAGAGTAAATCCATTTGTTAGAAGATGTTTTCACAGCAATCTAAAATATATATCAGAGAGGGAATTAAGACCTGTTTAACTTCTTAATTCGAGCTGTAAGCAGCTTATAAAATATAATTAGAACTACTAATGACAAGATTTTTTTTTAATCAAAGCAAATATTTAAATTATAATACAATAATTTATTTCCTACTCATTGGAATTGTGTGTTTTTATGTAAATAACCACTATAGATGACAATAACAAAGTAAAAAGATAACATTTAGAGTTTTTGACATTTGGAAAGTACAGTAGCACAACATGGGAGTGAAAGCTACACTCTGTTTATTTAAATGGGAAATTGCAATGAAAATATTTTGTCCCTAAAATCTATGAATAATCGTGATAATAATCGTGATCACAATATTGATCAAAATAATCGTGATTATCATTTTGGCCTTAATCATGCAGCCCTAATAAGCGACCACCACCATGAACAAATGGGGATGGGTAATGATATGGTAACATGAAGGAATGACCGGACATTATTTAAAAATTGGGGTGAATTTATAAATAGTTTTCTTTCAAAATGAACATTATGAAATGCTTTGGATGTAACCACAATTTCTTGCTATTCTGCAGTCTATACATAAAATATCAGAAACAAGTTACACATTTCTGTAGATGGTTCACTACCAAAAAAAAAACAATTATTAGATTCATTCCATCTAAGATAATAAAATCATTTAGTGAGTGATTGGAGTGAGTAATTAAATTAGTACTATAATTACTAATTAGTTAATTGTCTCTTATCTCACAGCGGTGACCAACACAGTCCTACTAGCAGCAGTTGTGGTATCATCACAATGAATGCCTTTACTGACCACAGACAGGGAAAGACTACAACAACAGGCCATATAAACTACCTTCAACTGCAGACACTAGATTTAGTCATATAGGTTAATTTACATGTTTTATATTTGATTATTCTAAAGACACTTAAACAATCACTATGGCTTCTTACATTTTTGAACTTGCCAATACTTTTTCTGAGAGTATTCCCTAAACTCTGGTACTTTGATACCAGAGATGCTGAGCCCTGCAGCTTGTTTTGTGACCCCTGACCTCTAATGAGAAGAACAGGAGTCTGATCAAAACATCCGTGAAAGCAGATATGCATGGATGCACAACGCCAACTGACACCCGATATCCAATCAGCTGCGACGACCCCAGAGCCGACACAAACAAACGTGCATCCCACATCTACAAAGCATTTGCCACAGCAAGAGAGAGCGACAGGGCAAGGAGCTCTTGAGACATCTCATTTACGAGGATTTTTTTACACAACAAAACATCTATCATAGGGTGTGTTCAGGATATTCGCTGTATCCTGCCTGTCCTGCCACAAATTCTGGAGTGAGGAGAGATCATGTACGTCCGTAAATCAAGCAGAGGGAACACAGGTAGTCATTACTTCTGAGCCAACAACTGTTTGTAGCTCCAACACACATACCTCTCGCCTTCCAATACCCCCAGGCGGCCATCAATACCGCCCAACCCGACAGCTCCCACACAAGACTTGGCTGTCTCCACCCGGCCCAGAAGTTCACTGTCAACACCTGACAAATAGACACATCTGCACAGCTGTAAATACCCTGTAATATAGAACCAGAAACGCCTCTTTGGTATAACATCTCAATTCCGCTCCTTTCTCTCCCTCTAGTCTTCCTGTCACGGTGTTTGATATCTTGATTCTGGCGTGGTTCTGTGGAAGTTTGTTACGGGACAGTGTTTATTGGAAACCACCTTTGCTTTAAATTCTCACACCTGGGCACACTTGCATAAACTGACACAAATATGTGGTCACTGGTGTCAAGATAATGGAAACAGACAGGATGACAGATTCGGGGTCAACGGATATTGCAATCGGTTTGTATGTGCCAACTAACACCCGGCACTCCCATACTGATAATTGTTTTCTGAGGAAGTTTGAGCTTCTCTTTTAACCCCTTTCAATCAAAAGAGACACTGGAATGTGTTACTCAATCATACCTAAATTGACACAGAATAATAAGTATGATTTATTTCGATTGAGGAAATAAAAAAAACTTCACTCTGCATTGATAATGCATCCAAAATAATGGAGCCATAGAGGCTCTGCTTAGGGGAAATGTAGTACACAGCTCTCATTGACCTATGTAATAGTTTTAAAAGCATAGGTTCCTGATTCAGAGGGAAATCAAAATAGCTGTAAACCACTTTAAAGTACTTTTTAAACCAGCTCCAAGGTGATATCAGTTAAATAGTCCACTCCAACCTGTGCCACCTACTGGGAAGACGCCAGTAACAAACACTGTATCTGATCTTGATGTGTCCACGTGAGTCACTGGACACTGGGAGAACACTTTAAATGGAGGCAGTGAAAAAAGAGTACAGTATGTGCATGTGCCTTTGTCTGTGTATCCTGTAAGGCCACTACAGGGGTCCTAAGCAGACAGCTCATTACACCAATCACATCAAATAAGCACTTCCTTCCGTGAAAATCGGGTTTCGTTCCCTGAAATAGGGAAGCTCGTAGGAGACTTTATTAAAATGATAATATAAACTTGAAAATAAAAAATGTAATTCCACAATGGCATTATAATTTTCCAAATATATACTGTATGTGTTATTTGAGTATAAGTGAATGGGAGGCGAATGTTAAATTTGCCAAGACTAAAGGCCGTGCCTTTAGTCTTGAAAATGAAAATTGTTAGAAAATTGCATTTTCATTTTGACTTAAAGATATAATATGTTAGAATTAACTAAAAAAGTATGTATAAACTGATACAAAATGAATCCCTCTCAATTATCACTTATGCCCCACTAGAAGAGTGTGTGATATGGTGTCTGTTTCTGCAGAGATCATGCAGCTCTCTGCCTGTATTTTCTGTTTACTTCTTATTTTGATTTACTCGGGACGCTTCTGCCGCCTTCGAGCCCCACGGAGGGCTGTAAGCCCCAGCCAATAACAGCGCACAGGGTGTACGGCCGTATTTCACGGATGAGAAGGAGTTGTGTTAAGTGCATGTGCTCCAGTGATCTCCCTGCTTCTCCGCCTCTCATTTGCTGTGTGCAATTGCAGCTATGATCAGTGTGTGTCAGTAGTTTGACCGAGAGCAGCGCTGAGCCACACACACACACTTTTAAAAAAAAGAAAATTAAAAGTACTGCAACTCGGCACCTTCCCGCAGGGTTGTACGGAGTTGTGCGAGTTAGTTGTGTGTTTATTTGTGTTTTAGAACATAACCGCTGGGAAACAATGTGAAAACAATATTTTATTTCTCTGATTCGCTGCTTTGGTCCCTCACTTTGTTCACTTTATAGCTCGCTCAACCATCGCTGATCTCTCTCTCTCCCTTTTGCTCGTTGAGCTGTGGAGGTGTAGCCAACTTTGAATGTCTTGTGTTGACAAACAGCAACCAACAACGGTTACATATTATACCTTTAAATATTGCTTGCATAAATGGAAAATCTGGTTACATTGTTCACATTGTTCATATTGCAAATTTTCAAATTTGAATTAACATTTTAATATTGTCCACTTAACAGCCAGCGAGGTACAACTTTGAAAATTAAATGTCAAACAGCTTTTCAGTTTTAATTATAATACGGCAATAGAACGGCAAGATGTGAAAATGCAAATTGGATCATTGCATTTTCATTTTATTTTTTACTCAAATATCAAATGTGGAAAATGATAATGCTATTGTGTTTTTCAAGTTTACATTATCATTTTGATAAAGTCCTCTATGGGCTTCCATACTGAACTCTGGTTCCTTGTTGGACCCCCCACTGCTTCTGTCTGCCTGTCTATAGCAACAGGTCATCTTTACTCATTGGTTCATCTCCAGCCAAATGTGAAGGTCAAGTTAACTCACAACTGCCTGACACACAACCATGTCTACAATTGGGAAGAGCTCCATGTGAGGAAGCATAACATCTGACAATAGACGTAGGAAAGGAAGGTTACGTCATAGCATAAATGCAAATGTGAGATTACTGGAAAAATAACCTGCTAGAAGAATAATTTGTAATAATATTGTGATGTCACTGACTTGTTATTGACAAACATCACCTAAATTGTGCTATTAAAAGGGTGTGGCATCTGTTAATAGAGAAACAATATTTCTTGAGTGACGCTATAGTTATTGTCTGTTCCAGTCCTTTCCTGGTGTCCGTTTGCTGTTTCCCTTTTTTGGGGGCATGTAGTTTGTTCTTTGCAGCTGACTGATAAATAAACTATAGAGAGGAGGAGCTGCTTTAACTATTTATAGTCTTTGTTACAAGAAGCATGGAGAAATCACTGTGGAGATACACAAAATGGGAGACTAGAATGCTGTTCATATGTGCATAGTCTACATATATTGATAATCTACATATATTGTATATAGGGCAAGTACAGCAAGCACAAAGAAATGGGAGGCATGGTGGTTTCTGTAAATGTTGCACCAAAGCAAAGCTAATAGTCGTGTATTAGGGGAGGCCTATATATGAGATCAGTTTTTCAATGCCTTCATTATTAGCATGGGAAGGGATGGATAGAGTAGTAGAATACTTTACTCAAGTAAAAATAAAATTAGGGCTGTCAACGTTAATGCGATAATAACGCGTTAACGCAAAATCTTTTATCGTCACTAATTTCTTTAACGCGTTAATTCAATCGATCTTTCTGAGGTTGTAGCGGGCTCAGTTTTCTAAAGCTAGAATGAAGATAACGAAAACTAAAGAATCAATTGGTACCAACCATGTCATACTAGCTTGTCGGAAAGGAAAAAATTGCCGACAATAAATGAAAAGTCTAAGGACACCACAGCGGGTCCAACAAGCAATATTAAGCAACATAAATTAAATAACCTGGCTGCCACTTCTTATGGAATGAATAGTAGAATAAAACATCACCAAGGCAGACTACACAGAGATGTAGTCTATAAACAATACTAGAAGTGCACTCGGAGAGCGCAGACCTCCGCCAAGGCAGGTTTCATGAACGCGTCATCAGTTACACTGCGCATGTCTTAGCCTCAGCCTGTGCTGTGCTAATGCACAGGCTGAGCGGAGTTATTAAAAACAATTCCCGGAGTCGGATCATGATCTGGATTACCACCAAAATCTAATGGATTGTTCATTGTGCCACACCCCACCTCTCCAAAAAATGTCATACAAATAAACCACGGACTTTTGGAGTAATCCTCCAAACAGACAAACCAACAAACCAACAAATAAACCAACTCCGGTGAAAACATAACCTCCTTCCTAGGCCTTCGTCCTTGATGGAGGTAATAAACTCCACAGCATGATGCTTTAAACCAGTGATTAATTAAGGTAGACGCAAAGTTACGTTTCGCCTGTGCCGAGGTACAATAGGCCTAATGCTAACTTAACCCATAATGATGTAATTATTTATAAGCTGCAACCAGCAGCTCTGTAGCTCACTCTGTCGGTCGGTCGGTCAAAAACCCCCCCACCCTTTGGCAGCCACAGTTTTCTCCCTAGGAGGCTGAAGTTTGGCATGGAGGTCAAGTGTGTGGGTGTGAACATTAATGAACATTTAATCCTCTGAGTAACTCCCAGAGGAGCATCCAAATTAAGTTACGAACTAGCCAGGTCAAGGGGTTAAATGCTTTTTCTTTTTTTCGAGCTGAATCCAACTCAGTTGAGCCTCTTCTCTCAAACAGGATGTTCGGACGTACCGTTAGCTAAGTCACCAACTGAAGTCTAACTGCTAGCTAGCTACCAGTTTTATAGAACATTAATCCTCTGATAAACTAGTCAGGTTTAGGGGTTAAATGCTAATTATTAAATATTAGTCCTCACCTGGAGTGTGTAGAAAAGGGGGAAACAAGGATGGTATGGTATGGTACTTCAGTTCAGTTGAGGTTGTTGCTGGGTGGATCCCCGAAATACAACAGTGCAGGTCTTCTTCCACAAAAGTTCATGAGCTGGAAAGGTGTGAAGCAGTAGTGTGTCCGGAGCATAGACTGTCTGTAAAGATGGACGACATGACAGCTCCCTAAAAGTGAACCCAAAACCTCGTTATCGCCCCCTGGTGGCCGGCTGCAGTAGCCTATAGGGCATAATAAAGCCTCAAGTGTAAGGAAGTAGGCTACAATAGGCTGCTTAAAGCTTCAGTAGGCAGTATATTTTTGGCATCATTGGGCAAAAATTCCATATTAACCTTTCAGCATATTGTAATTCAAGTGTTCTGAGAGAAAACTAGACTTCTGCGCCCCATCATGGCTGTTTTCAGGCTTTAGAACATCTAGTCTGTGACTTTGACCAATCACAGGTCATTTCATTGAGAGAGCGTTCCTATTGGCTGTTCCTTCAACAGACTTCACAATGGCGGCGGCGTCACAAACTTTCTCATTTTACAGCTAAACCGTGCACTACAAGATGATTCTGAAAACATTTGAGGCGAGAAATAGGCATTAACGTAACATAATATTGATTCATATTTGATCAGCGCGGCCTAGTTTGACCGTTTGGTCGGAGTTCGCGAGTGATTGACAGCCGGCTCTCATAGATGGCAGTTGGACAGCGGACCTCAGATCAGCTCTTACTGCTCGTTTTCCTCCGGTAAGTGAAATCTTGCAGATGCCGGAATACACAAAAGGAACATGATTTCTTTCAGGTTACCCGTTTCATGTATTGTACTGTCACGATATAGCGACTGTTTTATAAAAATAGCATTTTTGAATCATATTTGCTCCAATCTCGCCTACTTCAGCTTAAAGGCAGAAAGTACTTAAGTAAAAGTAAAATTACTAATATTTAAAAATATATATATACTCAAAAAAGTACACAACAAAACGACTTTGTTACAGAAACAAGAGTAAATGTAATTCATCGCTTCCACCCTTGAGTAGGCCTATGGGAGATGTGAATGATAGGCTACCTGTAGTATTTTAGCAACTCCACCAAAATCTAATAAGTCAGTTAAAACAGAGGATTCCCATGATTCATGTCTTTCACAGAGGAATCTTTGAAATATTGTTGTCAGCATTATATCCAAGCACTGTGCATGATATTATCTACAACATTATTATGTAAGTCTCAACATACCATTCAGGTCAGACACACTGGGTTGCATAATGCTTGGTTTTCATGCTCATGAAACTGATGTTGACGCATGTAGAGCTTTTTCAGTTTATTCTCGGAAACCTGTTAATTGCTTAGTTTGATCACAAACCTTCATATTTGCATGGTTTCTCCTGAAGATGCCCACTTTCTCTCTCTTTTTTTACACACACACACACACACACATACTGAACAAGAGAGCAGCTGGTCCTGAATCATTCTGACATCTGCATACAGTGTACAGGGACTTGTGTTGCTATATCAGGAGAGGCTCAGCTGAACTAACCCTAACCCATTCTCAACCTCGTCTGCTGTTTGCTTGAGACTGCCTGTAACTGCACTTTTATGGTAATAGATTTTCTGCATCTCTCTTCACACAATGTAAGCAAGCAATTCAGGGCACAGAGGCTCCGAGACACATTTATTTAAATAACTTTAAAAAACAGCAAGAAAGAAAACATCTATTGAACCTACAGCGTATAGGAGTGAAACGTTTTATACAAAAATATGTCATTTTGTCGGCCCAAACAATACATGATTATCATTATAGTTATACAGATCACTAATGAGACTACACTGAACATGCTGGATCTCCTGTACACGGTATATAAATATTTACAGTCATTCAACATGAATGCATTGTCATCACCACAAGCAAACTGTTTTTATATTTTCACCAATTCAACTATGTTTCAATATCATCAAATGATCACCTCTATTAACCGTCAGTTGGGGGAATCTGGTCAGCTCATCTCCAGTCGCTGAAAATAGAAGTTGATGGACAACACATTGCAATAATCATTGTTATTCAGTGTTTTTTTAAAAGCATGTTATCTGCAAACAGAATGCTGGCAGATGAATGAAATGACGTATTCACAACCCAATACTACCTAAAATTGCTCGTTGAAATAATACTTTCACGCCCCATTATCTCTGAGTTACATTTTGCTTGCTCAGGGATTATTCTGTCATTGCAATTTCGCAGTTCTGTGTCACGTTCTGCCTAATCATCCAACCAGGCGAATATAGACAGCTAACGCTGAATGTTTTTTGTTTTTTTACCACATCCCTCACTGCTCTGCTGTCCTCACCACCCTCCCTCGCTCCTGTTTGTCCCCCTCTTCCTCCCTCTCCCTGTGTTGTCTCCTGTTCCTGCTCTTCTTCATTTCCTGCATATGTTTCCATTTGCCAGCTCCTAACCCTCGTCCTCGGACCCTCGACGGCCTCTTCTCCTGCCACAGTGAATCGCAGTACTCCTCCAGAGAGCCAAAGGGAGAGCTCATCACTCTCAGGTAGTCTTTGTAGCGCTGGCGGGACTCCACGCCGTTGCGTAGCTCCACCGCGGGGTCTTCGCCGGGCTTGGGCTTCCCATCCAGTTGTCCGTGTGTGACGAGTTGTAGCGTGAGATGGAGGAGAGTGTGGGTGAAGTGTGTGTGCTCTTGAGCTACGCAGATGTACACGCCGGCGTCGGAGGTTTGGAGGGAGCGAATAAGGAGACCTCGATCTGTGTGTACGACACGATCGTCCAGCCTGACCTAGGAGACAAAAAGAAAAGAGCTTCATTATAAAGAACAATTCGCTTAGTACACAATATAATACAAAATCATGTGAAATACTTTCAGAAATCCAGATTAAAAGCTTTACTATAAAACAACAAGAAATTCCCTACCCCCAAGCGATCAATCAGAATGACTGCACATCACAAAACACCGGCTTGATACCTCCCGCCCTGTTTACACACGTATGCGTTCACACCTGATTTGTATCCAAGGTGTGTTAAACATGCTAATGACCCCTGAAACAGGAAACATATTGAATTGGGTGTGGTGAGTGTCACTCACAGCGTGGGGGGGCCAGGGGTCATTATGTGGTGTGGAGAGATCTTTAAATGCATGATGAGTGGACGCAGTGAGCAAAGGCTAAAGAAGGTATTTGGCAAAAATGTTGGTGTGTGTGTGTGTGTGCGTGTGCATGTGCGTGTGTGTGTGTGTGTGTGTGTGTGTGTGTGTGTGTGTGTGTGTGTGTGTGTGTGTGTGTGTGTGAGAGAGTGCTTGTCGTTAAGGTGTGAGGGTAAGTACTAATTTTATGGTCCGCTTTTTTCATTTAGCATCCACCATGATTCATCAGGTGGCATGGCTGCTGTCAGGGCCTAAAACAACACAGCTGCATTCAGAGGACAGAGAAAGAGCATGACAGTGTGTGTTCGTGCATGTGTGGATGCTTCAAAAGCATATATCCCACAGCCCTGCTCCGACCCCCCAGAGGTGTAAGTGATAAGAAAGCTAGAAGAGGCCCAAGTGTAAACTGCATGAAGAAAACACTGAATATTTGCCTGTTTATCCTTTTATGAACCTGTGTGTGTGTGTGTGTGTGTGTGTGTGTGTGTGTGTGTGTGTGAGTGTGTGTGTGAGGAGTTTCCAGATCTGACACTGATGATGTGTCGTCCAGCCAGAGGCAGACCCCCAGGCCTCGGAGGCTCTTTGGATCTTGACCCTCACCCACATTCGACTTACTAGTCTGTCTCCTATCACATTCTCATTTCCTGACACACCTGACTGACCTGACAAAACACATGGGAAATATATTAAAAACATAAAATCTCACTTATGCAAAGCCTCTGTGAAAACGGTGGAGACACCCCCCCACATCCCACCCCCCACCCTCCATCCAAAATCAAGGCATCTGTGACTAAATGGCAATGCCAGACATTCAAATTCACCCAGATGGTCTGTCTTTATTTGTGTACCTGTGTGTGTCTGTGGGTATCCATCCGGGCATGTAAGCCTACAAACTCGTGCAAGGAATAGCAATGCAGCTTTGAAGTGTATTGCACAGAGCTCTGTGTTTGTAGGGACACACACATGTGTATTTGTATGTGTGAACAAGCGTGCATGCATGTGGAGCAATCCAATGAAACACAGCCACTGAGTGTGGGTAAGTGTTTAAAAAGCTTTAAGCAAAGCTTAAGTGCCAGTTTAAGAACTTCCCATGCTTTCAGGAAGGCAGTGATTTATTCTAATGAGCACCATGGATGAAATTTAACATCATCCATGCTTTTCTTATTGCAAATTTTTCTAATGGGCCGGCATTCCAGGCTCCAGGAGGTGAATACACAAACAGGAACTAACAGATGCACACACACACACACACAAACATGCTGTGAGAAAGTCAGAGGAAATCTCTTCCAGCTCAAATCTTTAAGAGCTGACTGATGTGAGTGGATGATGAGAATAAGTGTTGGGGGCGGGCTGCAGGTGCTGCGAGCAGCTGGTCGAGGACGCCTTTATCAAAAGCCATCGGGAGGCAGAAAGTGTGGAGAGAAAACGGGGGAAAGAGGAAGAGACTGTGGGAAAATTGTGGGGACAACATGAAAAGTATGAGGAAGCAAAGTAGACGGAGTAAAGGGGGCGTGAAGGCAAGAATTAAGTGAGGAGAGATTAAGGTGGGACTGATGAGGGAGGCTGAGGGACAGATGAGGACAAAGGATGACAGACAGGAGGAAACAGAGAGGGGAGGAAAGCACACAAGGAGTGAGAGGTTCAAATCACCTGCTTCAACACCACACGTCCAGCTGTGAGAGCAGGTAGAGGGAAGCCCCGTCATCTGTGCTATAAGGGCCACTCTCAGAGGGCTTTGTGATAAATTCATCATAAAAACTGAATTTTCTTTGTCAACAGTGATAAACGTCCGGTGTTTTGGTTTAATATGGGTGTGGTACTAATATTCTTGCCAGTCAAGCTCCAGTTCGTAAAATGCATGTAATCAGGCTGCAGGTTTTTTTGTACTTGTCACAGCTGCCGGTAAACGCAACATTACTAACGTGTGGTAATGAAAGAGAAGGAGAGAAAACCATGACTTCACTGAAAAGAACAAAAGCAACAACAAAAGCAAGAGGCAGTGAAGTCATGTCGTGTACAAAGACGAGTCAAATAGCATCAATTACAAGAGAGCTATTTGAATATCTTCAAAGTTACAAGGTTCAGACAAAGACACAGAAAAACATGCCGTGCTACACAGTTCAAACTAAGACACGCACACACACACACACACACACACACACACACACACACACAGAGAGAGCTTATCTATTCCATCACCTGAAAAAGTACACAGATTGTGTTTCTCTGACCTCCAGCTTGGTGTGGTTCACTTGAACTCCTTCACTTTGTTTTGACTGTCAGCAGCATTGCTGGGGTTCAGCCAAGAAAACAATCAATCAAGAGCTTAATCGTAAATATAAACCCACATGAGAAAGAGTGAAAACGAAGTGAAAGAAGACGTATTCAAGCATTAAGAAAATCTCTCAAACTACTTCCTATTTGTCCTATTCAGTTTGAAATGTTTGTAGTCTAAAATGTTAATTAAATACTAATTTATTAGCCCATTAGTAGAAACAATGCGTCTTTCAGCCATGTATAATTATATTCTTTGTATAATTACGATTATAAATCCAAGCATTTGTGTTAGAGTACCAAAGACAAAAGGAAACTGTGTGTCTACAAACATTTGAGATGTTGGCTACCCTGCCAAAGAAATACATTCATTTATTTATATATTTATCTATTCAAGCAAAGGCTGTACTATAAAGCT
This sequence comes from Sebastes fasciatus, assembly GCF_043250625.1. Taxonomy (NCBI): domain Eukaryota; kingdom Metazoa; phylum Chordata; class Actinopteri; order Perciformes; family Sebastidae; genus Sebastes; species Sebastes fasciatus. The sequence goes on along the minus strand of NC_133798.1, from coordinate 25,907,081 downwards.
GTGTGTGCCCACTTAAATAGTAATTTTCTTTTCTTATTTATTATTATTATTTTAATATTTTAATGAACCATCTGGTTTCTTTAGGTTTCAGTCACTATCAGGACATTCTTCAAGCACAAAAGCAGCAATTTTAAGTTATATATCACGATAAATATCCATATTGGTCAGTATGACAAACTTGTGTAAAAGTTTTTGCTATACAAAGTACAGTGTGAGATCATTCCTCAGAAAAATCGGGTTCAGTTAGTCCCAGTGGAGGCTTGAAGTTGTTCTTTTTCTTTATAATCTCCTTATTACTTGACGCTTTGGCAATACTGTCCCTGTTACATTCATGCCAATAAAGCATATCGAATTGAACTGAAAAATTGAAGACAGTGAGATAAAGTTTCAGTCACATAGAAATTACAGAATTTTTATGTACGTGTTTCGACACAGCCAAACATCTTGGACGTTTTGCCATCATAAATACCACCGAACAGATTCTACACATTCTGCTGTATTGTCTTAGCTTCTGTGTCTGTCCCATGACAATCCTGAGGGAGGAAGAACTCCTGCATTCACTCCTTCATCACTTTGTCTAGAGTACAATAGGTCACATATCATCGCATGCCTCCACACACAAACACAGAAAACACCCCATTGTGTTCATTACCCCAAAACACATGGCCGTCCCTAGGGAGCGCTCTGTTATGATTTCTGCTGTAGGGGATCATAAAGAAACACACACACACACACACACACACACACACACACACACACCAAGGGAAACGCAGGGTTTTCTGCTGTGAGGGCCTATAAAGGAACACATGGGTCTTTAGTGGTCTCTGCACCTGTCAGTGTGTTTACATTCACCCCTGGGAGAGAGGACAGGGGACCAGTCGTGGGAGTAAATAAGTGTAGCGGAAAGTGGAGGAGGAGGAGGACTGAGTGGTACGAAGGCCACTCGCAGTGGGTGGAGGAAGGTTTGTATGTTTGGATAGGGGAGGGGAGGGAACTGAGGTGCTGAGTAAGCAGGTCGCTGTTGTCTCATTCAGGAGACGAGTGTCATCATCAATGAGTTCCTGTCCACACCTCAAACACAAACACATTAAAGTCTCTGTCCCTGTATGTCCTTCTCTGTCCACCATCCTGTCTCCCAGGATCCTCAGGAGTTTTAAAGTGACTTTGGTCCAATGCAATGACAATTAGCAAAAATTAAATAGTATGGTTTTGTTAATAAAGACTAAATATGCACCACTTTGCAACAGCTGGAAATTCAGCTTGCAGTACACCCTAAAAAGGGACATTTTCTGCACTCTTTCACTAACTAGTCCATCACTTGTTAAGTTTATTAAATTATTTATTTTTGTTTTAAGTAATGCTTTGTGTGAAGTCAGTATTTTATTCAGCTTTAGTGTACAGAACCTGTTTTCTGATCCACCACCTTATTTTACCATTAAGAACACAATTCAACTATAATCTCCCTTGAACCTACGGTGGCCCACAGGGAAAAACAGTTGCATTCCAGCATGAATACTTAATGCAAATGCAAAAATAAAGGTGAAATGCAATTATCATGTTCCTTTCCCCCCATTTCTCATATGCGTTAGATAACATCCCATCCCCTCAGGTGGGTCTGGTTTAAGTCATTCCTCACATTCCTCAAAACCAGAGGAGCTGCAGAAAATTTCAGAAAGCTCTGGACACTCATAAACATCAATAATCACCTGAATCAAGGAAGTAGTGAGACCCTAGATGGCTCCCTTATTACCTATAATTCCATCACAGATGCGACTTTTGGGTATTCAACTTTGTATACACTGTAAGCTGTGAGCAGCATCCTCCAGGTCCGAGCACTGCTTTTATCTTCCCCAAGATAAGCAGGACCTGCAGCAGTGTGATTTGTGGCACAAACAGTTGCTGATGGGTTCAAGGCTCAGACCTCACAGACGGGGAGGTCGAAGTCAAGTATGTTCTTGGATTCTTTGAAGTACTTATGTGAGAGAAAATGACTGCTACAGTGACAAATGTCTGTGTTTGGCCCCATAACTTCCCTCCTTTGTGACCTGGCTTGAAGAAAATGTAACCCCTCAGGTACAGTAAAGTCAAGAAAAGCACAAAGGTCCACCTTCAGACTTCAGAGAGTGACGAAAGAAAGAAAAGGAAGGAAAGGAAAGAGTGAGAGAGATAGTTTACACGTGTGTCGACGGGTGCACTCTCTGACCTCCTCCCTGCGTTCGGATCCAGGTCTCTGTATGTACCACCGGATTTGGGCCTGTTGAGATTTGGGAATACACTCAAGGAAGGTGGAGTTGCTCTGCACCCCATAGAGGATCCTCTCCTCTACCCGTCCCCCAACAAGACCTAAAGAAAACACAACAGTTATCAATACAAGGCTCTTTTCTCTGGTTCTAAATTAAGGTATCTCATGCAGGTTTCCTCTAGTGACTGGTTAAGTGATTCATTTATCTGTTCACTGGATGTATGTTTACTACGACGGAGTATTAAATCCACATTGAGGGGAAACAAAATCTGAGATTTCGAGAATAAAGTCATAATATTACGAGAATAATGTCATAACTTTACGAGAAAAAAGTTGTAATATTACGAGAATAAAGTCATAACTTTACAAGAAAAAAAGTAATTTCCTCCTCCACAAAAGAGGCAATTTCCCCCAGGTCCGTGTGGTTCTTTCTATGTAATAAACGCAGTTTCTTGCACAATCTTTTCAAGGTCCCAATACTTATGATAATGTGATGCTGATGTGCCAAAAGATGAAGTATTTTGTTATTTGTGAAACCTATACTAACTTCAGAAGATGCTTCACGATCCTCATTTTTCACACAGGCGGCACGCTGCTCTATTTCCCCTTAATAACAAGTCAAATTACTACTTTATAATATTATTACTTCAATCTCATAATAATACGACTTTTTTCTCTTAAACTTAAGACTTTATTCTTGTATTATTATGACTTTATTCTTTCATTTTGTTTTCTCTCAATGTGGCCCAAATACTACGTCGTAGTTTACTGCTTGCATAGACAAAAACAAAGACAGATAAAGGCTGAACTTCTTCAGAGAACAAAGTCTACGTACTGTCTTCTGTGTCCCAGCACTGACTTGCTGGGTCTCCATGCTTGATGTCTTGTCTTCTGGCTCGCCTGGACCACAAACACACAACGTTTATTAAGATTACAAGTTCATGTCAATTTTGAAAGCAATGTCACCGAGATTTTCTTGAAGTGCACAAAACGACTTTACTCTGTCTTGTTTCAAGATGTTGACACTTTGCCTAAAACACTGCAGATTGATTTTTATTTTCCCACATAAATGTTGTAGTAAAAATTGTAAAATAAATAAATAAATAAAGTTTCTTTGGCCTCTAGCTTTGTGTCGCTCACTTGGGCTCCTGCAGTTTGTATTGATTTCACCTCCTCCACCTCCAGTCCGCCCTGTGTGATGGGACATCTGTAGCCTACACTCACTGACACTGTGGAGATCAGCTTTCAAAGAGCCCTGGAGACCAAACGCAGGGCCTCCACTGTTCCACAAACCATAACAGCATCCCCACTGGCCAATAATATGGCAGCGTGGCCTCTAACTGCAGGGTATAGATTCTGTAGAGCCTCGATTCGTGCAAGCAAGCACACAAACAAAATACACAGGCACACATGCAGTACGCACACGCATGCTTGTGGACTGCACTCTAGAAGTGTGGAGTGACAGTAGCATTAATCAGCTGAGGAACAGCATCGACCTGATCAATACCTCAAACGGTCTAACACCGTCTGGCATGGAGAAAATGCAGAAGAGGTGGTGAGAACCAAAATAGAAAACATATTAAGTAAGAACTAAACTCCGCCTGACAGTCCCAGAATAAAGAACCAGCCCCGGGAATACAAACACACACACACCATGGAGAAGTAGGGCAACAAAGGGTCAGTTTAAAGCAGTTCATAGATAAACTTTTTATGCATCCACACCGGCAACTGCTGTGGCCAGATGCATTATGTTTCCGGGGGAAAGGGAATTTCTTTAAAATTGCCACAAACGTCCATTTGGACTCAAGGATGAACGGATTAGATTTGGGTGGTCAAAGGTCACTGTGGCCTCACAAAACATGTGTTTGGCCACAAATCAAGAATTCATAAGCTAATTATGACAATTTCACACAAATGTCTAACAGGATAAAATGATGAAGTGATGACATTTTGAACAGACATGGATGCAAACTGCGACTTGACTGGTTGGCGAAGGCATACAACCGCAAAGTGGTAATTCTAGTTTCTGTAAACGATGCTTTGCCACATCAAAATCTCTAAAAGAATGACAGCTCTGCACACCTGAGAGGAAGTAAATTTAAAAGTAAATATAAAATAGTACATTTTGAATTTGCATTGTGAGTTTTGTGCTTATGTGCGAGAGTGTGTCCAGGTTACAAATGGTGACATGTTTGATTTTGTAATTTCCCGTAAATGTTCTGATCTGTTGTGCAAATTTGTGTGGAAAATGTATCTTCTTGGCATTTTAACTAACAGCGTTTACTCTGCATGTTTCTAAGTGGTGATATAATGGGTGATGTGAAGCAGTGTACAACTAAATAACTCTGTACAGTGAAGCTACCAAGTTACCGGGCCTGTCCTTTTTCTTACATCATCATATAAGAAGTGAGACAGTTTCACAAATCAACACTGGACACTCCATCTTCTTTCCTGTTTCCAGAGATCTGAGCTTTAACAATGCCACTTATTTTTACTGTGAATGTATGCATTTGAACAAAAAAAGTATTAAAGAGATACATTCTCATACTTAATGGGTAATGCTATATACTCTGCAGAGTGAATTGTCAAGAGTTTAGCGTACCTCTTGGATGCAGGGATGTATCGTGAGCATGTGTGTCCGTCCCAGGCGCAGTAGGGGTCTCGTGCCAGGCAGCATTCAGCACAGGCTTGGCCATACAGGTGACATCTACTGAGGGAAACCTGGGCCAGCCCTTCACTTGAACCCACGAAGAGCTGTTGCTGTAGTGAAACACACACCACCACACTGTGCTTTAGGGCAGTAAAACATACAGACTCAAGTTCAACTTCAAATTTATTATGCATAAGGAAATCCCTTCTGTCTTCATATATCAAAACTTCCTCAGGGTTCCTACTGTGAATTAAGCTCATGAATACCTGGGGGTCAAGGCTTAATAACAATAAGACTCAAGACTCAAAATGTCAAAACCTTAAACAGACATGAAATAAACCACATTCTGAATGTGAGGCATTTTTTACAGATGTGACTCCGCGGATCAGCTCTGACTCGTCTGGAGTTAAAGAGATTCCTGAACAGAACTTCCAAACAACCTCTAAAAAACACTGGCGAGCCCGCACACACAGACACACGCACAGGTCAAACACTGCTGGAGATTAATGGGAGCATTGATTGGGGTTGAAGTGTCTACTGACACCCCTGACCCTAAGATAATGAGGCAGAAGAGGGAGAGAGAGCTACAAGAGAATGATGACGGCTAAAGAGAGAGAGAGAAATTGAATTGATGAATGGATCGGGGATAAAAAACAGGATGTCTTGTGCCACATCAGGCACACACAACTGAATGCACGTGGCATGAATGAAGGTAGAGAAATAGTGTGGGAATAAAATGGATGAGAGTGAAGCCTAACCTGTTTAGAAGACATCTCCATACTTAGGATGGGAGTGGGAACCTGCAAAAAGTAAAACAAACAAACTTTACCACCTCAATAAATATACACTGCTGCGGTGCTGTTTGAGTAAAAACAGCAGATGAGTTTGTTGATTAATAGCTGAGAAAAATCCATCAGTGTTGCACAGTTTTCACCAGAGGCATGATGAATATTTCACTGTCTGATGACTCAACTGTCCCACCGAGGACAGATAGAGAACAGTTGGCATCGTCTATCAAAAAAGCTTGTAGCGAATGAAACTGTGTGTGTGTGCGCCTGTTTTCTGTATTTGTGTGTGTGTGTAGCCGTGTTGCGCACAGAACCTGGAAAACTTGAAGTTCTTCAAGCACCACTTCCTCTGTTGACCAATTCTCCTGAGTGATGCTCACCACCTTCAGGATCGAGCCGACGTCTACGACAGAGAGTGAGATAGGAAGCAGGAGGGGTGATGGGGATGAATCAAGTAAACCACACAACATGAATTTTTCATTCAGAATTGAATAATGTAAAACAGCCTGTGCTGTATTGTTTTCATTAGTGTTGGAAGAAATATTAAGACCTTTAACTTAAGTAACAGTAGCAATACTACAGTGTAAAAGCACATTGTTAGAAGAAAAAGTCCTGCATTCAAAGTCTTACGTAAGTAAAAGTTAGAGCTGTCAAAGTTAGTGTGATAATACTAATTCGTTTTAACACCACTAATTTCTTTAAAGCATAAACATGACTTGCAGTTTTTAGGTTGTAGCAGGCTCTTAAAGCTAGAGTGATGATACTGGTATCATATGAAACTAGAAAACTTAAGAAATCCATTGGTGCCAACCATGTCTTACTAGCTTGTCATGAAGGAGGCTATGTTTGAGCATATTTTTATGCTAAATGCAGTACCTGTGAGGGTTTCTGGACAATATTTGTCATTATTTTGAGTTGGTTATTGATTTTAAATAATAAATATATACATATATTTGCATTAAGCAAGCATATTTGCCCAATCCCATGTTGATAAGAGTATTAAATACTTGACAAATCTCCCTTTAAGGTACATTTCGAACAGATACAAATGTGTGATTAATCTTGATTAAATATGGACAATCATGCAATTAACCGTGATTAAATATTTCAATCGATTGACAGCCCTGGTAAAAGTACAAAAGTATTAGCATCAAAATATACTTACAATATCAAAAATAAAAGTATTATTGAATTATAATCAGTGATGCATGTGTTCATCACTTTAATGTTGCAGTTGTTAAAGGTGTAGCCAAATTTAAGTACGTTATATACTGCTGGGTAACAACAATACATGTATTGGTTGATCCATATTATTTTTTTTAATAAATAATTTGAATATGCAAAGTAACTAGTTCCTAAAGCTGTCAAATAAATGTAGTGGAATATAAAGTACAATATTTGCTTTCAAAATGGAGCGGAGTAAAAGTATAAAGTAACATAAAATGTAAATACTCAAGTTAAGTACAAGTACTTCATACATTCACCACTGGTTTTCATATCCAAAGGAAAACACAGTGTTCTCTAAGGCACCAACAACATTTTAACACTGGGCCATTCTCAGACTTTGGTTTGAGAATTGCTGTGTTAAAATGAACAAGTGACCTGAGACACGATACTGGATCCGAGTGCAACCTAACATTTATTCATTTTTACAACTGCAAGACCATAACAGCATCAGCAAAATCTGTTTAAGGCCGAGGACAACTCATAGTGATCTAGTGCCCTCTGCTGGTCAAATACTGAATTTCAAGAGACGACTGAGAGGAGAGGTGTGTGACTCACCTGTTCCCAGAAACATGACCTCATATTGTCCGTCTTCCGCCAAAACTCTGTCCACCACAACCTTAGTCAGGGTGTAGTCCACTCGGACGCGTGTGAACACGGGTCGGCCAGTCAGAGGGTAGACCGAGCGATACATGAGAGGGTGGAACCGAATGAAACTGACCACCTCATCTGGGAAGTCTTTGGTGGTCTTGATCCTTGGATCATATGTCTTGCTGGGACACTGAAGGAGAAAAACAAAACAAAATGTTTATCTTGTGTAAAAGTTTCACAACCACAAGATGATTTCACTCCATGAATTATTTCTTTTCAGTTAACTGACTAGAGGTTTCTGTCTGACAATCTAACAATGTAATGGTGCATGTCTCCCTCTGGTGGTCAAATGAAGAACAGCAGGAGGCAAAGCACATCTGGAACATCTGTGTCACTCCGGCTGTATACTATACATAGACTGTATATCTTTACAGTCCATGATACTATAGCTCAAACAGCTGTACACCTGAAGCATACACTGAGTTCTCCCTTGATTACGTTTTTGTAAACAAAATGAAAATCTGATTAACATGTGGAGTAACCTCACTGAAGCCAAGGTTGTGTCATACATCATGTGCAGATGTGAGCATGCATACCCTGCAGCATCTTGAACATTTCACCCTTGAATCCACCACTTTTAAATTAGGCCATGTTTATTATTCTGTAATTAGCAAGAAAGTTGAGGATTTTATTCATCTAATTTGAGAATCATATTTAGCTAGGAGCGATCAAGTATGAGCCATCCGTTTGTTTCCGTGCTCTTCAAAGGGCAACGCACCGTTCCAGGACGGGGATACGGTATCCTCCCCTCGTATTCTACCCATCGATGGTCGGGCCCCTCCTTGTGGGCGTACGGTCCGTTAAACGCGGCCCTTATGTCCGTCATGCTGTACACACACACTGCTGAGCCACGGAAAATGGAGCTGAGAGGAAAGAGGAAGCAATAGACCAAGTTAAGGTTGGGGAAGAAAAGGAGAGACCACGGGTTGTGTTGATGATGGTGTGAGGAATACCTGGAGGTGGTGAAGACTGCATACACTTTGGGGTTTTTGTCATCTCTGGTAGGGAGCAGAAAGATGTCCTCTATACGAAAGAGGCGAAAGAACATAAAGGTTATTTGTTTTTATTAACTTTATCTGCACAGAAAAGATTTTTCTACCACGGTGCCACTGCTGGCATAATTGAAAATGATGTCCCTTTCTAAAGTGCACCAGATCCTAATAGGTAAAACTCCAATATTTTTATTCTCATAATCACTTACGGAGCTCATTGAAGTGTGTGTCCACTCCGTCCGGTCCGGGGATCGAACACACCAGTCTGGTTTTGAGGAAGGTGGTCCATTTATTGGTCAGACTCCTCAGCCCACCCACATCATTCTGAAACACAACCACATACACTGTAACAAAACCATAGTCGGCACAGTGCAGCTGTCCAACATGACCAAAAGACGACCACAATTAATAGACACACACTTAACCACAATCCCGCTGTAATCCATCTAATGGACTTAAAACCAGAGACAACACTCAGCATCGCAGCCTGACTCCGATTTCCTACACTAATGAGCAAAAATAAACAGGTGAACCTCATGCCTCTCGTTTGGATTTGCTTATTTAACCGGCACAAAGGAGACCTTCTTGTTAGTATAATGACGGTCGGCAGTGATTGAAAAGAGAGAGGAAAGAGAAAGAGAGGAAAACGGAGAGAGACGACGGAAAAACATCAAAGGAGAAGAGAAACAAATGGAAGTGCAGCATGTTGGAAGAGAGAGAGTACTAAAATCAAGTGAGGCTGCAGACTGATAATACAGGTTTTATCTTAGCATATGAATTGCTGTTTTAAGTAGCAACCTTTGATTGACCTATTTGTAAGAGCATTCAAGTGCACCTCTTTGTAACGCATAGAAAAACTTAGGAGATCCTCCTTATTAAAGTTGGCCAGTGCACTGACTAAGCGGTATGGTTCAACACACACAAAACCGCACTTGTGTTTAAAAAAATTTAAGCACTTTAATGAGGATGTTTCACAATGGTGATAATCTTCAAAGAGGATTAAAGAGAAGTGCCCTCACTCCTTCTACATGCAGGGAAAAACACACTTACACAAAAACAGAGGGCTGTAATCCAGAGGAATCTCCTTCCAGTCTGCCTTACAGCTTACTCCCAAGTCATAAACAGGCTGAAAGCTTTTTTCTAAGAATGTAGCAATAGGCCTCCGAATGCTAATAGCAAACTGCTGTGTGGGCTCGTCCCATTTGGGATGACTAATGGTACACTGTATGGTATCATGAATCTATTCGGCCCTCAGTCAGTCGTGCAGTGCCCATCCAAGCTTGCAGTTGTTTTGACATGCTGTCAAATACAAATTAATGGGCACCGAAACATGACTTCTCAAACGTCTTGTAGCAACTGAACATTTGTGTTGACAAAATGGCTCTGTCTTGGTATGAATTTGAAGTTTGGCATTGTGCTTTTAGCAATAGACCTCTGAATGATGACTTGTAGCTCTCATTCCAGGAGAGGCTGAATGCTCTCACTGTAAAATGCATCTGCCAAATTAACATAATCTCATGTAATGTAATGATACCACACAAAATATTCGTTATCTTTATCACCCTTTTAATAGAGAATGCAAATCCTTTGGGAAAAAAATTACGACAATGACACGGCGCAAAGATCTACATCGATCTCAGTGACAATGTAGGCAGCCGCTTTAAGAATGCCCTGTCAGCAGGGCACAAAGGAGCTAAAACCACGATTTACTGCCCCTGACAGACTCTTTCAGATGATTACAAAAGAAGAATGTATCAGGAAAGCCTCCTCCTGGGGGACATAAAACACTTCTGTAGTGGCCGACACAAAGATCCTTATCCGATCAGATCACTGTAGGAGTTATGCCCCCTTCACACACTCTGTAAAAGGTCTTGCACTCCTACCGTCTTTCTCTATAGTCCCACAATATCGCACCTACTCTATCTTCCAAGCAACATTTCTCTCATTACCAAATGAAGTCCATGTACAAGTATCCTACTGGGGCTTTCACTCTTCCATCCCCTTCTTTCTCCACCTACCTCCCACTTTCCACACCTCTCCCGTGCAATACCTCACCTTGCACACACGAGCCACTCGAGACAGGATGCTCTTGTCGTTTCCGTCCCAAGACACCTCGCGGAAGAAAAAGTATATCTTATCATCATCTGGATTGTAGGTGTCTGCAATGGGATGAGCAGATATAAACCTGGCCTCTGAAGACACGGAGAGGAAGAGAGAAAGAGAGAGGAGATTGTTAAAAATAAGTCAGGTAATGGATTTGCCATGCGCTGCAGCCTCGAGGTGGCATTAACACTACACTTAGCACATGTTTATTTACAATCTTGCTCCGTTTCTGCAGAAAGGTGTGATTTATTACCCTTTCTATTTACAAAGCTAAAGCTTGGGCTGCACATAAATCTTCAACTCGCCGTACAGTTGGACTAATACAGTGATTTCCAGGATATTTAGGTTAGTTTAAAAGCAGTTTTGTTTATTCTTCTATGATTTTCAGCCTGTCTGGAGGTGTCTGTTAGGCAGCAGTGTGGCATAGAGATCATCTTTAGCTAGAACTCCCAGGTTCAAATATTTACCCTAATCATGTGTCCCCAGTGTGAAACAGCATTCAGATCATTTAATTTCAGCTTTAAGCACGATATTGACATATTATCACCTTATAAAGTTGAAAAAGTCGGCAAAAAGTTGCTCATTTACACATCGAGCAGACACGGAGCAACTTAAGGATTCATTTTGGAGTCGTGTTTCTGGACACCCAATGAATGCAAGACCAATATTAACTCTCCGTCTTGCTCTGCTTTGGTCTCCACCAACACCAAGTCTGTTTAGCGGCTAAATGTTCCATTATGTTCACCAGCTAGTTGCTAACTTTGTCTGCTGTTTGGTGCTGGACAGGTAGCATACAGCGGGGTTATCAGAGCTTTCTTTGCTGGAAACAGCTGCCTCCTGCAGCAGGAAATTAGGTTGATTAAAGTGGTTTAGAGAACAAAAACAGTAAAGTTGCCGTAAAACTAAAAATGAAAGATGATAAAACACTCTGTAGAGCTGAGGAGAACTGCAGAGCTGGGTGATAATTCTCTGTGGGTCACTGTGAGCGACAAGTATCATGTTAGACACAATCTTTTGACCTGTTGTTATAAAAATATTGATTATTACAGCTTTAAAAGACAAGAGGAACAAGAACAATGAATTCTATACATCAGTCATTCCCAAAAACTGGTCGCAGGAAATTTCAGAATTTCTTTCTGTCGTCTTTTATTTCACATAGATATCTGCAGAACACCTTTTCACCACATGAGGGAGCCTGAATGTTCCTATTGTTCTGATAATTGTAGCCAACTTATAACATTGAATCTAACATGAAAGGCTAACGTACATTCTGTCTGTTTTACTGATGAGAGGAACTGATGAGCCTGTCGACTCCGTCTAAATTAATTTATTTGGTGTCATCTATAAAGTATTTAACATGTGTATGTGTTTTTAAAAACATGCATAAAATCAGGTTGTGATTTATTAAATCTATATCTCTTTGATATGGCTGGTTTAGCTATTCAAGATTAATATAAGGTGATGTGGAAATAGCAGTAAAAATGGTCAGGAACGTTCATTTACCCACAAATTCGCTCTTCTCACAATTTATATATAAGGCCTTGTGAGTTTTGAGTTGGGTTGCAGTAGTTTGGCATTTTTCAAAAGTGGGTCCCCAGAAAAAAAAACACTGCGGTGTTTGAGAAACACTGCTATACATGATGTAGGATATAGCAGAGGAGAAAGGGGACGCTCAACAGCATGTTGCCATCAGTGTCCTGATTCAGGCGGGAACTCGTCCAAAAGACTTACAGTAAGCGTTGCAGTGACATTACATCAACATTAGCTCAACCCCTAGAAGCCGAGCCAACCACCAGAGGGTGATTCCCCAACTGGAACAGCTTAATGTACGACTGCTAACACGCTCGACAGAAGGTCATTGTTAGTCCTGCAGCGCTGCAAAGATGTTCCACAGACTCTCAGGAACAGAAACACTGCAAGAAGTGATGTGCTCTTTCTTTCTGTCTGTCTGCCTGCCCTGCGCCAACACATGCCGTATACACACACTTAGAGAGAGAGAGAGAGAGAGAGACGTAATTACTCCAAACATCTCTGACTGTGTGGTTGTGAAATGTGGAGACCATGTGTAAGGATTTAGATCCCGGTGACAACTGTTGATACACGACAGCCCATCAGTGGCTGTAAAACACTGGAGACCGGAGATGTATACAGAGAGAGAAGAGACTCCCTCCTCTGTGATGACTGTGCAATCCCGTGTGTGTGTGTAAATGTGTTGCGGTTGTGTGACTAAGACTGTGAATTTTGTGGCACACTGTAAATTCCCCCGTAGGTGCGGTCCCTGTGCAACTATGGCATTCATATAAAAGTTGCAGCTAAATGAATAAGTGGGCTGTTTCCTCCGCACTGGAATGTCAATAACCATCCTGAGGGCACAGAGGGGCTCTTTGTATCAGTAGACTAGAGAGGCTGGAAGTTTGGAGAAAAAGCAATAACAAGTTTTGAGAGCACTCAGCGTGCTAATGTGGATATGTGCAAGCATGTGTGTACCGTTGATCCAGTACTCTTCAGACATGTCCGTGCGTATGTAGTGCTGGTCAGGCGGAGGGCCGAGGGAGCGTGTGAACGTCGTGTCTTTGCCCAGGAAGTCTGACGATGTGCCCGCATAAAGATACTGATCTGGATCAATTACAGACACAGGTCAATCAATTAATCATCACTTTAAAATATACAGAAAAGAAACCAGCGAATATAGAACATTATTGTACATGAAAAGTCAAATAACAGTTTGCATTATTGTTTAGCTTTTACCATTCCTAACCTCAGTGAACCCACGTACAAAAACACAGACTGAGAAACATTTCAAGAAACAAACACATGATAGAGAGATAAGGCTCAAAAGCACATGTTGTTTATATGGCTCTGCCAAGTAAATGTGTTGTTGCCTGAGAAATGTCTGCTTGCCTCTTTCTTTCAAAATAATTTGCAGAAAAGTACTGGGAAAACAGACACATGAATACAAATTTACTCAAACAATTGAGCGGAGAGTTGAGGAGAAACATCATTTATTCTTGGGTAAATGGTGCTGTGCAGCAATAAAAGTCTGGCGCACGACAGATAAGGCAGGCAGAGGACTGCCAGAGTGTTGTGTTGTATTACCTGTGAGGACTGAGGTGAACGGCTGCAATGGATCAAAAGGACATTTCAACCTGCCAGACTCCACCGTGCTAGACAGCAGGTGAAACACACCATCCTGAGAGACGAAAAAGGAGAGATAATGTCACACTTTCACAAAGTTAAATCCAACTCCTGAACAGTTATTCCTGCTGAGATTCACTCGCTCACATCTACTTTACCTCTCTGTGGCCAGTGGCTTCAATGAAAGCACAGCTGGGTTGGAAAGATCCCGTCCCACAGGCGTAGACGTGGGTTCGATTGAAGTTGTGGAGGACCCTGACAAAGTTAGCGCACTCCAACTAGGACAAGAGCAAGGATGAACTATTATCAGAAGTCTGATTGCACAGGAATACTGTATATTATAACACAAAATGGTGTAAAGATAGACGTAGAATCGATGTGATTTTTGTCAAGAAGCGACTTTCTTTAGAAGCACTTACATTTGCATTTTTGCCTGCCAGTTTGCACATATCGACTCGGTCCCGGGGAGCAGGCCAGTGAATCTAATGACAGATGAATAAACACATGTCATAATGTAGTATGTAAGCTGTCAGTCATAGTAATCCTGTTTTAGCATCTCTATACTGGCTACTTGTGCACTTTAGAGTAGAATATTTTATTTTATGGATGACTTTAAAGGGTAGTATGAGTAAGCGCCTGACCCCCTAACCTGATATGAGCCTCAGTTATCCTTTTAGTGGCTCTTAAAGGCTAAAAACAAGAGGAGACCAGGTCTTTTCCATAAGGGACCCTCAAACTGCAGGTTCTTTATTCTGTACCAAATCCCTTTCATAGACACAATATTTTGCTTTTACGGTAATTCTTCTTCTTTTTCCCTCTGAACTTTTATGTTTTTTATTCAGTTATTTTGTGTTGTGTTTCCCTTTGGTCTATACATTTTCCAGTGTAACATTGAAAAGTACTATATAAATCAAATTTCCACTCCTCGCCTCTCTCTTGACCATTTTGGGGATTATTAAACAACTGCTCTCAGCTGTACAATGATTAACACCTCCAGGTGCCGGTACGAGGAAAACATTGGACGCATAGCATCCAGCGATTCAATGTACCCCTCCATGTTCACACATGTGTTATAACAGGCTTATGTGCTTAGCGTGTTACCTCCCCTAAATCCTACCAAGGAGAGCTATCGCCAAACTTATTCATGGGTCTACAGAGCCCGAATACGCATGCAAACACACCGGCACAAATGTTAAAACATCTCATGATTCTGACTCATTGCATGCCGCCGAGGAATTCATACAGAAAACCAGTGTTACGGCGTGATGTGTTGACTGAGTACGGTGCGGGACAGCTGAAGGGCTTGAACTGGTTTTGAACGCCAGAATATGAAGTGATCAGTGGCCTAGTTTTACCATAACATATAGGGATATTTAAAGACTCTGGTAAAAATTTTACAGCTATCTCCTGGAAATGAAGGTGGGAACAACTAGAATGTTTGCTAGCGGAATATTTGGTCGTGTTTTAGAGCCCGAGGGTCCCTTTTCGAGGTATGCCTCTTCATTAACTGATAAACACCAGGATTGCTTTTCTAGATCATATTCACCATCGAGGGCTGGTCCCAGAGGGCTGAGAGAATTAGACATTTGGTGCATATCTCCCTGGCATCAGTATCAATGACCAGAGAGGTAACAAAAAGGCAACACTTTGAGAGCACGACTAAGAGTTAAAACAACCAGATAAGGATCAAATAAACACACTGTCGTCCCACTTGCCGATCAACCTCAGCTGCATAAACACACACTCACATCTACAAACTTTAACATGTGGCATCCGTCCAAATGCATTTGTGTATTTGTGTGAACTTGCGTACTCCGTAAATGTGTATATACTTGCGTGTGCCCTCCACCAGGATGACCCTGACCTCGCCAGACAGACGGTTTCAGACTGCTGTTGACTGAAAGGTGAGCTCTTCTCTAAAACAATACACGGCTGAGTGCATTTCAGCTTAGCAACACGGTAATGGAGAAAAAAATACCTTACATCACCTCAATTAATGGCAAGACAGGTATAAGTGTGATGAGCTGAAGTTGTCTCTACAATAATGAGCCGCTCGCCGCAAATAAGAGAGGTTATCAAGACGTCTCAAGTGACTCCAAGCATGAGTTTGCATGTCTGGAGATTGGGATACTCCATCACCCTGTTCAAACTTGAATTTTTCACAGCACAATCCTGCTGTCAGAGGGTGTGGGGGATTCTTGAAACTGCTGTAAACACTTCAAAGTCTACCTAAACAACCTCTCAACTATAGCAAATGGCCTGAACAGCTACAAACCCCAATAGCTGCTGTTTATTTATTGCACTTAAAGTCATTCTTTGCCTCGTTTTTCTGTCTGAGTTTGGATCTATATCCTTCTACTGTATATATATATAATTTGCACATTCTTCTGTGTACCTTTCTGGGGGTTCTGGCCAGATTGTCAGGGTCAAACAGGTAGATGTGATCCCTGGCTCCCAACAGAAGACGCCCTCTCTCCTCATCCAGCAGCAGCGAGTGGGAGTGGAGGCCATCGGAGGGGCCCATAAACACAGACACGCTGCCGGCTTGCAGCAGTTCTGGCACAGAGAGAGCGACAGACAGACATAGAGAGACAAACAAAGATTTGAATAAATCCCTGCAGAACAGTGTACAATGAAGCTTGCATTTAAAAAAAATGCACCATCTAGAATTGAATTACAGTACGTTGTAAAAATGATTTCAGCAGGATTACCCTGTCAAGTTCACTCATACCAAAATCCCAAAGACAAGCACTGGGTTTCCTCTTCTAGAGAAAAAAACATGTCTTGGCTTGACATGAAACTAATCCTTCGTGGTTCAACACCTCAGCTGCACATGCTGATAGAGATGAGATACAGTAGCAGGAGAATTCAACAGCACACGACTTCAGTGGATGCATTATCAGATATCTTCCTCGGGAGTATTTTCGTCCCTACTTCATTAACCATCTCAGGTTAAAAGCAGCTGTTTAAAAAGGAGGTGGCGCCTCTATTATTCTAAAACTACCAGCACTTTCCTGACTAGACCTCAGACCGCAGATGACTGAACATCTTCATTAACATGAGCTGTGGCTGTACCATATGACACTATGAGATAAGGTCATGATAAGAGCAGGTGGAATACCTGTTGCTCACCCATTAAATGATAGTTTGCTGATGACTTGTATGTGATTTATAGTGGTAGCATTTTAAATAAGCTGTATATAAAGTCTTAAAATATACTGTATATGGGCTGTTTCTGTTACTATCGACTACCAGCTTCCACGGTCCATTTCTGGGAGCTGAACACTGACTCCATTCTCAGCTCAGTACTGTGTCCTTGATCTCCTTGATCTGAGGAAATCTCCTCTATCACCAGGCTCTTTTCACTGCACCAGTATAGCAACATGCCTTGAATAAACACTGGCTCAATGCGGGGGAATCCTGTGGGAGTCACTCTGAAAGGATTGACATTGTGATTACCCTCTTGGTGTGAAGGATTGGAGAGGTTACCAACCCTCAATATTTGAACTTCTAGGACCCCTCCACACCACGCAATCCTGCTTAATACCTCCTCCTATACACAAGCTCACACACACACAGCACCCCCACATGCTCATATCTCTACACCCCTACACACACATCATGCCTCCAGCAGACTAAACCTCACAGAGAGATTAGGCCTGCTAGCCCTTGGCTAACTCTAATCTGCTCTGTAAACACATAGCACCGTGAGCCCATTGAAACAGCCTGCTTAGCTGTTGATGCTTAGCATAGCGCTCCACACCTTTCTCCAGAGAAGAGCTCTCATCCTCCCTGAACAACTCTCGATTAGCTCCTCTGCTGGAGCTCTGAGGCGCTCTCATCCACACATTTATTTGAGTAAGACACATCACTATGTCGGCTTGATGCCAACAGCTCTATAATACTATAATGTCTGCTATTATAGAAGTGCAGACTACCTAACACGTGATGAGTGAGGTAAAGCTTTATATGTAAAAGATACATTTCTTTAAAAGGTACAGTGTGTATGATTTGGCGGCATCTAGTGGTGTGGTTGCAGATTGCAACCAACTGAGTACCCATCTGCTCACTGCTCCCTTTCCATGACTGTGGTAACGTGAGCTGCAGAGTGCAAAACCGTGGTAATGTCGTTCGCCTCGCTCAGAGGCCATCCTTACCATTATAACACTACTTTAGGAGCAACGGAAGTCAGGCAGCGGCTGGTGGTATCACGGTTTTGCACTCTGCGACTCACGTTACCACAGTTTCACAAGCATGTCGGAGAACTATGGTGGCCTTCAGGTAACGTAAAAAAGGGGAAAGGCTCTCACTAGAGCCAGTGTTTGGTTTGTGCAACATGGCGGACTCCGTAAAGAGGACCGGCTCCCTATGTGGATATGAAGGGCTCATTCTAAAGGCCCTGACATCAGTCGTCGGTCAGATTGGGGTCATCGGTGAGCGTCCGTTGCCCTAGTTTTTTTTGGTGTGTCTCGCACAGTCGACTCTAGTCTGCCCGTGTCAGAGGTTTTTCCAGCCGATTCAGCATGTTGAATCAGCGGAGGAGCCCGTCGGTGAGAGAAATCACTCTGATTGGCTGTTCAGCTTAAACGAATCAGAGCACGAGAATAGAAACCGAAGTGAGGAAAGCAAGCCAACGAGCATAGTCAAGAGGAAAAACCCAGAAGGCTCTTTTCATTTTTCATTTACATCTCATCTGATCATTCCAATACACGGATATTTTCACAACGACATGGCCATCTGGAATGAAGCTAAGTGGTGAGTGAGAGTGATGTGAAAATGGTCGGCAAACGCTGCTTTATTTCATGTACGTATCATAACAACGGCTTGTATATCTGCCGTCCTCGGTCTTCCAGTTTCCCTTTTTGAATGACAAAAACAGACTACTGCGAACTGCTGATGTGGAGAGTTATTTCTTTCCTCCGTGCTAACTGGTTGTCGGCTGTAGGCTTTGCGGTGTGTTTGAGTGCAATTTGTCGGCCAAAACAAAGGCGGCGTGAGGCGACGCAGCTCTCGGCCTTCGTCACCACTGGTTGTTTGATGTCGGCTTTGTGTGTTCCCAGCTTAAGCTAACAAAAACACAACGATTGTTAGTTTCAGGTGATTATACACTAATGAAAACATAGTTATGAAAATGATATTCCATTTCCGCTAATAGATGTTACACATTGTTCCTTTAAGATCTATAATACTGTACTATAATGCCTGCTATTGTAGAAGTGCAGACCACCTAACACAGGATGAGTAAGTTAATGCTTTATCAGCCACATCGATGCCTTTTGTCTGAAGGTTGAAGTTGATGTAAGAGCATGAAGTGGAAAAGATACACTGCTGTAATGATACTTTACATGAATCCGCCATATGAGCTGGGAGAACAGTCACATTATTTAAGCATGAGTTAGAACAATACTCATTAAAAGTACCTACTGATGATAGTACTGAGGCGAGGCCGCTGTTTTCATGTTGCATGATCACAGCCTTGGTCTGCCATTATTAATATGCAGCGTAGGATGTTCTGTCCATGGTTTCATAAGACACAGAGTAACGTCACCACCAGTAATGTTGATAAGAACTCATAAATAAAGAAACTAAAACAGATGAGCTCAAGAACAGTCAGATTTATCACTGAAATGTGTTTTGATTTGCTCTGACTAAGCAAATATGTTCACGAAATGGAGGTTCGGTATTGAGCAACTGTTTACAAGGAACACGTTCTATTTTCTTTACTGTATGTGAGTGATAAATTGCAGCTTTTGAGTAACACAGGCCAGAAGACTAAGGACAGAATGTGGAGCAACTTAGTCATTTTGGTCTCACATTAAAAACAAAGGCAAAACAACAATCTGCGTATTAAAAATATTTAAACCAGCTGACTTCACTTCTCATTTGGCAGAAGGCCACGATGTCTATGTTGTGACTCTGGACGAAACTTGAACTTGTGCCTCAAGATTTGTTTTTCAGAGGAAAGTTTAGAGTAGACGGCAGTTGTTTTGGAGGTGTTCACTCAATCAGGGATGATTTCACTTTGATCGTTTCACCCTTCACTCATGCTTTCACAGGAGGGGCGATGCGATGTTTGGAGAGTGATCGCTGCTGGGTGGTGTTGCTTTTGAAGAGTGTGCGGTGATGAGATGATGACAAGATGTGTGCATGACGTGTGCACTGGGTTGGAGGTGATTTTGCTTTTGATAGATGGCTTCAGTCATTCTCACACATTGTTCTACTGTTGTTAATCTAAGGTCCAAAGGAAACCACTAGTCAGATGGCCTCTTGAAAGAGCAGTAAAGTTTAGTCAGCCGTGCTCATAGTCAAAACCAAGAGACACACCCTGGAGTATTAACAAAAAGTTGTCTCAAATATATGCCTATTAAAATGCAATCATATAGGAAATGATGAAGCGCTCTATTTTATCAACTGGTTGGAACAAACATAAAATGAGACAAACTGTAGCGCTAACTACTAGCCTAACTGCTGAGTAAACACTGTCCCTAGCAATCATTATTCCTTCTGCTACTTACATATATTTATGTTGGACACTCAGTACAAACGTGCGTATCTATTTCCAGCCATGGGGTTTTGGAAGCCTTTGACCAGAAGAGAGCTTTTGGAGGTTGAAGTCAGAGTGAGTTTACTTTTAGGTCGCAGTGGGGATTCAACTTTATGGAGCAAGACTGAAGTTCATTTGTGTGGTTCCTCGTAGCCGATACATAGCATGAGGGATGGAGACTTTGAAGTAAAGTCTGCGCTTGAGTTCAGAATGGGTTTTAAGGGGAGCAATAATTCAGCTTTCCCCCGGTGGCACAAAGCAAACAGTTGACGCAAAACTAAACACATGGACGCGGTGCACATTGCCGGGACCGGCTAATATACACACAACAGATTGAACGACAGTCTCCTATGGACCAAGAGCATCAATATGAGATGTATGTTCTGCGTGTGACATATAGGAATGGACTGCAACAACATTGTAAATTAACAGTTGTAACTCAGTGCAGTTAAAGGATGCATCAATGAGAGGATTAATAGGTTGTGTTTCACAAAAAGTGACCAGGGAACATTCTTGCGCCCATCAAACGTGACAAACAGGGAACTATGAAGTGGGCTAATGGACCAGTAAGTCTGTCTCACTCTACTTTACAGTGTTGTTTCAAAGATCATTTACTTTAACAGCACAACTGAGTGTACTAATCTCCCTTGTTACTTTCCCTCTTGGCTGTGTGCACAAAGCCACAAGAGAAAAAGAGACAAGTGGAGACAACTTTTTACAAGAAGAGAGAAAGTTAGATACTGCCACATAAAAAAGTTTGTGAAAAAGACAGAACAAAATTCAAAAGAATCTTAAGTCATAGTCAATAGTCATAAATATCATGTAACTTTAACATAACTCCAGCTAGGTGCAAGAGCACTGATGACAAAGGTTGTTGGCATGAGATAAAATATCCATAATGACATCACATTCTCAAACTGCAATACTGAAAGTATAAAAAACTTAGATATGTAACAACAATAAAATTAACAGACAGTATTTCTTACCTCTGTGGCTGAGTTTGACCCTGGGGACAGTTTGTTTGATGCTTGCTCCAAAAGGGAGGATGGCCAACAACATCAATCCCACTAATGGGACCCCTGGATGGGATAGTAGCTTAATCCTCTTCCCTTTGCTGCCATAATTACTGCCAGACATGCAGCGCAGAGCCCCGACCTCATCCAGACTCTGATTACTAGAGTCCCCTCTCTTCATGGTGTGTGGAGTGGTCTTGTTCCGTTTTCACTCTGTCCTTCTTCTGCAAACCTGGACGGAGACCAGAGTAAAGAGTCAAGCTAGGGAGGAGCAATCATAAGTGTGTGCGTGTGTGTGTGTGCATGAGTGTGTGTCTCATCGCAGGATATGTACACAGGTTTCTGTTGTGACTATTCAGTCGTTTCACCATGGAGCCCTACAGGCATGTCCCCTCTCTTTACCCGTCCTATATCAGCTGTTGCCCGTCACCGGCTTCCCTTTTGTGTCGTCTTTAAATCTGTTTGCCCAAAACAAAGGTCACGCTAACAAAACAGTCACATTCTGCCATCTTTCACTCGGCCGAGCCTCTTTCAGTTTCTCTCTCTCTCCTCTGTCTTCTTTTGACTTGGATAACTCATTTAATTCTTCAGCTAAATGATACTTGTCAATAGTTTTAGCATTGGTTGATGACCCTGTCAGCTCCTCCTTTATGTCCTGTAAAAAAAATGGGCCGTGTCCCCTCTGGGACTTCACAGCGCATTAAAGAGGCCTGTAGCACAGACATTAGTTCGCACTCAATGGAAAGTGAGACGTATGAGCGAACAGTCATGGGAACGCTCGCTGGCTTTTCTGGCACTAATAAGCGAGGAGAACTTGAGCGATGTGTACTAATTGAACACGGGACAAAGTGAAATCGTCGTGGCAGTAACTGGCAATTTTTTTGTTATGTTCTTTAAGATTTAAACAATGGAAACGTGCAAATGTGACGTTTCAATCACAGTCATTTTGCACTGACAAAGATCCAGCTGGGATTGAAAAGTTGTCCATTTAAATCAATTTGTGGTTTGGATACTCTTTTCATTGATGATTAGGGCTGGATGATTATTCTCATTTTCATAAAAAAACATATTAAAATGATTATGATGTGATTTTCGCAGAAATCTGTACCAAACAAAGATGCTTTCTTAAGTCTGTAGAATATGAGGTGCAGACCAGGAATCCCTCCAGAAGGTATTTTGACACACCTTTCACCTTTAACAAATAATGCACCTCCTGCAATTTGAAAATTGCAGTAGACCATATTGCATTTTGATAAGATTTGTATTCATCGTGCAGTGCATATAACTACGCTCCGTTCAAACAAACAAATGTGATCATCACACGGCACAGGATGTTTTGAAGGGCATGCAACATATGAGTCAGCAGAGAGGATGTTGTTTTCATTGGTAACACTTTACATCAAGAGACAAGTAAGAAATGAATCAGGAACTAAGATCTAACTTACAGCAGAGTAGTCAATAAGTTGTGCCTGAATCTAGAAACTATTGCAATGAACCAGTATCCAATGGTTTATAAGTATCTATTAATCTTCATTGTGGTTACTTTCTTAATTAATTGTTCCTGATTTACTTTAATCAGGTGCTAATCAGCACAATTACACACATATCGGTGGTAGTGTGTTAAGAATGCATCGTTACCTCGTGATAACCTAACCCTTAATTAGAAGAGCTGTGTATGTAGTGCATCACCCTACCCAAGTACCAACCGAGTATGAACAATGTTTTTAAACCTGCATTCCTGCACATTCCACGGCCATCTAGCTACTAATTAACCGTGCAATCGTTGAAGAAATTAATGAATGCATCAAAAGAATGCCTCTCCCTTACTGCTACATCTCCCTCATTACTTTCCTTCCACCCGCATCTCTGATAACACACATCACCCTGTTTTGTGACAACATAAACAACCTAAATTAATAGATCTGATGCGGCAAAACACACTCACATTCCTCAAATACTGAGACCAAGCATGTCGCTTCCGGTTGGAAGAGCTGGACATATTAGATAAGAGAAGATCACCTTTTGGGCCAAATGTTGTTTATGCAGCGCCTAGGAAATTATATAAATTGACATTCTGAGGACGTACATTCGTTCACGCCTACCCACACAGATTTGCATTGCATGTTGACAGACAGATAGAAGCTGCAAAAGTACAACTCATTTCACTTCATTTATTTTCCCTGTCCAGTTTTGGCATCTGGTGTTTGAAACTTGAGTTCATTACGGAGTATCAGGGCAGAGTGGCACCCATCCAAGCCCTCCCGTTGCTTTAAACCGGAGAGGATTAGACCCCGATAAACAGACTGCTGTTTACTTAAGATGACAAATTGAGGCACCTTCACACCTTCAGGGTTAGAAATACAGATATGGAGCGCTGTGTGTGTGTGATGGATGGGCAATCGGCAAAGAGAGTGAGAAAGTGTGTGAAATCTGTGCGGGTCTCTGCACACTTTGTGAGCGACAGCGATAGCGCTGGCAGTGGGGCTCATCCTCCCTACAGTATCTTCAGGGGAGCAGTGACACGATTTCACCCATGTGAGTCGCGTTCGAGTAATGTATCTCTCTTCACCGCTTGAGTGCCCAAATCTATCAGCAGTACAGGCCTGTGCAGCACCCCTCTCTAGAAGAATACGCCCCAAACAAAGGAGAAAGCTCAAGTGTTAGAAGAGGGGCATTAAAAACTCTCCGTCTGTTGAGAAAAAGGATGACAACGGGAGATCGTCACGCGATATAGCAGTGAAGGACATAATATGCATTACCAGTCAGTCAACACTTTGGAAAGGGTGAATAATAGAGATGGAAAGAGGGATGGAGAAGAAGAGAGAGAGAGGTGCGAAAGAGAAGAAACAAACAGCTTGTGCCACGTGGGTTAAGCTAACACCCCTGTTTCCTGGCGGCTAGAGTCCCTGTTGTCTTTGGCAGCATGGCCGGCACACGGTGCAGGGGGTGATGGGAAACAATCCTGATGGCGATGGTGACAGATTTAAAGCTGGCGGCCAATATGGCGCTGTTGGCTTCTGATCTCGGCCCAACATATAGCATCGTATGGATATCACCTCCTCTAATATACTGGCTTTTCATCAAAGAAATACGGTGTAGTATGTGCCATAAAACAACCATTCACCAGCAGCCTTTAATTAACAAAATGTATTCTTAAGATGCCATGTAACTAATTAGCCGAACTTTTAAAAGAAACAATATTCCCAGCAGAAGTTGTCAGCGGACATGAGGACGGAGCAGATGGTGAAGAAGTGCTCTGGCCATGGGCATTCTCACACAGAGACCACCCCTAATGAGGCATTTAGTAACACCCAGGTGCCCTGTAGAGTACACTATTATCAAACCCCTCCATCTCCACAGGACACAGTGCATTAGCACGGCTATTTGTCTTTATTCCCCGACCACAGGCACTGACCTGGCAGAACAACATAGGTAATTGTTTCTAGCTCTCAAGACATTGGTTGTTTTTCTTGGCAACAGTCAATCATCTCTTTTTTTTTTAACCTTGCATTTAAGCAAGCATGTAACTCTCCTGTGAGTCTGTGTGAGTTCATGTCTCAAAGAGAAAATACAGGAGAGCCACCAGGCCACACTCTTTGTGTTTTCATTAAACACAAACTATAAAGCATATACAAGCAGCATTAAAGTTGTTCTGCTGCCTATAACTCCAGTTATAGATGGCAGTAAAGAAGGAAACACAACACTGTTCAAATAGAGACAAACACCGCTCTTTCTCTTTATGTCTGGGCGCTGTAATATACGGCACATTTCATTTCTATAACGAGCTAAAATACTTCTAGAAACAAAGTCAGCTCTGTCTCCAAAGGCCACTAATAAAAACTAGTAACACTGATCTGAAGGGTTTTCTAACTCCTGTTTAAACTATTTCGCCTTAATAATGTTAACACATCGCACACATGGTGCGGCTCTCATAGTGTTTAACTGTATGCTGAGAATTAACTGTTGCCAGAGAGCAAGTAAATATGAAACATGTGATCCTTGCGGCGATGTAAGATTATTATGGACTGAGTTCAAAAACCTCAACCTACATACTATTAAACTAAAGCTTTTTGGCAACTTTTTTCTGTTTTTTGTTTACTCAAGTCATAAAGTACACATCAAGGGAGCAAGCTGTGATTCATTTTAGATTTTAACCTCCAACATTACCCCAACTTATCTGAGTGAAGCACCGTATCTATCACCACAGCATGTGTAATCTCTTGGGAAATTACATATCACTCCAATAAATGAATGCAAAATAATTTGCCAAAATATCCCCTTACACACATCTTATCATCCGAAACACGGTGATACAGACAGAGATGGGCTTTGAAGTTGAAAATGCAGCAGTAAATTAGTCCCAAATAATGAATGATAGTACGAAACATGTTAGGTAAGGTTATCTAATACCTCTCCAAGGACCAGAACGGGGATCATTTGATCCCTTGCCATTAGGAAAGTCTTTATTTCCTGCAGCCGTTTACCTGCTAATAAATCCTATAAATCAGAAATCCACAAGCTGTCTGATTACAGACAACTAAACACCCCCGACAGTTAAGAGTTTATGTGAGGATTTCTCCGAGGGAATAATTCTGGCCCTGTTCTGCATCACATAAACACATTCACAACACCACGCTAAAAATAACAGACATCTCATGACAACCACACTTTGCTTGAAACGTCTATGCATGAAATCAGTGAATGGTAATAATGCCCAGACGAGACGACATTCCAGTGGAATTCCTTCCGTTTTGGCGGTGAAGAGTGTGTCTGTGGAGAAAAACCTAAGGAGATGGATATAATTCCAACCCTGAGGTCCTGTCTGTCCACATTTGTGTCCCTCTCTAAGCTGTTATCTGGTAAGAGAATACTCTGGGCCACTGCTAGTATGGTAACCGAATACACCAAAGACGCATAATAGTGCTTGTACTGCCTTTGTTAAAGACTCGCTTTACGTTTAATCATCCGATCTTTGCCGGTATATAGAAGAGAGAGCTCACAGCTCCGAGACGGTGCCAGCTCAGATCCTGATGGTGAATGGAAAGGTGGGAGAGCGGTGAGGCGGGAAGTGATACTGGATCTGTGGTTTAACTCCTTTCAATAGAGAGGATGGAAACGGAAAAAACACAAAGTGGAAACAAAGTTGAGGAGCTATTCAAAACAGAAAAGCAACCATGTAACTGAGACAACGGCATACATATAAACATACCGATACCGTTTTGACAACAAAACAAGTAACTCTACACGTGCTGAACGGGGCATGACCCTGACGTGCAACTCTGAATATGTATGAGTTGTCTGCCTGTATGAACATATGTGCGCACGTAAGCTAATACCATCCTGAGGTAGGCAGATGTGAGCAACAGGGCATGAAAACAATTACTGGCAGTTTGTAAGTGCTCTCACTCGTCTCCTGATGGCCTGAGGACACAAGGTTACACCCATGTATGCTATGCAACAACTCCTCTCAAGAGCATGACTGTCTTCTGCTTATGTGGGAAGCAACTCTATTGTTCTCTCTCAGTGCTGGGAAGGTTTTTGTTATCAACACCAGCTCCAGTGTAGTCCAGTGCAGGCGGAGGAAACACGGAGGCTACAGAGCTGCAGGGCAGGCTAACCTCGCCGGGCTGTCTGTCTGCAAGTCATTGGCACGTAGCTGTTATAGACTCTCTAAACATACTAACATCTCCGCTGCAGTAAAGGTGTCCTAGCTGCTTTGTCTGAAGGATTCTGGAAACATGACCATATAAGGCTGGGGTAGTGTGCAGCATGGCTATACAAGTATGTTTTAATAACACTTTCCACCCGAAACCTGTTGAGTTTTGAGAAAGGACTCTTTCAGTTTTTTAGTTTTCATCACCGTGCAGGAGAAAGCCTCCGCATGAACGGCATGATGTTGTCACAGAGCGCAGGAATGGTGCTGTAGGCCATTCAAAACACAGCTGAATATCGATGCTGTGATCTTTTCAGGTTAATGTTGGATCAGTCCAGACAAGCAATACAGAACAGGAGTGAAGTAAAGCACACAGGAGGCTCAGGGATTGCACAGCATGGGTTTGAAGTGATTGATACAATGAACAAAGGAACCCACATACGTTACCAAAACCCTCCAACCAGACTCACATTACAACTTATCATGAAATCCAATCCCAACCACACCAGAGCTCTCACAGAAATGAGACTATAGAATACAGTTTCAAAGTGTGCTGTCACTTTTCAAAAGTCCCTTTAAAGTCCTCTAACTCCAACATTTGTGGTTGTGATTTCAGCAGCAGCGCTGAGCCTGCCCCATCCGCAGTTGCTGTGTATACACGGCAGTCTGCATTAAGTATGCCTGGCAGACACCACTTCAGTGACGCAGCGTTTGGACAATGTTTAAAGGAGAAAATCAGACAAGCTTTTCTGTGTTGTCTTTCTGTGGCCCGAAGCAGAAATCATTTATTTTTCCTCAGTCATGCTGATCGAAAGAGATGAAACTCTGCCAGAGAAATCAATATCCACACAACTCCCAGCCCATCTCTCTGCCTCCCTTTCAATAGTGTATTTGCCTCGCTCACAACACCCCCCCTTCCCAAACCCAGAGCGCCTTGTAGGGAGTTAGATAAACCTTTAGAAGCGCAGTAAGTGGAGAGTGGGTCCTTGAGACTGTTAGATATACAGGCAGGGGAAGGATGGTTAAATAACAACACCACTCAACCTACATGATGGTATTTTATTCCTACTGTACTGTATATGCTGCACAGTAAACCACAAAATACACACATCACAGTGAGCTGAGCTCCATGAGTAAAGCAACTACTGCAGTATGTTAATGCACTGTAGCTCTGCAATGTGAATACTGGATAAAATAAAGAGGACTTGGCTGTTTAAGGGCATCTAGTCACATTCAATTTGAGGGGTATTTGGAGCCCCCACACTCGCCTCCCTCCTCAAAAACTGTCTCTTCAAACACATTTGGTAAACTAACATTATACTATATATCTCTCAGTGGTGTCAAATAGAACATGAACGCATCGTGAGGCATTGATTTGAGGTTGAAAATCCAGCTGCATTGACTGAAAAGTTTAAATAGATTGATATCACATTAATGTGCTTCTATTCATAAAACACCATCGACCCATTAGTGTTCGCACAGTGTGTTAGGAAACACTACTTCTGTGTTGATAAATAGCATTACAAAGATTGATGATTTTTTACATTGCCAGTAATTCAAAATGATTACTTGTTCCTTTAAAGGTTGATAAAATTCTTCATAGGATCGTAAAATTATATATCATTTGATCATTATGTGAAAAGTTAGTTGTCAACATGTTTTAAAGAAAGCTGCTCAGAAGTTCTTAAAAGTTGACAGCAAAATCCTGGGTTTGAAGGGTTGGATTTAGGAAAGTTGGAAAGCTGTTCTGCAGAACTTAAAGTTGGAGAAGTGGTTGAAAAAAATATAAAATATCAAAATATGATGGAGACATTAAGTGTAAAGGAAGATGTGTAAATTTAGAGAGGAAAAGTGTCTACAAAGGCATACCCATTTACAAACTGTAGCCTATTGTGTCTCATTTTATCATTATGTGAAAAGTTAGTTGTCAACATGTTTTAAAGAAAGCTGCTCAGAAGTTCTTAAAAGTTGACAGCAAAATCCTGAGTTTGAAGGGTTGGATTTAGGAAAGTTGGAAAGCTGTTCTGCAGAACTTAAAGTGGTCGAAAAAAATATCAAATATTAAAATATGATAGATTGACAAATCAACTGTGAAGGAAGATGTGTACATTTAGAGAGGAAAAATGTCTACAAAGGCACACCCATTTACAAACTGTAGCCTATTGTGTCAAAAACAATATCACACTAACACTTCATCTGGACAACATCAAGTAACCTCATTACTATAATGCAACAGATGGGAAAAGCAATAGCTGTAGAAATATCATAAACTGAAAAACAGCAACTCAGATTTTGAATAAAAAGCACATGATTTGTCATCGTTGTTGTCGTTATTGTGCATGTTTCATCTTACCTGCGCATTCAGATCCGTCTCTTCTGACTCACATGCAACACATGCAGCACATGCCCACCACGCTGAGCACAGCAGCAGCAGCAGCAGCAGCGTCACTCTCCTTAATTGCCTGACGACGCACAGAGAGAAAAGTAACCAAAAGTAAAAGACTCAACCTCGTCCCGACCAAAAAAAGAAAAGTGGATGGATAAACTGATACTTCCCCAAAATGTTTCCACTCCCCTTAATTGTAGTCAAACGCACACTAGCGCTCTTGAACTCTTAGTGCACCCTCTGTATGTGTGTGTGTATGTGTGTGTGTTGGGTGGTTACTCTGTGGCAGTTCGCCTCGGGAAAGACAGACGGTTAACTCCCAATTATGCTGCTGCTGCTGCTGGAGGAGGAGGAGGAGGGGCCCTCAGCATCTGCACCGCTGCCTGCAGGACCCAGTTGGTTGGGACCTTCCAGTGGTCACTACACATCCTCACATTTCAGAAACAAGAGCAAAAGTAGAATTAAATAGATATTCTATAAGATATGCATAAGCTATTATGCTGTGGCTCAGAGGGGAGAGCAGGTTGTCCACCAAATTGAAGGTCGGTGGTTCGGTCGGTGGTCGATGTGTCCTTGAGCAAGACACTTAACCCCAAATTGCTCCTGAAGGCATAGCCATCAGTGTGTGAATGAGTATTTAGATTAGATGTTGATATAGATCCAGGTGCAAAGTTGGCACCTTAGCAGCCTCTGCCATCAGTGTATGAATGTGTGTGAATGGGTGAATGCTGACATGTAGTGTAAAGAGCTTTGAGTGGTCGGAAGACTAGAAAAGCGCTGTATAAATGCAAGTCCATTTACCATTTATTACAGTACAACGGAGTAGAAAAGCATTATTAAAGTTGTTCTCACAGTAATCAGTAGTTCTTAAAGTCTTCAGATTGTGGTTCAGATGCTCTGCCAAAATCTAAAGTGTTTACAATCCATTCGCTCCGTTTCCCTGGGGGTTTGCCAATACCTGGAAAAAAAATCCATTACCATCCAATAAGGTTCTTCTGCCATGGAAACGTTGTTCACTTCTCCAGTAAATAGGACGGACCTTAGATAGGACTTGGCAACGGGAGATATTTCTAGTCAGCTCAGCTCATAGAACCAGCTACGAGCCAGAAATATAACGTTATGCTAGCTAGATTCAACGCCAATAACACTGCGTACGGTTGAAAAACAGTAAATATAATTTGACAGTATGTTTAACAAGACTAGCTAACTATCCAGCTATGTATGTCATTGATCCCAAATCAATATCAGGAGTTTCACGAAATCTTGATTAGCATAACGCTAGCATAAAACTAAGAGTGTGTTCCAATCCACGTACTTCCAGAAGTACACTTCAATGTAGTGCACTTTGTGCACTCTGTACTCACTTGAGTAGTGCGTAAATTTCAGCGGGGTAGGGTCGTCTCAAATTCGAATACTCTGCAGCGCACTGACCGGAAATGACGATCGCAACATTTGACCGCGGCTCGCTACCCGCCAAAATATCTTGTGAAAAAAATTAAAGCAGAGTGGAATTTACGTTTCCAACGTCGTCGCCTACGCCTACGATGTGTCCTCCTGTTGGCTGAAAATGCACCGGTATGTTTACGTATTGTATTGTTTTATTCTGTTATCTACGTATGTTTGAATAGTGGTCGTGGTTCCGTCGACAGTTGAGTGTGGAAAGTGTCCAGCGTTCCACACTCAACGATTTGACCGTTTTCAGTACAACATCCGGGTACTTTGAGTGCACTGCATTTTGTCGTACTTCCCAGTGTGAACGCACTTATGCACTCAAAATAGTAAGTGTAAGTACAGAAGTACGCGGATTGGAACACACTCTAACATTATAACGCTAGCAAAATTCAAAGTCAATTAGCGTCACATTGCGTACGGTTGAAAAACAGTAAACATAATTTGACAGTATGTTTAACAACAATACTAGCTAGCTATCCAGCTATGTCATTGTACCCAAAAGACCACACATATTGTCTGCCGCAGCGTGAAGTAGCGAGTTGAATAGGAATGGGATGCAAGATGACATGATAGTCTAAGTTCAGAGTTGCAGTGTAAACTTGCAAACTGCAGCATGTGTGTTAGTCGCCACCCTCTGGTGTTCAGAGGATGAGGCACTGGGTGACTAACTACACTCAGTGTTGTAAATAAAGATATTTAGATTGTTTTTGTTGACAGCGCATTCATTTAGAATGGTGAACAAACAGTTGAACTGGAACTACTTGGACACCCTGCAGCCAATCAGAATCGAGTATTCACCCAGACCATGGTATAAAGCTTTGTGATGGGTGTCTTATTACAAAAATGGTAGCAAAATATGATGGATAAACATCATAAGATAAAATGAGCTGATTGATATGAGTAGCACAGACATATAATAAGTATAAGAAGAATATTAGAATGTTATAAGGTGGACAGATAAAGAGCCTTGCATGACTTATTTCTAGGTCTAAATGGGAGTGACTCACTGTCATGCCACTGGGATAATCCAATAATTGTTAAATTTGGGATATGTGAGCATGCATGTCCAGTCAAGACCTAATGCTGATCATCTTTCTGAACCTAGTGTTTGCTCCTCTGGGTTTCCCTTGGGGCTTTGGAGAGAGGAAAGAACAGCTGTATTTGGGCTCAGGCAGCAGATCCTGCTGGGTGGGATGCCTTGGCCGTGTGTCTTTTAGACGGGAGCGTGTGGGCCCAATCCCCTGGATGATTTTCAAGTAAACATTGATTTTTTTTGGCACTCTCATAGATGTACACACAGACATGAGTCAGTCCAAATCCAATACTTTTTTTTCCTCTCCTTCAGCAGAAGTTGTGGAAGGGTCAGAGCCAAGTACACTCAGAGGTCACATTCATCTAAGATGAGAGATGTAATGTTGGACCCAGAAAAGAGAGTTGAAGTCAGTGTGTTCTACTCATAAAGTGAGATGGGATAAACTTCTTATTGCACTTTGGTGGTAATTAAGCTATTGCTGCTCCGGCTCTGGGTGTGTATCTTCAGCAGATGTGACTGGGTCCCAGTTACCTAAGAGGATTAGGTTAAAGGGTTAACAGGTTAAAACAGTGTCCTCCCTGTTGGGAGGTTCAGTGTCAGGGTGTGCACTTCCTCAGGACAACTCCCACACATACACACACACACACAGTAAAACCATTAGAGATGAGCAGCATTGATGCCATAAATTGTGTAAAGCACCACATACAGTACATACTGTGAATCCCTCCCTGCCCATTCTCCTGAGAGTTGTGCTAAACATTGTGTGTGTGCATGTAGGCTCCTGTACCATTTATCATTGTGAGGAACAAATTTCCACAAAATAAATTTTCATTCTATGAGCCAAAGGGCGTACGGTTTTAGCCTGACAAATAGGAATACATCTCACAAGCTCCAGACACATGTTAAACAATTAGCAAAGTAGCCTACATTGTGAGTATTTCCTGCTCGTTGCAGATCATGGTCGGCATGCTCGGACACAGCAGCACCCCAAAATGCCCAAATGTTAAAGGTCCCATATTGTAAAAAGTCTTTTATATTAAAAAAGCAGGTTTAAGTGCTTTATATATACTGTTAAACTATCAAAATGCTCAATATACGAAGAAATACACACAGCCCGTATTCAGAAATTGTGCGTTTGAAACAAGCCGATAGGATTTCTGTCCATTTGTGATGTCACAAATATACAATATTTAGACCATTACACGTTTTTAAACATAAACATTCTAAATGTGTCCCAGTTTATTTCGTGTTGCAGTGTATGTAAATAACATCAGATGACAGGAAGTAAACATGGACCCAAACAGTTGCCTAGCAACGCAATTCCACTGAAATGCACTAAAACGATGCGTTTCAGACAGAGCATGACTACAGGTATAGTCAGGCAGACAGTGTGAGGAAAATAATGTGTGTTTTGAACATTACAGCATATAAACATGTTCTAGTAGAAACACAAAATACAAGTAAGAACCTGAAAATGAGCACGATATGGGACCTTTAAGAGACTGTTGTAGCCCCTTTGTACATTTTTTCTAAATGTTCCCAGTCTCAAAAAAGAGAGTGATGCTGATAACAATGTACAACTTCCTTTTGTTGCAAATTAATTGAGAAACTGTGTTTAGTGGATTGGGTTAAGAGGATTTTGGCAATGTTCCCAGAACATCTGCCAAGTGATTTAAAAATCTGGAGCAAAGACCGATGACAGCACAGCAAGCGGTCCATTCGTCCAATTAGGGGCAGGAGCGGTTAATGGACGTCTGAGTGAAGGACAAAATTGTTGATCATCTATTGTTCAGCCTCCTTTAAGATATATTTGTCTCAAGCAAAATGTCTGCTGAGCCTTGAAATACAAAGTGAAAGAGTCATAAAGCAAAGTGAAAATTGTGGTTGAACTAATTCTGATAATGGTTAATAAAACATTTCATTTTAAAGTGATTTCCACTCTCAACATAGAAAGTGTGTGAATGCATATGAATTTGTTGCACACACAGACAATAGTGTTTCTTCCCACTACTTACACAATGGTTGCTTGTTTAGTGTCTCTTTTATCCCTATCCCTTGATATATGGAGTGTGAGTGAACTGAGGGGATTTGGCACTGCAAGATATGATAAAGCAAACCAAAGAATAGCCCCATAATCCCCAGTCGTTTCCACGATGTTGTTATCCAGTTGATCCTCCATTAAGAAGGATCAACCGCTCACTCTGGATGAGGTGGGAAGCTGCAGAAATGTGAGATCAGCGGTTAGTGGTTTTCAGAAGAATATGCCATCTTGGATAGTGCTGATTATCCTCCCGCACAATTGTGACGGTACAATGTAAACAGGAGAAGATCATGGACATTGGAGGAGGAAGAATCTGAAGTTATAGGGGAGCAGAAATTTCTCTACAAGGATGCAAAATCACTCATTTGAAGGGATTAACTCTTAACAAATTAGAAACACTTTCACTGGTGCATTATGTGTTTGGGATATGTAAGTGGCCAATAAATCACTTCAGTGTTTGGTCCATATTCCCTGTCTCATCGTCTTGAAGTTTTGCTAAAGCACTTGGCGGCTGGTAAAACATTGAAGGTTAAGTTATAGTCTCCAGTAGTGAAATGAGGTGAGAGTGCAGAAATTCTTATAAACTTGGGCATCAATGTTCCATTAGTAGGTCCGCAGTCCTCCGTTGTTTAGAGAAGGAAACAGCTTTGTGGTAGCCATGTGGGAGAGGGCCTTGTGCGTAATCACACAAATAATGGACGTTTTAGGGTACAGAATGCAATCTGTGAGTAATTTCTAACCGTAATCGTGAAGATCTCCAGCGAGAGGGCAGTCAGCCAGGCCTGGTCACCCAGGGAGCCTCGACTCTATGTGGGACACACACACACACACACACACACACACATGCATGCATGCAAGCAAGCCTCCGAGCTTTAGTGCCAATAGACTTGAACTGATTGACTAATCTTGATTACATGAGCTGCCACCAGGCTCGTAGTGCTCTAACTCCAACTGGAGCAGAGCTAATTATCAGTGATTGTTACTTATCAATGATTAGAAATAAGGATCATTAATTAGATCTCAACTAGACATGTCAACAAGCATGGAAGGACTTTGAGTGTCCCAACAAAATTCAAATATACAGAAGTTCAGCAGAAGCATGAATGTTGATCAATAAAAAAGTAGGTTATATGTTTGTCTTTTACTGACTACTTGCATAGGTGTGGTAAATAAAGTGGTATGTGCCTGTTGTGGTGCAGGGAGACTCAAAACTATTGAACATGTGTTTGTAGATTGTTTTCATGCTACACTTCTAACAATTCTAGTTTTTTTTTGGCCAATTTACATAATAAATTTAATTAATATCTTAGCAAAATGTTATATCCATAAAATGATCCATAGATGATAAGACAACCCTCCTTTTATACTTTTAAAGACACTGATTTTAAAACAAAAAACTTAAAACTCAAATTCTAAATAGGCAAAAACTATTAGATTATTTACACATTTATTCCAATTGTTTAACAGACCCCGATTGTTTGTTGTTTATATTCATCTTCTTTTCCTTTCCTTACATTTTATTTGTTGTATAATTTACTCTATTTTAATATTATCTTAAACCATAAACAAAACCCTAGGACCATGACAATGCCTCTTTGTCTAAGGACACCTTCAGCATGTACACTCACACACACACAATCCACCTTCTAGCTTCTCCTTCCCAGACAAGTAACCATAAAAGTCTTTAATGTACCATGAAAATGATGAATGACAGCCAACACAATAAAACGAAATGGCCAACATTCAAACAGTTGTCAGCATACATCCAGGTTATGGCTGTGTTGGGATGACATCAACAGTGCTGTATATATCACATGAAGACTGGCGCTTTTCCACACTGTGGGTGTCACTTTGTAACTTATAGATCCAACAGTAACTGCCTCTCTGCTGTGTGTAGCTGGTACGATGTAGAGAACATTGATTCAGACGTACTGCACTGTGAACCACCCTGTTTGAAAATCTACTGAATTCACTGTAAAGAGTTAAATACAAGTAAAGCAATGTTTTTTATTACAGTTTTGAGACGCTTCCTCCTTTTTGAGTATTTACATTTTATGAGACGGCGGTACTACATTTCAGAGGAACATCTTTGTAGTTTTAACTTAATAAAACGTTTATCTGATGCATTTACTTGCCAGATTCTAGAGATCTATATACTAAACATTAATAATTTCATAAAACATGGGTTTTATAGTTGGAGCAAGTAGATAGATCTTGTGCCACCTGAACTATCTACATACATTTTAAAGTCTGTACATTTATTAAAAATAAATTGTGATGTTGACCTTCTGGATAAGTGAAGAGGCTCAGGCGGAGATCTTTTTGGCTCCTGTGTGGGCATTTATTGAAGCACCATGTGCAGCAGTGTGACAAGAAAACAGCCCAACCCATTGGCGAGTTTAGACTCTTTTTCCACCCTAAGAAATAAATATCAAACCCTGTGAGACCCACGACTGACTCATAAAGCTACAGATATTGGTGCCATATGAAACGAGTAAATCTAAGGCATCCATTGGTATTAACCATGTCATGTTAGTTTGTCAGGAAGGAGGATAAATAACGCTACAAAGTTAAGCACAATTTTGGCGAGGGAAAACTGGTATGGCGATTTTCAAAGGGGTCCCTTGACCTCTGACCTCAAGACATAAAGACATTTCCACCATAACTTGATGCAGAAAAGGCAGAAATCGGTGCATAAATAGTTACCAAAATGCAGGAAATTAAGTGTTTGATGCTCAAAATTTCCTGGGTGAGTACCCAAACCACCTGCTTAATATGTGTCTCCCCACAATGTTGAAACGAAACCTACGCCCTCGACTGTACAAGTCACATTCAGCGAAGGTCTGATCCTACAATCGCCCATGGCCCAACCTATATCACTAAGCCATAACACAATTCAAATACTATATGCTGCTTCTAGCTAACCCATTACCACACCACACACCACCTCATCTTTGCTTATTTTCTTCCTGTAACTTCCCATAAAGCCTTTCTTACACCTGAATAGTTTTGTAACTTTTAAACAAACACTGGCTCATCTCAGGCGTAAAAAGTCATTTTCTGTGCAGCCACTCCGCTGAGTGCTTTCTCTTTTCCTCCAATACACACACAGTGACCCAAACAAAACACTTTGCCAGACTAAACGGGAGGCAAACAATCACGGCTTCAAACATCACAGCCACGCAGTCTAAACAATAAACCCACAGCCCAATTAAATGCATTTTCCCAAATACACACACACATCTCAAAACTCACCAAGCCATACTGCCGAAGGTAAACACTAAACACGTAGGCCCATTAGACTGCAACTGTAGCGAAAACATACAACCAGAGAGGTAGCTAGAAAGTGAGTTTTCCTCTCTGTGTCCATTTTGTTTATTTATATTCAGAGTTTGTTAGTGGTTGTCAAGTGTCTGAGCGTGGGGTTATTTATTTATTTCTCAGCAGGAACATGCAGCTTTGTGGCTTTGAGAGCAACAAGCTCTACAGTAGGAGTGAAGTAACCTGAAAGTGGAAACAGGTGGGATGTACAGCAGCCGGAAGAAGAGAGGGATCGACACCAAGAGGTATGTTACTGTATGAAAGAAAAAGTGAAAAGAAGAGGAAAAGACTAAAGCACAAAAATGGCATACCCATGCTAAAAGAGTCAAATTTAAAGATGACCTATTATGCTTATTTTCAGGTGCATACTTGTATTTTTATTAGAACATGTTTACATGCTTTAATGTTAAAAAAATCATACTTTTCCCATACCGGCTGTGCTGCAGCATCTTTTTTCACCCTCTGTCTGAGTCTGCTCTGTTTGAGCTCCTCCTCGCCTTCCTACTCTGATTGGTCCGCTGGCTCACTGTTGTGATTGGTCAACTGAACCAAACTCTTTGGACTCCACTCCAGCTCCGCTCTAACTAGCTTTGTTTGAGAGAGTGCCAAACTAGCCGTTAGGCAGGTTTCAAACATATTTATTACACGGCTTTGTTGAATACTCAATTCTGATTTGTCAATAACGGCGTTCTACGGTCTGTTATTTCTTTATAGCAGACCATTGCTATGTATTACAGACTGTTGCTATGGGTGCAGTTATGATGTCAGCCTCTGGCGGACCGTTTTTATGTCAAATTAGTGATTTCTTATGTAAGTAGCCGTGTAACAAGCGGGATAATGTGCAGCTAGCAGGTAATTGTTGTGAAATAAACCCCTTCAGGGCGATGCAAGACCCCCTCCACTCTGGGGTTTGTTTCACAACAATGACCGGCTCGCTGTACATTATCCCTTTCGTGTTACTTGGTGACATCACCACGTTGTGGAAGAAAAGGCAGGACTTCAAGCAAGGTGCTTCAGGCAGTTCAGGAGCAGTGTTTCTGTTGGGGAGAGGAACTCCCTTTGGCGTGGACTTTGGGCTTTGTAACTTTGCAGACCTTTTACAAGCACAAAAAAACCCAATAAAACACACTAAAGGAACGGAAAAGAACAAAAACATAATAGGTCTGGATGGAGCCATGAATAAATCTTTGTCTCTACGTTATTTTATAGGTGAAGTTGGAAAACCCACAAAGAAAGAAAAACACCTGTGTCTTGAACAGTATTTTCTTCTGTCTGATTATTTGCAGTCTCAGGTTTGTGCTGGACTCCAGCTGGTGAACATATTCCACTGTGAACAGTTAAAGAAGCATGTTGACTCTGTATCTGAAATGATTCTGTGCAGGAAATAACCAAAGGGAAACCACAAATGTCTCACTCAGGTAGTCTCAAATGTTTCCCAGTGAAGAGATGCCAATATCAGCATCACTTTGTCTCTTACATTATATCGTTTCTGCTCAGGAGAGAGGAGGAAAATACAGATTATGAAGGAGGGAGTGTCTGTCCGAGGAAATGGATGGCTGTTATCTTGCCACGACTTGTACAATTGAATGTTATTCTAAGAAAAATCATGAGCAGAAACGGGTGTAACAGAAATTCAAGCTTACGCATTACGGATGTTAGCTTGAGCTTCATATTCTACAGACTAGACAGTGGATCTTGGGG
Source organism: Sebastes fasciatus (assembly GCF_043250625.1). Taxonomy (NCBI): domain Eukaryota; kingdom Metazoa; phylum Chordata; class Actinopteri; order Perciformes; family Sebastidae; genus Sebastes; species Sebastes fasciatus. The sequence goes on along the minus strand of NC_133798.1, from coordinate 25,868,152 downwards.
GATTTTTTTAACCTTAACACTGCCTCTACTATCACTCCAACCTGCCAGAAAAAGGTTCTTTTATTCAAGTCAAATCCAGACAAATTGTCCATTTTTTTTGGCATGGTATCCAGACTAAATAATTGAGCTGACGACTGTCTGAGACCTTGATGGGCCTTCACATTCCTCTCTAGTGAAATAAACATCTGTGGATCTCATCGGATAAGCCGATGGCACTTCATAGGAGGAGGAGAAGACAGAAGGAGAGGCTGATAGAAGGATAGAGAGTAAATTAGACCTTCAGGGGAGGAGGCTGACATGCGGCCTCAGATGGTCTGCAAGTCTTTGAACAAAACACATTTAACAACATACTCCCCTGTGTAGTTTGCAAGTGTGTGTGTGTCTGTGTGTGAGTGATAGGGCACAGCTGTGTTATGCGTGGTTTTATCAGGGAGACCTCTCCTCCCTCGATCAGCTGTTCCCCCACCGTGTAGAATAAATCCAAAATCTACAGTAATGGTTCAAACACGGGAGGTTTTCAATTATCTTTCCCTGCTAAGTGTTTAACAAGCCAACTGTATCTACATCTCACAACTCACTTCACCTATTCTGTGAGGTAGAAATCTAAAAGAATAAACAAGTGTGTGTTTTTTGTGATATATATCGCAGCATGAATCAGATAAATCAGAGACAAAACAAAAGCAAAACCACGCCATCATGTTATCCGCTGGTCATGTAGGGGTGTTGTCATCAGAGAGGGTCAGATGTCAGCAGCAGGGAAAGGAAGCGGAGACAGGAGGCATGTGCACTCCACTTCCTGTCAAAAGGCCTAATTGTCATGTGTCAGTGGGGACAGTGGAGGTTTTTCTGAGCTCATTCTCTCTCTCTCTCGTATTCACCTTACTTCTCTCCATCTCCGCCTTTTTTTTACTGCTACATTGTTGACATGTGATTCATATCTATACCTTCAGGCCATCACATAAGGGATGGTAGGATAGATAGAGAAAGCTCAAGGGGAAAGAGAGAGGACTGCAGATAGAAACGTAGCAATGCCTGTGGTTCAACTTGGCTGAATTTACCGCAGCGCTCTCACAGCTTATCAAACATCACAGTTCACTCAGTCAGGGGTGGGAAGAGGGGGGGGGGGGACTCGTCCCCTGAGGTGGTCCCACATTCACAAACATTGAGACAGGTCGCCTTTAAAGATGGAGTCGAGATTTGACATGCCAGAGTAAACAGTGAGCAAATGCTGTAAACACATTTCATTGTTATTAAGACCTAGAAGGGCAGCATTTTTAACGTGATTCTTTGGAAAGGACAGAAGTGTACTCAATCAATACCTGCTCTGGGTTGTTTACAGTATTACTGTAGCTCTACATTTAGTCTTTTTTTTAGTGTATGTGTGGGTGGGATGCTGGGCTGCAGTGGGAGTATGTGTTTCAGTGTGTCAGCTCTCTGCATTCCCTAAATGAATCATTTTAAATCACCGCCGCATCCTGTGCTGGCTTCAGATTGTAATTGTGGTCACTCAAGCATAAAGAGCAAGAGAGAGAGAGAGAGAGAGAGAGAGAGAGAGAGGCAGACAGAGGAGGAAAAAACACAAAATAGAAAGGGAGATGGATTCTTACGATAACCTTGCTGCCCTTACTGAAGCACTGTAAACGTTGAGGTTTGGAGACCATCAGCATGTTGAATCTTGTACAACAAATACCAGATTTATTCAACATTATCATTATAATCAACATTATCTGTTCCAGCCTGCCATCCCCTCACTGGAAGCTAAAAGAGACACACCGACGTTGCCAAAGTTGGACTCAAATTACTGATGCAGCATCAACTCTGCTGTTATTTCTAATCTTCTTTGCCGCACCACTGACTCTATTCAGCCAGTTATTATTGGGCTTGTATTTCTGCACCTATTCATTATAACAATGGAATGCATTTACATGACTTTCATTAGGTCTCAGAGGAGCGTATTGACGATAACGTGCGTGCCAGCGAAGCGTGACCTCCGTATCCCAAAAGTCTACCTCTCAGGTGTGTTTTTAATCTACTGCTTTGGGGAACTTTCGGTGTTCATGTCTAGTGCTGGCTTGCCCGTTGGAAGCCATACATAACTCTGTAACAGTATTTCAAAACAATTGAGAACAATTAAGAGCAGTTAAGCACCCAATTACCAACACATTCGGATTATTGTGGAACCTCAGCATCGTTACAGAGAATATCAATGCTAATGTGGTCACAATGCACACTGAGGTGATTCAGTAAGTCACTTACTTCTCCTATAAACCTAAGATTTAACCGACCAATTTAGACTAATTGGAAACAATTTGCAGCAGTTAGGAGTTTCAATAAAAAGGAAGGCCTCTTATAGAGTGGTTCGATCGGGGCCCACAATGGAGGCACATAAAGTTCTGGGTGGAAAGGGCTCAGCAAGGTGGGAGACATGAGTAAATCCAGGTGTGTGTGTGTGTATCGTAAGAATTTGTGTACGGATATTTGTAATAAGGCCCTCAGAGAGAGTCTTGTGTGGCACCTGAATGGGCCATAAAAACACCTTCACCTCCATTAGACCATAATGAGCGCTGTGTCAGTCTGCTGGATACTGCACCCTGGCTGCTACCACACAGCTCCAGCCTTCACCGGAGAGGAAATGAGGAGTGATTGGTACAATGACTCACTGTGAAGTGAAAGTGGCACTGGGACAAGCCAGGGATATACGCTAGCAGTAGTGGCAGGGTTTCCATCCACCGTTGATGCTTATTAACCTGCAGGGTGTTGGTGCCGAAACAGGAAGCGACTTGTAGCCGTTGCGTCTCTGTGTGTGCGTGTGGCTGCGTGTGGGACCGATAAAAGTAGCAGCTCAATGTTTTAAATATGCGATTTCGCTCTCATTGCTCCGTGTTAGCGCACACCTCCCTCTTCAACACTGTCACAGGCTGGTAACACCTAATTGTGTCATGCAACAATAATCCTCTAACGGCTGATTGCATGAACACAGATGGAGCAGTGTGTGGAAGCACATAGGAAATATGTGGTGTGAATAAACCTGAACAGATGAAGCTTCAGCAATGCTGACATGCAACATGAGATATGGAATCATTTCAGCCACTTCAATCCTGTGTTTATTTACATAACATGGAACATATTTAGCAGTTACTTTTGTAGTCGTATTATTGTAATCCCGATGATGACTAAGTTGCTGTAAGTGAAGACTGGTTGTGTGTTGGTAGCTCTCTGGGCCACTAAGCTGCCCGACTGTGACACCCATAACAAGAGAAATGGGCAATAAATAGAGGCGAGGAAGAGGAGACGAGAGTAAAGCAGTGATAAAGTTTGGAAAATGAAACCCTTTATCTGCTTTTCATTTGCGGTAATGGCCATTAGCTCAGTTTGTGCTAGTTTGCAGTGAATATTTAACCTTTCAAATCAAGGGGGTCATTCCTTAGAATCACTAGAAGGAGCCAGTTATAAATCTAAAGGGTTTTATTTTTTTCCGCATGGGATTGCTCATTAGATCGGAGCGGTGCAACTGAAACCAATACCATATGGTTGTAAACGGAAGGAACTCAATTAGCGAGCTAACAGGGTCAAATGAGGGCGTTGGGTTTCAAGAGAGAGATGGACAGACGGAAAAGAGGACGCTACATATGGTGGTGGACCGAAACATATAGGGAGACAAAGCTACGCGATTCTCATTGATTCTCAGCGATTCTCAGGATATTCAGAAATAAGTCACAAAATGCAAATGAGTAAGGCAACCTTAAATATTTTTATACTAGGGCTGTCAATTGATTAAAATATTTAATCATGATTAATCGCATAATAGTTCATGCTTAATCACGATTAGTCCCAAATTAATCACACATTTTTCCATCTGTTCAAAATTGACCTTTAAAGCAGATTTGTTAAGTATTTCATACTCTTATCAACATGGTAGTGGGCAAATATGCTGCTTTATGCAAATATATGTATATATTTATTATTGGAAATCAATTAAAAACACAGAACAATTACAGATATTGTCCAGAAATCCTCACAGGTACTGCATTTAGCATAAAAAATATGCTCAAATCATAACATGGCAAATTCAAGCCCAACAGGCAACAACAGCAGTGTGCTGACTTGACTATGACTCATGAACTCATATAGCGCAAGTTTGGCGTGTTATTTATCCTTCGCAAAAAGATAGTTTGACCTGGGTGGTACCAATGGATTTATTAGGTTTTCTAGTTTCATATGATGCCAGTATCTTCACTCTAGCTTTAAAACTGAGCCTGCTACAACCTTCGAAAGATTGTTTATGTTAATGCGTCAAATAAATTAGTGGTGTTAAAACTAATTTGCGTTAACGTGTTATCATTGAGTTCATTTTGACAGCCCTAATTTATATCCGTTAGGGTGAACATATCTAGCTCAAAGGAATAGTAACAGAAAACACACTTATAACAAATAAGCGTTTTCATCAATGCAAACAACTCCATCATATTTTTCAAAGATTCTCAAACTGTTTTACAATCTCTGGAGGTAAAATTTGCTCCCAAAGTTGCATCCTCTCATCGTAATTAAGAAACTAATAAACTGAAGAGCTCTACATTTTTATTAACCCATTTCCCCTCAGGCCTAACCTCCCATTTCTCTGGCCTCAAACCAGACGCTAACCTTAAACCCCAACAAACATCCAGTGGCTTTCCTCCAGCCGCCCTCAACCCCAGCTTTTAGCCCCCTCACCCTCTAAGCCAGACCACCTGGGAAACTGTCTCTAATCTCTGGTCTAAACTCTACCTGTCTGAAGACCCCAGCATGAATCATGACCTCATTCTGGTGAGTTAATCACATCACAAAAAGCAGCGATCCTCGCAGGAAGCAAGACTTAAAAACCAGGAAGTTCAGACAGAGGGATAGCCCGAGGCTGGTAATCAATCACGAAGTGTCTGGCGTGAGGTCACCTGCATGTGTGTGTGTGTGTTTAAAGCATTCATTGTTTCCAACATATCGTAGTCTCACATAATCTCTGACTTTGAGAATTGCCACTACATAAAGTAAGGCCTTGACCAACCTAAAATAGCAAAGGCGACGGGGTAAGATATTTATGTTGCCACAGCAACCACCAGTTTGAACCCATCCTGAGAGGAAACCTCATGATGACTGACATGCATTTGCTTTTATGAGAAGCACGTTTTTCAGTGATCCTTTTTGCAGAGATTACAATTGTGAGATGACCTTCACTGCTGTGGTTTGTGAATTTAGTGTGACCCCTTGTTTCCAAGGTTACAACATGGCACCGTCCAATTAGTGGCAATGTTCTGACTGAGAGGTAGACAAGCGCTGATATTCTGCCAGCTTCACAACCTTTTCTCCCTCTGACAGTGGAATAGAAGGAAATGTTTTATCTTTTCCAGTGTCCTCTTTGATATTGTGCTCATTTTTTTTTACTTTTCTATACCACTGAACTCATCCTTAAGTTTCAAATCTGTTGCTGGATGTAAATCTCAACGATGATTGTTTATTATTATTTTCAAATTAGATTATACGATGTGGCCGCTTTATTCATGCCTAAGATTGTGTCATCTAATACTTGCACTTTCTTTGTGATTTCTTACTTACCCTTACACATTTTATTCTAACGAGAGACTGCGTGTTCACGTTCATCATTCACAGTAAAACTAGAGCAGACTTCTTCAATCCCACGATCCCTTAGGGCAGAACCGAAGAACACAGGCTGTCAGCAAAGAGGAAAACAACACATCCTGGGGCCCGTGGCATGTGTCGTTAGTTAGAATTGAAATAGATTCATTCCCTCTGCTGACGGTCTGCAAGATCAGATTTTTTTGGCAACCCAGCAGTAATAAATCACATTAATATGGAACGTATTTCATTTGATTAGCTTCCTGCCTTCATGTGCGCGCACGCACACAACCCGCAGATGCATGCTCTCGCGCACATGCAGGGAAACACGGTCGCATTTTTCAGGGAATAGCTCTGGAGATTATTATAGTGTTCATGTTTAGTCATATGCAGCTTGATACAGCACACCTGTTCCACTGACACATTGGCTGAATGAAAGAACAGGGCTGGTCTGTAAAAGTACACTCTCCTGCTGTTTATAACGTTGCTCTCAAGTACCCTAACCCTCTCTAACCCTCTGTCTGCCTCTCTTTAATTCAGGCCCTTCTAATGGCTACAGCTGGTAGCTATGGTTAATGTACCGTATCATCATATGTGACACATCCTCCTTTCATCAGACCTCTTTACCGTACTGCAAATGTGTGTACATTATGTGTTTTAGTGCGACAGAATCCAAGCCGTGGAGTGGATTGTTTTCATAATGTCTCCATTACCGTCAGCTCTGGTACGGGTCTGAAGAAGTGTAGAACATGCTGTCAATTAAACCGTCCAGAATACAGCGAATGTATAAAATGTTAGACACTTACCCTTTTCATACACTGACGGGGTCCGTGCCCTAAAAGCCACCTTGTCTAAACTTATCTAACCTTAATGTTGCCCTTGAATTTCTTCAAGACAGTAAAACATCAACAATGTCACATAGACTGCATGAACATGTACTATTTGTGCTGTATGTTCCAACATATGAGCTACATCCTACAGGAATAGTTCAACAATTTGGAAAACACATTTTTCACACGCTTTCTTGGCAAGAGTCAGATGAGAGGGTTGATACCACTGACTTTAGTAAGTTAAATATAAGGAGAGGGCTAGCTTAGCTTAACAAAAATAATAAAATTAGGGGAAACAGCTAGCCAGGCTCTCTCCAAAGGTAACAAAAGCCTCTTAACAGCACCTCTAAAGCTAACGAATTAACACGTTATATCTCGTTTGTTCAATCCCTGCAAAAACCAGAGAGGGGGTCTATGTGCAGGACTATCTCTTGTCAGTGACTTCCTGCTTTCACACTTCCGTTTTTGTATGGATTAAACAAACAAGAAATAATGTGTTAATTAGAGAGCTTTTCAAGTGCTGATATGCAAATTGTGTTACCTTCAAACAGAGCCAGGTAAGAAAGCAAAGTGTATTTCCGAAAATTTTGAGCTATTTCTTTAAAGGAGCAGTGTTGGATCTGGCGGTATCTACTGGTGAGGTTGCAGATTGCAACCAACTGAAGCCTCTCCCGTGTGCCAAGAATGTCCTTTGAATTGATTGATGTTCATTGAATTGATGAACTACGGTGGCTGCCGCGAAAACACAAATGGCCCTCTGTTGTAAGAGTAGCGTAGGTCATTTGGAACAGAGCCAGTGCGTAGAGTGTGTATGTGTATAGTGAGTGGTGAAGCAAGAGAGAGAGAGCGGCGGTGACGGGAGCGAGCAACGTTATCGACTCCAGCCCAAAACAGAGTTTGGTTTGTCCGTTCTGTGCTACTGTAGAAACATAGCGGTGCAACATGGCGGACTACGTGAAGAGGACCCGCTCCCTATGGACATATAAACGACTCATTCTAAGTTAAGAAAAACACAACGATTCTTATTTTCAGGTGATTTTACAATGAAGAAAACTTAGTTATTTATATTATATTCCATTTTCTGCAAATAGATCCCCCGAAAAAACCCAGGATGCACCACAAAGTCATGCAATGGACTTGCAACATGCATTTGAATGATGGATTCACCACAGAGGGAGAATATTTGAGCTTTTATACAATTAAGATGTGAAATCGAGATTGAGCAAAACAAAACTGCAATTCTTTACCAATTTGTGTATTATCAATTTTTAACTCCACCTTTGCAGCTGCAGCACAGTTTGTCATGGTGCATTGCATTTTTGCACTGTTCTATTTGTCAAAGCTTAAAGGACATCAAAGGCAGCTGTTTGCTCTTTGCCCTGGCTACAGTATAAACCTCCAACCACCTGGCTATCCATGTGGTCACCGTCTGTATATTCCATCTGTTCTGCTTCCTCAAGATTGAGCCATAAAAGTAAAATATTGGTTATGATAACACAGTTATCAACATTGTGTCCCTGTTAAAGGCTGAAAACATTGCCATCGGGTGAAGCTCTTTTATGAGCCATCACTGGATGTACAGTACAAAGAAAATGAGGGTTGATGCTTTCAGGGGTGCCGTTGAGGAAGAAGAGCGCTTGAACGATTCGGGGGCCCCGGGCTGGACATGCCAAGGATTATAGATCTCTATTGTGTTAGAGCCGTCCTCGGGCTGTTGACAAAATCCCTAAGCTGCACCCCCGCTGACTGTAGCAGCAGCGATTTTTCAGACTCTGTCAATGAATGTCAATGTTGTAAAAACATTTTCATGGACTCACTCTCCTCTTTGGAGCGGTGGATTTTATTATTACCTTTAAAAGGAAATGGTCTGTTGACTGCCTATCCCAAAGAGCTGACACTGTCCCTCTGGGCCTGCAGGGAGTGACTGGAAGGAATGAAAGGACAGATGGAGCCAGAGAGAACTGAGACCTTTTGATGTGTGGTTACTGATAGAGCTTCGGGTTGACGCGTTTGATGTCTGTGAGCTGAGTTGAACCTGACAGGTCAAACAGTCAAACCCAGAGCACGCACCTGGAACACTGTAAAATAGATATTTTATCAAAGGATACTCAATAAAAGCCCATATATTCTAGTCTGAAAAAGTTTGTCTCCAGAAGTAAACGACATGATGCACTATGTTTTGCTGTCCAAACTCAACCTTTTGTAACAAGTGCAGATTAAGCATTTTAATACCCTCCCTCATCCTGAGATGAAAGAAAAGCTGAAGACACCTAACTCTTTATAAACACTTACAAAAGAGTCAAAGAAAACAGGAGCAGCAGCGCTTAAGTCAACTATATCTTCCTTTGTTTTCTCTCCCTCTGAAAATCTAGAAGGGGGTTTACTTCCTTTGTACAGCAGAATTATCCACAGTGAAGTTGTATTAACAGTGCATCTATCGCACAAATAGAATCAGTTGTTTATCGTGATAACTTATATCAATTTTCCCATTATTTTTGAAGAACCAGGTCTCAAAAATGTGCAGAAACCGCAGTTGAAGTCATGCTGCTTTGTTGTTTTTACTTCCAGATGTTTACTTCATTATAGAGCGTATCTGTTTTTAATACAGACACTTACTGATGTTTTTTTAAGAGCATGCAAAGCGTGTTCACTAAGGGTAAAGGACTGTAAAAAACCTGCTTTTGTGGTAGTCATAAAAGTGTTTTAGTAAAGCTTCCTTGACAGTAAAACAGTGGGAATACTCTGTATATAGCACACACACACACACATACCTATACATATGCGCACACACCGACATACAGATTCAAAGACTCCCCTGATGATGCCCCAATTAAGCTCTACCACATGGAAGCCATTGAGTGTGAAATTGAAAACAGGGACAGGGACGCCATTATAATGTCAGCGCTCCGAACTTCATAACGGCAGTTCGGCACAAGATCAGATAGTTCTCTTGCGCAGGCAGCCGGTCTCGAATCAAGATCTCCGACACTTGCGAGGAGATGAATCAGTGTTTTTTCTCTGGCTGATAGATGTGACATAAAGAAATCATCATCATCTGGTGTGAGATACGCAGCCGAAATGTGAATGTTTAGGGCAGCTCTGTAATGAAGCTGCTGCAGAACTCAATATGTGATGCTTGAACAAAGACGCAATTGCCCTTAAAATGCTCCAAACAGCGCAGCTTAAGTTCAAGTGGTTGATATATATATAAGCAAAAGAAGCCCTCGCTGAGTAGCAATTAAACACAAATATCACCGTTTCGACTGAAAAAAGGGGGGCATGAAATTAATTGGACAAATAATTAAAGTCAAGAAAAAGACTGAAGAGGCTTTTTATAATGAGCTCTTTGACAAAATCAGTGAAGGGTTACTTGCCGGGGCACTGAGGGCACAGAGAAACTGAAAAGTGAAGGAGCTTGTCTCGTGGATTTCAGTAGTTTAGCACCCTGTGGACAACACAAACAATAAAAATCTAATAATATTTCTAATTTAAGATAGAAACAAAAGCCCAGGCATACAAGCTTATTGTCTGTGATCAAATAATAGCATTGTACTAATAATATTATGCCGTAAAAATCTACAAAATAACCACATACAGTAGATAATGCATAATGAATGAACTCTCTTTATATTTCCTACTGTTCTGTTGTTAAACTAAGGCTCTTGGCTTTGGAGATGTTATTCCTCTCTGCAGCCTCGAGGCTCCAAAAACAGAGCAGCAGCAGCAGCAGCACATTCCCATCCTCTCTCCACTCCCCTCTCTCTCTCTCTCTCCTGTGCCCAGGTTACAAAGGGGGGTCGGAGTGGTGGTTTCAGCTCCGGGGGTCAGACCAAACCCCTGTGGGCTCTGGTCTTCAAAGGATTCCCAGGAGAACCACAACTTTGTGTGCCTCTTTTAACCCTCCTTCCCCTCGTTTGTCACAGAGCCACTATGCTGACAGCGGACCCACTGCACTGCTCACACTGTGTGACACACAAGGTGCTGTGCTGTATGTTCACATCTCTGCACCACCATTTCCCAGATAATATCTTCTTCATCTGACCTGAGTTCACACTGTCAGCACTATTTAGACGCCTAAACTGTTACCTCTCTTGTTAGGATTAAACCGAAGGGAGGGACCGAGAGAGTCTGCTGGGATTTACAAGACCTCTGAGGGCGAGGCATTGATATACCGATCTGTCATCTCTTTCTGTCTCCTTCTATTCCATCTGTACGTCTGCTCCCTGTAGCTGGCTGTGACGCTCCTCCTAATGTGTATTTAACGTCTCGTCTGCCCTGTCACCACGTAGTTAGGATGATGTCTGCCCCTGCCGTCCTAGCAGGACGCGCTGTGGTTGTGATGACAGTGGAACCACTGCTCTCTGCCCCGCCGGGGCCTGGAAAACTCTGTATCCGTCTGCCTTTTTATCCCTCCCTCCATCCATCCTGCGCCTCCATCCCACCATCCCGCCTCTCCTGGGGTTTATGTCTCCTCATACCCCCTTTGTCACAGCTTGTTCTGTCATTACTCACACTGGCTATCGGATGACAGGAGAGCACAGAAAAATGTTTGTGTGTATTTGTGTGTGTGTGTGTGTGTGTGTATGTACACTCAGCATCTTATTACATCGTAATCAGTGGTGTAGCAGCCAACAGCAGGGAGCAAATCACATTAAGATAATTGGGAAACACTTCATGTTGGACAGCTGGGGTTGCGCTGGATTGATTAAATAAATTTGATGTCACAGAGGAAAACCAGCTTTCCCAGAGCTGGAGACACTGAGCGCGTGTGTGTGTGTGTGTGTGTGTGTGTGTGTGTGTGTGTGTGTGTGTGTGTGTGTGTGTGTAAGTGATAAAAGACACAAGAGAAAGATGTAGAGAAACAAGACAAAGGTTTATCGAGGTTGCCAGTGAAAAAAAAAGTAGAACCAAAGCTGAGATGCTGGAGAGAAAGTCTCGCACTTCCTCTGGGAGCAAAATTGTTAAACTGAGAAATAAGCAGTGCTATTGTTTGTCATCAGCACAGGTTTCCATCCACACTCACTCAACGCCTCATAATTCTCCCAAGTGACCACTAGATGTCACTATTATCTGTGTGTTAAATCTCACTTTGACTGCCCTTGCTGACATGTTTGGCTCACACTGATAACAGTTGCCAAATTTGTTTCACAGCATTACACTGTTGTTTTCAACGCACTATCCCTCGTGTAAACTTTTGTCAAAATGATAAATCGTTTTAATGACTACTAAGCAGCTGATGATTTTGGCATGTCTGCAAACACCCCTCATAAAGTCACAAGGAATTTGTTGTGGGGATAAATGCGATAAATGTGTGAATGTGCCTGTGTTGTTAACATTTCTTCTGAGGTCAACTCTACGCGGCATAAGGACATATTGGCTCGAACTAAGATTATGCAAATGAGCAGCAAGTAATCAAAGTTCAAGCTGAATTGTTTAAGAGTTCATTGAACTGGAATAAAAAGATGTGGAGGAAATTACTTCAGTTTGTCATCGCTGTGGCAAATTAGGCAAGGACTGAATAAATGGATTAGCAGAAATGTGTGTGCGTGCTCGGTGGGTGTGTGAGTTGGAGGGAAGAATAGGTGCATGTGTCATGCGGTTGTGTACGTGCATTAGTGTGAGCACACACTTTATCTCACCCATATACACAGTTACACAAATGTATCTTTTTGTGTCCGCGTCGGAGACGAGATACACAACATTGCTTCCATCTTTTTTAATGGCGTACATCCTACTCCTCCCCGTGTGTTGTCATGGTGATGTGTCCCTTCCCAACCTTTTTTTAGATAGGTATGCAGGGTTTGTTCCTCCTTTGCAATCTGACACACATACAGCAGAGCTACCATGAACATACACCTTATTACAGACTCATTGAAGAGTGTTGTGGACTGAAATTCGGTACTTACTTATCCTCAATTCATGGGGACAAGCTAAACTTATACCCGTGCTTATACGATGGACCTATTGTTAAACCTAAACCTTGAAGGGATTTGAATATTAATACATTTCCCTTTGAGTTACTTTTGAGTTTCCTCGCTCAAGTTTTCTTTTAATTTGAAAAGTCCTCATTTATAAATCCACCTTGCTCCACCCCCCTGAGGAGAACTCTTATTGCTAGGCATTAGTAATCGATTAGGAGGAGAGACGAGGACTTGGCCGCTGCCAAAAACTTTAAACACCCAACTGATCTTATTTAGATTTAGTCAGGGAGAGGAGAAGGGAGAAAAGAGAGGTGTGGATAGACAGGCTTGACTGTCTTATCTGCAGCCTGTGGTCACATCCGCTTTTCACACCTTCTGTTCTATCTCCTGCCCACACAACACGTAAGCACATGCACATGCACACACACTCACACACACACACATGTACATGAACACACACACACCTAAAGACATGGTGGCTGATAGAAACGTCGCTGGATGATTAATTATCACATGTATTGGAGATGATTTAGTTCAGTTACCGAAGCGATGGGTTGTCAACGGCATGTATAACCTGGCTTACATGATTGTGACACTGATTTGTTCATTATTGTTGCAGACAAAAGAAAAATGATTATACCAATGCCAGTATGTGCACAATTTAACACACCTGTAGCGACACTATTATCCCTATCATCTGCAGCCCGCTTCCTATTTTCCAATTTCCCGTCGTCTGCACCTAAACAAAGCCTTTGTTCCACACAAACACACACACAGAAACTCTTAACACGTTATTATCAAGGCAGACAAAACAAACCATTTTCCTGTACGAGTGGTTTCCTATTACATTTGAACAGGAAGCAAATTAGGGTGAGGAGACAGTCGCTGATGAGCAGCGTGTGTGTCTGGATGCCAGGTGCGGCGGAGAGCGCACTTTGCATATCAGAGAAGTGCTATTATGAGTAGAGCCATGCATACTCTGCATTAGTGGATGTAATGACCGAATGAGGGGCGACTAAATGAGGGGTTACCGTACACACCCACCCACAGGTACTCATGCTGATACACACCGGAACACACAACTAGCAACAAACTCAAACACACTCAGTCGTCTACTGTACTGTATGTGCTGAGGGCAGGGTCATCAGTAATGGAGCCGACTATGGGAGCGAAAAGCGACAGCGATGGATCCGCATCTCCATAAAACCTGTTCTCTCCTCGCAGCCGCCATACATATTCAGACGGGCCGACTGAAGCCGTGCCACGTCGTTAGCAAATGAAAAGTAGTTTAGCATGAGAATGAGCCCAGGGGTCACAGGAAGAGAGATGCACAGAGACGGAACAAATCCCACTCGGCCCGTAATTGGCCCAAGAGGAGAAAGGAGGCAAGGGAGGCCGAGGCAACGAGGAACATTTGTTTCATTTACCTCATAAGCATCAGATCTACGGTGCTGCCTGGATCTGGATCCACTTTTGTAAGGAACATCTGTTTGCATAATAGAGATATTGTTATTAGACCGAGCCATCTGATATTGAAATCATTGGTTAGTGGGTTTCCATATGCAGGTAGGGTGATACTTTTGTGAGGGTTGTGAGCTCTGTTTGACACAATGCCACACGACGGCGGCACCTCGCGGTTCAAAACATCTGATATTTTTTCTGTGAGGGTTGCAAACAAGCTATACTTTGGAAACTTTAGAGAAAACATTCTGACAACGGTAACTTTGAGAGCAGCTGGCATCTGGCTGTTGGCAGAGATTCATTAAGGCTGGTTTGACATCTGCTTTGCCCCGAGTCCTCCACATCCGTCCCACAGTGCAGCGCATCCACAATATCTCCACGTTACAATAAGACACTTGTTGACTGCGACCTGCTTCCTGTCAACTAACTTTTGGTGTAATCGAGCCCTCGGCGGTTTACAGACTCTACGGATCACACGGCTGAAGGACGGGGAGATTCTTAAAGTTTGGTGAAAGTTAAGCAACTAAAACCCCTTTAGGCTACGTTCAGACTGCAGACAAAAGTGGCCTAAATCAGATTTTTTCTTTATTGTGCATATGTTACACAAACTGGGCCGGACGGCCATGACAGAAGAGGCAGATGCACACAAGCCAATTAACAAATTTTAAGCCTTTTAAAAGTCCTCCTCCCTACTCCTACAGTTTTTCACCTTAGGTGCTCTCTTAAGAGCTAAGATTCTTTGTGACTAACTTTTATCTTTACCAGGATCTAGTCTTAACTGTAAGGGGAAATGTGACCTCCCACCACTCCTGTCTCCGACTCCACATCCACACACACCTCCGTACAGAAGTTACCCTGACCCTCTGGTTTGTTTCACAGAACCATCCAAGAAGCTGTCATTGGAAACAGTTTGGTAAAGGGCAAGCACTTTAAAAAAAATACTTGGCAGGTGATTGGATGAACCATCTGTCAATCAAACTAACAAAAGCAAAACCATCGCCTTCAGTGGCGTTCTTCGCTCATCTTTCAGTGAGGAAATACTCTCCAGTTCTGATATATGTTGCTGCTGCAGCATCTACGCTAATCTCTTCAGGAGCCGTCATTGTCGCCTCGGTGTCGTCTATGGTCTCACCGGGTCTCACACACCTAAGCCACGCCCGTATCTGAATAATCAAAGCTTAAATAATAATAACTTCCTGACCTCTACAACACTCCCTGTTCAAGATAACACTGTGCGGCAGTCCTTTATGCTGCAAGCATACAATTAGTTAGCAACATTAGTATTATAATATAGTATATAAAGTTTTTTTTTGTTGCAGAAGTAATAATTATGCCTTGCTACACTTATCTGTTGAAAATGTGTCATTTCTGTTAATAGGCTTATTCAATTTCTTGCCAAGAGTTAGATGAGCAGATCGATACCCCTCTCATGTGTGTTCATTAAATATGAATCATGCGGTTCGCTTAGGTTAGCATAAAATCTGGAAACGGGGCAAAAAAATCTGCCTACCAGCACCTCTAAAGCTCACTAATAATTAACACGTTGTATCCTGTTTGTCGAATCCACACAAAAGTCACCCTGATGTGCCGCGGCTGTTTCACCAGCTGTTTTAACCATGGTATTAATTTGTGCCCCACAAAGAAACACTGATGGCTGATCTGTTTGAGTATTAAGGAGTAGACAATGATGTGTACGAGCATTGCTCATTGGGACGTTTAAGAGCCAGCGCCACTGGAGGGTAAAGCCCTCCCCTGTCGGCTTTTGAAAACTCACCGGAGCAAAATATTGATTTGCTGGCGAGAATAAGTTCAGCCCAGATGTTCAGTTTACTGTTGGCTGGATAGTGCAGGGCAGAACAGGACCAGGACCGATCAGTAATCAAGATCAACACCAGTCTGAACCAATTTACACCACCTTAGAGAACCTGTCATGCTTCACTGCTCAAACCCCCACCTCTCTCTCTCTCTCTCTCTCTCTCTCTCTCTCTCTCTCTCTCTCTCTCTCTCTCTCTCTCTCTCTCTCTCTTTGTCTCCCTCTGTCCTTCTCTCTCCCTCACTCTTTTTTTATATGTAATCTCTCCGGCCCAAGTTGTCCATGGAGCAGAAAGTCATTAAATGCTGGAGAGGCGACAGCGCAGTGATGGTTCAGCCTGAGAGAACACAGTCTACCTGAGCGGGCCTGACCACGGCTGCACACGGATTAGCTCATTACAGGTCTTACTCTCTCTGTGCAGAAGCAGAGAGGGAGTCCAAAGGGCAGCCGCGTAAGGTTCTCATTGGGACCTTTTTATTTGCAAATCAGTCTGATTATTTCCTTTCTTTCGTTGCTTCTACTTCACTGTTAAAGCATCAATCATTAGAAGTAAGCTGTGCTGCTCTATGTCCCCATCACTTACACCTAATGCGTGCATACACACATTTTTTTATATTTATCACAATTCAAGATACAAACCCAGGGGTGAACACACAAAACATGTCCCAAACCCCCTCAAACTTTGCCCTGTCAAGTTTTATTGATTATACAGAAAAGCATACTAAAGGCCAAACAACCATCGCATTCGACGACTGAAATTTCATGTGTGTGTGTGTCTGTCTGTGTGTGTGCGCATACCTCATTAGGCCCACAGCGGAGGATAGTAGCCTGGCCAATTACACCGAATTCTTCTTTTCTCCCTCCTCTCTCTCTCTCTCTCTCTCTCTCTCTCTCTGCCTCCATCCTACCCCAACCTCCCCAAACAAACACGGCCATTTGCATATTGCTTAATGGATTGCAAATCATCCGACCCCCCAAAATGAGCTTAATTGAGGTAATGCATCATATTGTCGGCTGATTTAAGAAGGATAATCATTTTTGCTGTCAAACATTTTGCCTTTTCTCACCCATTTGTTTGCAATGAGCAAAGGGTCTTTGAAGGAGCTCCTCATTGAAATGTTTTAATGCAGTTTGTCACAGAAAACTATTAGCTTCCTTCCGTATTTTGTGTATTTCCTAATCAGACTGTTTAATCCTGTTTCCCTGGTCCAACTGTTTGGACATGTGGCAGCATTACTCTGCTGCACCTATGGACACCGATGTGGAAACACATGCGTTATAGACACCATGTAGTTTGAAGACACACTGACATCAGGCCACCTGTTGCGTCCCCTCACATCGCCTGCATCTTGACTAAAATGTTGTACTCAAACACACCGTAAAGACTACAGCCAACGGCCAACTATCATGTACGTTCTGCGCCTGCATGAGAGATAAAAACTCTCCACACCAGCAGGTAGCGGTAGTCTGTATTCGTCATTCAAAAAGGGACAGTGGAAGACCGAGGACTGTGGATATACAAGCCGTTGTTTTGATATGTACATGAAACAAAGCAGCGTTTGCCGACCATTTTCAGACCACTCTCAATCACCACTTAGCTTCATTCAAGATGGCCATGTCGTTGTGAAAATATCCATGTGTTGGAATGATCAGATGAGATGAAGATGAAAAATGAGAAGTGCCATTTTGACTTTACTTTTTAACTTGCTTTCCTCAGACTAGTGCCAACGGTGCGGGACACACCGCAAAGACAAGGCCGACGGACGCACACCGACGGCCCTAAATTGGCCCTTGGTGTATCAGGGCCTTAAAGTGTGGGAGCAGTCAGTGGCCCCTCAGGGCCTTGAATACAGGTTAAGGCATGTAGAGCTGTAAACCAGTTGGCAAAAACAAGTGGTGCTAATCGGCTCTAGAGGGGAGTGTTGACACTGGGAGACAGAGCAACTGGGAGAAGCACCATGTCACACTACAACCTCTGATGTGTGTATGTGTGTGTGTGTGTGTGTGTGTGTGTGTGTGTGTGTGTGTGTGTGTGTGTGTGTGTGTGTGTGTGTGTGTGTGTGTGTGTGTGTGTGTGTGTGTGTTTGCGTGTGTGTGTGTGTGTGTGTGTGTGTGTGTGTGTGTGTGTGTGTGCGTGTAGTGGGGGTGTGTGATGAGATGGCCAATGGAGACCCTGAGAGAGCAGGTTCCCATGACCTGTATAGTCCAATAGGAGGTCTCTTCAACTTGTAAAGACACCACTTTGCCAATAGGCGCGCACACACACACACACACACACACACATACGCACATAATCACACAATCATTCATGCACGCACACACACTCACACAATGTGACCACACACAGACCAGTTTCAGTCAATCCAATCAGATCTCAGGCTAATTTGGCAAACACCATCCTCTCTATCTCTGCTCCCTTTTCATGCTGCTCCTGAAGATTTCATCTGTCCGTGAGAGAATTCCCAGGCCTACTCATCTACACCGCTCACATTTAACCACACACACACACACACACACACACACACACACACACACACAGACACACACATAGAGAAAAAATACACAGGCATTTATCAAGCATCAAACAATAAAAGGCAAAAACCCACCAGGATTGCAGTTTGACTCAAATGCAAACAAGTGTCTGACATAATCATCCACCGAATCTCCAAAGCTCAATGAAATAAAGTTCAAAGAAACTTTTTAAGATACGTTACACGTCTGGACAGCAGAATCTCTGACAGAGAAGCTGTCTCGTCTGAAATCTTCTGAGGTTATCATCTGAAATGATGTGAATATTTATGAGCTGAGAGGAATGAGACACAGTCTTATCTAAAATATGAATTTCCTAATCAGAGCTAATAAATATTTGACTTGTGGAGTCTTATCGTGCAGATTAATAGATATTCAGGGCTAAATTCTTAATGTGAAGCAGGCCATACAGTATAGTTCCCCATTAGGACCCAAGTCATCTTTGTCACGTACTGATGACGTCGTTGCCTGACCATTTCGTTTCAGACTTTTCCCATTTCTTTAAAAAAAAAATAAGAATACTGCAAACTGACAGCTCTTTACTCTTCATATTAGAATCCACTAAGGTTATGTTAATCAGTGATTATGAATTTAGGCTTTTGATGATTTTGCAATGACTTATTAAGATTATTGGGACAGATTGTTTATCTGTATTCTAGTCCTGTGTTGTCTGGGATGCAGAGGCGTTTCCTTGTATGCCACCAGAGCATCCATCCCTCTCCTTTCTCTGTATTTCTCTGTGATGAATGACGTGACAGCCTCCTTCCGTCATCTGACCATCGGTCACCTTGTTACTCCACCATGGGCAGAATTTTAACAGTCCCCTTAACGTCCTCTGGTCAGCAGAGGAATGGAGAGCAGAGATAACAGAAAACATGAGATAATCAAGTTTATTTGAACAGCACATTTCATCAACAAGGCAATTCAAAGCCTTGAATTCAGAACGATTTTATCCCTCTGTCATTTTAATTGGGAATCCTTCAGGGTGCTTATCTATATAACTGATAGATCAAAAAACTATTTGTAACTTGAAAGGTGTTGCTCGTAGCGACATGCTCACAGAAAATGATCACCTGACTCTGTAGTTCCACTAAACTTTTTGCATCTTTCAGCTCGTTGTTTTGGTGTTTTGATTCTCTCTTATCACTCTCATCAGCATCATTTTCAGCCACAGCTGTTTTCAGAGGAAAAAGCTCTGATAATAAGCCAACTGTATTCTACCGGCCCAGTGCAAAACGGCAGACAAACAAAGTTAGCAAATAACATCATTGAGCATTTAGCAGATAAAGAGACACATCAGAAGTTGATGTTGGACCCCAAGTGGCCGCAAACTTAACCCCACATGAATGCTAATGTTTCTCTGTGTCTGCTGAATGTGTTAACAGCTGCCATATTCACTCTATAGGATGATGATTCCTACCAAAACCAAAAATATCAGTTGATGCCAGTTAAAGGTTGTCATATTAAAGGCAGGGCAGGCGATCTTGAGATACAAGCAAGAGTACACTAGACATTTAAAAAGGATCCAACCGAAAAAAACGAGTCCTGTGTTGCCAACTCTTTTCCAATGAAAGTAGCTAGCAGCACTAGCTCCAAAAGTCCCTAAATCCAGCGAGAAAGCTGCAGCAATGACCGTCCGTCCCTTCAGACCTCCCTCCAAAGCCACTCCCCCACAATTATCACTATGAACGTAAACATATAATGAACGTGAATAGTAGGGGTGTAATGATTCATCTACTACATCGATGTATCGATTTATATTCCTACGACCCAACTACATCGATAGGTCCTCGTCAAGTTGTCCTTCACGGGGGACATGTATCGATATAAAATCGATTTGAAACTCAAAAATCAATTGTATCGATATTTGCACCTTGTATTTAAGGACGACAAACGTTATATGAAAGTGTTTTTTTTCCTTGCTCTCTCACGTGAGAGGTAGCGGCGTGGAGGGAGATGGGCGGCTTCACCCAATAGGCCTTCGATTTAACGCCTGGTTTCTATTGGGGGTTCACAGTTATAAGCCATTATCAAGACGTAATACATGCACAAGAATAGACATAAGATAACGTTTGTTGTTGTTTCTTGGGTTTTGGGAATGGTCAGTAGTAAAAATGTCCATGTACTGCGTAGGAAACTAAAGGTAGGGTTGGTAGAGTTGTTCAAATACATTTTGTATGTAATGATTTGACGGGCTACCTGCCTATTTACCTACCTAAGTACTCATTGCAGGTCACTGGAGTCCTCCACAAGCTGCTATCTTGACAGCTGTGAGTACTAACAATAGCCATGTTCGTTGTTTATGTTCATTATTATATGTTTACATTCATAGTGATCATTTTGGGGAGTGGCTTTGGAGGGAGGCCTGAAGAGACGGACTGTAGCTGACTTGGCGACTTTCAGGGTTTTTTTTCCATCCACATTTCATTTCACAGAGTTGGTAACACTGAGCTGGGTTTTTCGGTTGGATCATTTTTTTTTTAAATCTGGTGTACTCTTACTAGTTTCTCAACATTACAGACCCTAACTTTAACAACCAAAACTGCAACCTGCACAAAGAAAAAGGCCATTTGCGACCGCCAATATGCAAAACGAGAGTGAGCAGCAGTAATGCATTTCAAATTCTTGTCAAAATCGTACGGCTTTCTTGAATGTTCTTATCTTTCAAATACTATCATTTTTACATGAACACATTTGAGGCTGTTCGCTGGCCAAAACAAGTACGCTTCAGCTACTTCATATTTTTAAGCCGTATATATTAACAGCTTTTTATGAGCAGAGAGGGAGGGAGAATAGGAGAGGGGGAACTGAGAAAATGTAGTCGGGAGTACGAAGGAGGGAAAAGAAAGGCACCCAATCTCTTCGAGTCTAACAATAGAAACCCAGAGCGGAGTCGATTTGAATTCCCTCACAGACTGCCTATAAACAGGACCACATGCTGAGAGTGATAAACCAGTGGATTTATTCATCCACCTCATCTTCACAACTGTAGCCGTCCACATGTTAGCATCCACCTAAAAAACCAGAGGAGAGAGAGGCTGATAAAGTAACTCTATTACTTTATGAAAACAGGCTTCTCGTACCGTGCGTGTGTGTGTTTCCAGCAACACCAATCACACTGCAAACTCAAACACAGACTAAAAATAGTGCACACGTATATACAGTATATATATGGTATCACAACAGGGGGCCACACCTCACAGTAGTCATTTCAAAGTGAGTGTGAGTGTGTGTGAGTGTGTGTAAACAGGATATTGCAGGTCACACAGGAGCACTGGACAATGATGAGACACGTTTGGATTGAGAGAAGTATCTCCCCTTTGCTGCCCATTTAGTATTCAACACACTAAAATAACATTGGCTATAAAATGATACATAATAATAAAAATGAAATGGAGAAGTAAAGTTTGATTCTGTACACAAAATTCTACCATCTGGCCATATAATCTTTGACAATGAGACACCTCACTAGATGTGCCATAATTTTACTTAAAGGAAGAGTTCGACATTTTCGGAAATATTCAGTTTATTGCTTTCTGGCAGAGAGTAAGATGAGAAGATCGATACCTCTACGGTAAATATGAAGCTACCACCAGTGTATGCTTAGCTTAGCTTAGCAAAAGGTTAGAAAAAGCTATCCTGGTTCAGTCCGAAGATAACAAAGACCAACACCTTTAAAGCTCACTAATTAACACGCTATATTTTGGTTGTTTAATCCATATAAAAACTGAAGTGTAAAAACAAACAAACAAAACCATAGACCAACTTCACAAACACACAAATATTGTATGCCAGATATTAATTATAGCTAAATTATTCATATTAGCAAAGCATAGAATCAGTGCCATGGTGCAGAAAATAATACCGTTTTACCAAAATAAGATAAACAGGTTAATAGGGTAAGAAAATAAGCTCATTTGTGTTGGAACTTTGACTTTTTAAATGAATGCACTGGTGGATTCAAATGGAAGTAAATCACTGACGATCTCCACATCTATTACAAATTAATTGACCCATTAGTCCTGTGTCAATATGGCTTACCTTTAAGTTCAAGTAGGGTTAAAAAACCCGCACAAGGATGAGAAGAATATGTGATAAAATTAGATAAAGAAAATGCTTGTGCAACACCTTTAGCCCTGACACAGTGGATTGAAGTCAGCCCTCAATCATGGATCAAGGTTATGCTAAAAGAGCCCCACTGTGCATAAAAGTGCATGCCGCCGTGGGGAAAGTAAATCAGTTGAATATGAGAGTATCTCCCCCTCACCCAAACCTTTTTTCATGAACTCAAACTATAGCGCATGACTCATGTTTCCGAAACTGAAGCATAAAATACTGTTGACATTCATCTACAGCTGGAAACATGATTCTGTAATATTTGTCTTCCTGTGCCTCTACATATTTTGTTGACAGATCTTAATAGATGAGGAATGAATATTTTGAATGCCTAATTCAAAATATGTATGGTAATGTACAGATGAAACGCTGAGTTTTGTTGCACATTTTCAGCTGTCTGGGTTTGTGAAGATGATGACCTTTTTGTTCACTGCACCATCACACTGGGAAAAGCAAGTCTAGTATTGTCAGGCTATTAAATAGGCGTTATCAGGCGCTATAAGCACAATAGATGTGGGTGAATAGAAGCCGACTGGACCCACTAGTAGGTTTTTATCATCTATTGACATGGTAGATCAATGAAAGAAGGTATAAAAGAAATAAATTAAATTCTATGTTTATATACTATATACATTATACTGTAATTTAAAAAAAAAAATTGCTAAGTTGCTGGTGTACGATTTATTATTCTAATAACAAATAACAATTCACTAAATTTATAGCTATGTATTTATTTGTTATATTTTGTTTTACGTTTTACAAAGTTAGGAATGTTTAAGTCAAACCTGATGTTGCCTTACACATAAAAGAATGATCCCAGTCATTTCCACACAGTGAGGCATACAGCTTATTAATTAATTAAACGTGTTAGAACGTGTTGCTTTCACTTTTACAATATAGTAGGTGTAGTAGGCCCCTAATGACCCACATCTATGGTGCTTATAGCGACAGATAACACCTATTTAATGGGCTGATAACAGTCGAATTGAGTGCGGCAAAGCTTCATGTTGACACAAAAAAATCCTACACACATGCATTTATGCATTCATGCACACTGAAATACTGACAAGGAAAGCAGCCTCAGTGAGAGAAAGATTACATACTGTTTGGACACCACACTGTAACTGTGCATTGCTCTATATACGCATAATGTTCATAGCTTGCCATACTGACAGTGTTGTTTATCTGGAGCTGCAGAGCTAAAGCACTCAGAAAGTTGCTGTTCCGTCTACCTTGACACAGCTCGAATGTTCGGCAGAAGTTCAGGCAGTGACGATCAGGAAAGTTAAACTCTTCAGTTAAATACTTGCTAAATTCAAAGTGTGAGACACTGTAGGAGGGTTATTTAAGTTCAGCTCCGTCTCTGTCTCTCAGCGCTCTCTCTCTCTCTGTTTCATCTGGCAACAAAGCCATCCAACAGTATGCAACACTTGGCTTGGTGCTTCTGCACTTCAAACACATATCACCTATTCCCTGAATATGCGCACAGGCACAAACGCACAAATCCAAAGATACATACAGATGTGCAATAGACACACACACACACGCACAAGCTCCCAGAAACACACTGACTCCTGTCTAAAAAGCTACACCTGTTTGGAA
The DNA here is from genome assembly GCF_043250625.1 of Sebastes fasciatus. NCBI lineage: Eukaryota > Metazoa > Chordata > Actinopteri > Perciformes > Sebastidae > Sebastes > Sebastes fasciatus. The sequence continues at coordinate 25,844,273 of NC_133798.1, read as the reverse complement.
GTCTGTCTTCCAGTGAGGCAGGAAACACGGTTATCTAATCCCTTCCCAAACTGTGTGGGTGGACAGCTTTAAGAAAAATGTTGTCATGTGTTTGACAGGATGAAATGGTGAGTGGTGGTCAAACGGTCAGGTCACGGTCCCCTGGAAATATTTTTTACTGCAGATCTTAAGCTAGAAAGAGACACTGCATGAAACGCGCTGCACAGATATAAGAAATACACAAATGGATCTGCACGCACACATACACACATTTCAGTGAAGCCTTGACATTCCTGCAGTGTACTCACAGAGAGGAGGGGGCTGAGAGATATATATTGTGGACAGCAAAAAGAAATGATTTCTTTCTGAAAAGACAAAATCAAGGCCAAACACTGGCTTTGATTTATCATGTTATCCGCAGAATAGAAAAGCGCAGAGATGTTTGTAGGACACTTGTATCATTTGATTTATTAAACTTTCCTGCTCATCAATAGAAGCACAACATGAAAGGTGTTCTTTCAAAAGCAGCAATCCTGCAGCACATGCTGTCTTCAGCACCAGCCAATGAAATTCAAGTGAAAATGAGAATAAATCTGGTTCCCTGCAAATGAAGTTGCGCACTAATTTAGAAGTTTGCAGTGAGATGTTCTATTTCTTTGTCGTTTGTGGGACAAAACCCTTTACTGAGTTTAACTGTGATTCTGCTACAGTACAGTAGGCCTTTTGTTAACAGCTTTTATTCAACAAAACCATTAACATTTATACAAAAGATTTTCATTATTTTAAGTGTAAACAACCATCCATCTATCTACTATCTATCTACTATCTATCTATCTATCTATCTATCTATCTATCTATCTATCTATCTATCTATCTATCTATCTATCTATCTATCTATCTATCTATCTATCCATCCATCCATCCATCCATCTATTCATCTCGAACCATCTATCAATATATACATCTCCAACCATCTATCTATCTATCCATCTCCAACCATCTATCAATATATACATCTCCAACCATCTATCCATCTATCCATCTATTCATCTATCCATCTATTTATCTATCCATCTATCTATCTATGCATTCATCCATCTATCCATCTTTGGATTTCATGCCTGCTAGCGGAATAAGGTCCATTTTCTGTTTTCAGTCTAAATATAACACAGTAACACAGCGAGGGCAGGTAGATGTCCATATATGTGTGTATGTAATGAGGTGATGACATACTATAAATATGACTCATGACTGTATTTTGTGAGAATCATGAAGGCAAAGCTGGGTTCTGCAGCTGAAATTGTGAACTATTCCTGTTGCTTTACTTAGCAAAACTGAGCAATGTCGGGGTTAGGGCTTTTCATCTTCCTCTGGAATATAACGCAGACACATGTGGGCGCACACGCACACGCACACTCACACGCACAAACACACACACACAGATCCCCGAAGCACAGCAAGACATGCTATCTAGATTCCACTTTCTGAAGATCAAACTCCTCACGTCTCAAAGACGAGACAGTTCTGCTACCCTGCCCTGTACCCAGCGAGGAGGAGGAGGAAGGAGGTGGGAGTGAAGAACGAGAGCTGGGGCAGAGGAAGGAAGAGGTGAAGGAGAGGTGGGGAAGAGAGGGAGGGAAAGACAAGGTGATGCTTTTCTGTGAGCACTCAAAAATATATATATATTCAAAGCCAAAAGGATTCTAGTCAGCCTAAAAATTCTGCCTAAAAGTCAGAGCTGCACAAATGCAAGTGTGTGGGTTTGTGTGTTCATATACAATAAAACACTTCAGAGAAAGAGAAGGAAGGAGCTTTATGTATTGATACCCTTCCGATTCCTGATATTTTAAGATTCATCAGTGCTTCACGACTTGCAAGCTTCATCGTTGCCTCTGCACTGACAAATATTGATGCTTCATGTGTATTCTATCCAGCCTGCACTTGAACGTCAGTTTGCCTGTTTCCCCTCAAGCTATAAAGAAACACATGCGCAAACACACGCACACAAACACAGACCATCACATGAAGGGTGGCCTGACAGCACAATGAGAAACTCAGTGTGTAACCCCATGATAGTGAACATTCTCCTGAGGGATTTACTGCTGAATGTTACAAAAACAGATAACAGATAACAGCTTCTTGCGACCTATTGATTAGCGATACACGCCCAGATACATACAGATGCACATGCATGCACACACTCAGACATTTGAACACAATTGTAATGTAACAGAAATACATCATCCTCTTCCACCTGCATTGTTTAAACAACACTAAGAGTCTACAGCCATGCTAGTAGGTCTCTGAGGCTGTGCTCACAACATAGACTGTATATATACTGTAGATAGACAACTTCCTCCCACTGTACATAATTGAAGCCAAAATATCCTGGATAAGTGAGCTGCCATCTTGAGATTTTGACGTCATTTGAGAGTAAAAATCTGCGCAGTAGTGATCGGGGGGCTGCGGTATCGAGGTACCGCCCACACATCCGCCCGAGCCAATCCCAAGCCGAGCACGGCCGCAGCTTGTTAGCGCAACAAGACACAACAACTAACCATCATATCTCTATAACTACATCAAATCAAATTGACACAAGTTCTGTCACTTGTGACGGTTCGGAAAGTTGAAGTTACATCTCCTCTCTCGTACGATCCCCGAGCCTCCGGCTACTCAATCACTTCACACAGAGCAGCTTTCAATCACAGCTGTCAATCATGATGTCTCACCCCTTATCAGAAAAATGACCACTTGAACATACAGCAGCATGACAAGAACGACCTAAAAAAATTTATTTGATGTGTACTTTGACTTTTTTAGTTTGGCCCATGTCCCATCCGCTAACATAGAAGGGGCAGGCTCTATGACCTATACTGCAGACAGCCACCAGGGGGCGATCGAGATGTTTTGGCTTCCCTTTTGGGGAGCTGTCAGGTCGTCCATCTTTATATACAGTCTATGGCTCACCATGACAATAGGAACACACTGATGTATTGCAGCTATCAAATTTAGCATATCAGGTTCACCATCTTAGTTTAGCATGCATGCTAACATTTGGTAATTAGCAGTAAAGAGGGACAGTCGGAATCACTTAAGTCATTAGGATTCATCATCTGGGAGAAATTACTGTCTGTGCAAAATGATGGCAATCCATCCTCGAGTTGTCAAGACATTTCAGTAAAAGCCAAAAATGTCAACCTGCTGGTGGAGCAACAGGAAAGGTTAGGGGATTACCAAAGTCAGTAGGCTTCGTCCTCTGGGGATCAGGCAATAGGCGTTATCGGCCGCTATAAGCACCATAGGGTCATTAGGGGCCTAATGAGCCTACTACGTGGTAAAATTGAAAACAATAACACGTAGTAAAACTGCGTTTAGGCAACAAAACTACAACTTTTTTAGCTTTAGGCAACTAAAACACTTGGTTAAATTTAGGGAAAGAAAATGTATTTTGGCTTAAAATGTTTCGAAAATGATGTGAAACAGCCTCCTGGGTGGAAACCCTGTGTTTTGTCCATCCATCGCCCCTGACCTCCACCCCATATGGAGTTTCACACTGTCTATACTACAGCGTCTGACTTCTGCTCCTGTCATAATTACAACGGTCGCTAGAGGTCGCTGTTGTGTTCTTTTATACCTTCTTTTGGTCATCTACCATGTCAATAGATGATAAAATCTACTAACGGGTGTAGTAGGGCCACATCTATGGTGCTTATAGCGACAGATAACAGCTATTTAATGGCCTGACAACAGCATGTCTGCACAAAACTTTAATGGCAATCCATCCAATAGTTGCTGAGATATTTCAGTCTGGACCAAAGTGATGGACCGACCAGAGATTGCCATCCCTAGAGCCACGGCACTTGTATGGTTATAAAGCCACATAAAAGTCAGAGAAAGCCTTAACAAGAGTGTGTGCATGCTAGGCAAGGACAGATGGACAGACAGTGAGAGAGAGAAAACAGACAAAGACAGACAGCTGAACAGAAAGAGTCAGATTCCTTTATGCATTTGTTTCCACTTTGCCCAGCTAAGCAGCATACTTGTAGCTTGCTTTTTCCCCCATAAGAAGATTAGCTGTAAGAGGTGACGCAACACTCCCAGATTACAGTGCATATAGCTGTTGTGATGCTCTATTCATCATATCCTTAGCAGCCTTATTAGATTGGCTCTCATCCCTCGAACGTTTTACAATAGCACTCTATTCATAGATCAGCTCATGCCATTTGAATACAGACACGCTAAATCCATAGACTCTTTTTTTACACTCACAAGACACACAAAAACATAAGAAGACGAGCATCCTCAGACACAAGCAATTAGAGTTTGTCGGATTGACCCGCAGAAGACAAGGTGACTGCTGTGTTCTGTTATCAAGCTTATTCTGGGTTACAGTGTCTGCTCCTTGGATCGCCTGTCACCTACATGCACTCCAGCATTTGTGGTACAATTCCTGTCTGATATCATCCATACTTTATGGTACATCATTTAGATTCATGCGCTGTTCTACTTGTTTATGTAAATGCTGATATGAGTATCTGTCACTCCGCTCAATATTGTTATGATTAATGTATGCTGCCCCACATACTCGGCTAACAGATCTCTAAGTCTTCGTGGCAGATGCTGCCAGCGGTTTGATAAAAATGCAAAAACGAGCGTGAATTTTTTTTGTTTTCGTATTTAGCGGCAAGCGTGAGGATTTGAGGTGTTTTGCATTGAAGTCTAAAAGAGAGAGATTTAGTATTCAGATGAGTCATGAGATGATTACTGCAGCATGCGCTAATTGTTAAAGGATGTTCCACTTTAATGTGTGTTTGGGATAGTATATAGCAGCATATGGTGTTTTAAAATGCATTGCCATTAACATGAGTTGAAAAGTGACACAAATGTGTGTCCCACAGATTATGTGCCATCACATACTGTGCCGCATGAAGGCGCGTCATCACACTGTTGAGGTATAATTCATTGTCAACAGTTACCCTCAGAGAGAACTATGCTATTCCTCTTTGCCTTATGCTGGATACACTCTCCTTCAGGATCTCCTAGTCAAGGCAGCAAGCTGTCTCACTTACACACACATATATAAATATATATGCCTGGAGCATGCAATTACCTGTGTGTATGTGAATGACTGGTGGCAGTGTCATCATGGCGGTTGGAGGATATTAGCCCCAGCAGGAACGGCTGACATCTCAGTGCTGCCATAGGGCTGTCTAACAGTGCAGAAAATAAAGGCTGGGAAACTCATTAAGACTCATTTACAATGTGTTGCTACTGAGCGCTCTAATTTAGACATGAAACTGACTTCAGATCTGCTCCCACAAACTGTGCGCCAGCATGCAAAACAGATTCATGACCCAGCCCAGCTTGAACCACAAATCGTCCACTTGACTGCAGAAGAAGGAAGAGGACGAAAAAAGAAGAAGCACCATGCACCATATGTCGAGCACATAAAACAGATTATGTAAGGCTCATTATTTGTTTTGAAGAATTGTTATTGATATAGGCTACATATTAAAATCATATGAATAAATGTGTGAATATTGGATTTTAAAAAATCTATATGGAAAAACTTGGGGGGGGGGAGTGGATTTTAAATGTACTGTTTGCATCACAAGTACTTTGTTCTTTGACCATTTCTGGAATTTTCTTTTCCTTTCTCAGAGGGAGATCCAGCCCATTGGCGTTCGATACCACCGCACAAGGCACCCTTCAGGCTTTCAATTAAATACAATGTAAACCCATCCATGGCAACAGCAAACGCTCAGGGAAAGTGCTGTGGTGTAAAGAGCGAAAGAAACACACAGGGCAGGCGGGAGTGCAGGTGGATGGATCCAATAAACGCTTTCATCCAGAGACCACTGTTTGTGTCCCGTGCAGTAAGTTTCACTCTCATGTTACAATCAGCTGTTCCTTCGTGTCCCGTATTCACAACGTCAAGTCACATTTTCACTGTACAAATGTAGTAATTTTTTTCCTAAACATAACTAAAGCTAAATTCAAATTACCCGACTTTCAAAGTCGTCAGATCACTGCACTGTTTACACAGTACTGCTGTCTTGTAATTGGGAGTCTTTAATCATCACAAGTCATCATGGTTTTCACACTACATGACTGACCAGCGACAGGGGGTCACACACTACAAGACCTTTCACCGGGAGGAATCCCCGATGAGGTCTCCAAACTATATTTTGTCACGAAAACACACGCGAGAAATACACGGTAAATGACGTGATACCATGCGCGAGACACATTGCTGATGTTGTTGGCACATTTGTTCACAATTAGCCTGTTTCCACACTCGTTTTTACTATTTATTCCTCTAGGTGCGACAACAAATTTGCGCCGTGTTGCAAATGCAGCACATACAGTAAGTTCTTATTGTTACAGGCGACCCCTCCTCCCCCAGGTTTCCCCTCAACTCTTGGCTCACCTTCTCATTGGCTGCAGCTCGTGGCCGGAGTCCCCAACAGATCCATATGCTAGATATCTGGAATGTGTCTTTGAGGCATCAGCGAGCTTTTCGGCTTGCATCTTTGAGCAGTTCACACATGACGCTCGAGCGCAGATGTGCGAGCGGCGAGCCAACGCCGATTTGCCTCGGATCTAGGGCTTTCGTCAGGGAGCTCCAAAAACTGTCAGGGAGCAGAAAATCAGGGCTCAGTTCATGTAGTGTGAACTAGGCATAAGTGGTTTTGTTGCTTAAATCTAAGCAAGCATTTTTGTTTAATTCACAACATTAAGCACATGTTTACTGCGACTGAAAAGTGACGCCGAGGGGTCTGACAAAGCGTCAGTATGTGACGAGTTGGGATGAGAACGTTCAAAATTAGTTTTCTCCCCATTCTCTCTTCACTTTACATCTAGTCGCACGGAAACCTCAAATGTGAACAACAATAATCCACATCTCCTCATAGCAAGAAACAACAACATTTGTGTGCATCGAGACATAAAAACAGAAGGAAATTCAGTTCATTCGAAACAACAAAATGCTGAATAAGAAAGTAGTAAAGGCTGCAACAGTGGTTGTTAAGGTCATTGGTGTCCAAACTTAACCATCTATTCAACATTTCGGCCCAATATCGATGCCTGGCAGCCAATAAATCATGAAGTCATCTATTCACTGGCTCACCTGGTGCACTGCAGTAACTGGCTTGTTTAACTTGATCAGTGAGGAGGCCACCTTAAGGCTGCCGTTTGAAATTGTACCCCCAAGGCTTTATGACACAGTTCACACATATCCCCTCACACACAGACACACACCGGAAATGAAAAAAAAAAAACTGGTCATGAGCAAAATGTGTGTACCGAGGCGCGCACACGCTTTCATGAATAAAATACATTCTGAGCTATATGTGGTTTGTCATCTGTAAGATTATGTGAGCAGGAAATGATTTATCACCCGCGTAACTTTGGTCCACTCGTGGTGGCAATCTGCTCGTGATTGTGTGTATGCGTACATACAGGATGCGAATGTCACTTGAAAGGTTTTGTTTGCATTTGTATATTTGTGTGTATGTAATATTATAGATGTGGTTGTTAATGAGATGCATAAATGACCACATTGGACGGTCTTTCAAAACACACTTGGCCTGACACTCAAATCTTACACCACTTGTGTCTAGATGACTAGATGTTGAGGACATCAGAGTAGCAGAACGTTGTTTTAAAGAAGCTGTGAGACTCATTCATTGTGAATTTAAATAAAGACCCTTGCTTAGTTTTCAGCAACAAAACCACTTAATTAGGTTTAGGAAAAAACATCATGGTTGGGCTTAAAATTACGATGTTTGTAAAGTAAAACTTAACGCACAGGACACTTTTTAAACTCTTTAAAGAAGCAGTGTGTAGGATCTGGCGGTATTAAGCGGTGAGGTTACAGATTGCAACCAACTGAAGCCTCTCCTGTGTGCCAAGCGTGTAGAAGAACTACGCTGGCTGATGCGAAAACACGAATGGCCCTCTCTAGAGCCAGTTGTTGTAAGAGTAGCGTAGGTCATTAGGTGTGTAGAGTGTGTATGTGTACGAGGGAAGTGAGTGGTGAAGCAAGAGAGAGAGAGAGCGGCAGCGAGTAACGTCATCGACTCCGGCCCAAGTAGGAAAAGTTAACACAGTGGTTTGTCTGAAGAGGATCCACTCCCTATGTAGGTATAAACCAAGACCCCAGGAGCAGTGCCAGGCTTTGAAGCAAATTTTTGTAGTGGCCAAATGGCGGTAATACAACTTCTGTGTCCGTCACGTGATGCAATTGGGCCCAAAAAGTCATTTTCCCACAGACTTACATTGGGAAAGAGACGTCTGTAACTCCGCGGATAATTGTTTGGGGGGTAAATCAACTTCATCGTATGAACACTTGAATAGCTCTTATTTAAATCATTAGGTCCTAAAAGTTGTAAAAGGCACTAATAGCCGAATCCAGAGTTATTTCCCTTCCTCTGATTATGTGAATGAGACCCAGACCGAGGCTGGAGGGAGAGTTGGGAGGCGGGGTTAAAGCAAACGCTACTGCGCCTGCTCTATGGGCCCAATGGATATGGAAGATCGCCGGATGATCCGGGTACTTTATCAATCGGCAGTCGAGCCATTTTGGCTTCATGCACCACTGAGCAACTCTCATAGGAATGAACGGAAGCCCGTCTACAACGCTGTATCCAGTTCTCTTTACACATCCATGATATAAACGGTTCTTTCCAACGTAATGAAAACACGACGATTGCTATTATCAGGTGATTATACACTAAAGAAAACATACTTATTGATATTATATTATATTTCTGCCAATAGATTCCCTAATTATTACACACTGTTCCTTTAAATTACGTCACCACACTCCCAGAGCACTCTCTCTGAGCATTTAATATTGCCGCAGATGGGTTTACATCGTAGTTAACTGAAAGACCGGAGCGTCTCATACAGCCGTTAAAGGGTGCCTTGTGCATTGGTATCACACGTCGAGGGGCGTGACAAAGCGTCGGTATTTTACGCCTTGGTAATGAGAACGGGCTGGAGGCCCAAGATCACTCAATTTACATAGTGGCATTAAAAGTTTTGTGTAGCACAAAACAGCTTGGGATGTGTACTAGAGACCCAATACTTCCCATGACCCCAGAGGGACTTTATCGACCTGAGCTCCTCCAAAACTGAGACAAAAAAGGGTCCAGTTGGATCCTACCTACTGTGCCTGAGCTCCTCTTGTCACACGGACAGAGAGAGAGACACTGGAGGCAACGAGAAACACAGCGTCCCCCTGTGATGTAACGTCGGTCCACACTGGTATCGTCCTTTGAGGCGTTCTGAAAGAGGGAAGAGAGCAGCAGCTCTTGGAATAAACATTTAGTGCATTTTGGGAGCACCTCCGAGGACCTGTCAAGTGATGAGCTCACTTTTCACCACATTGCCTCTCCACAGTGTCTTCCAATAGAACAGCACACATAATTAGACACACATAATTACACGTACACACACACACACATGCACACAGGCGTATATGGTTTCATCTGTAGTCTGGCTATGGTTTTACTGATTAGAAGAAGGGGAGGTAAAATTAAGGGAGGATGGGAAGAGGAAACAAAAAGAGAGAAGAAGTCCAGAGAGAAAAATAAACAGTTAAAGCACTTAACATTGTTTTTTTCCGCTGTGTTTGAAACGGTACCGAGGGAAAGTTTCATGCCAGAGCAATTGTCTTCCGCTTTTTTGTTTAGTCCAACTTGCTATTTTAATATGTGAAGGAAGTCTGTGTGTACCTGAAAGTGTGTACATATGCTTTGTGTATACAGTACTTGTGGCCATGCATAGATAGATTCTCGTGTTTGTGTGTGTGATTTTAGTGTGGATTTGAGTATTATCCATAACACTGCAGGGCAATTTGAGTCCCTGAAGGGCACTCTGTGTTGTGAAAGAGCAGAAAAAGCACTGCCATTGCCAAGCTCTCACCTGGACAGCTCTTCAAAGCACCTCTCTCAGAGCAGCCATCCTGGAGCGACTGGCATGGGCAGAAATAGCAGCATGACGGCCGGGGATACATAGCCAGCACCGACCGAGGCATCCACTTAAAAAGGAGGTGGGGGCTATAGATTCATCCAATGTCACTGTCTGCTCAGGACTGAAGATCTCCTGAGTTTTGGACGTGTTCCCAGACATTTTTAATCAATTTGTCATAACTAAACTTCGTGTTCATTTAAAGTTTTCCGTGCAACTGTCTTGTTGCTGTGTTGCGAATGGCAACGGAGCAAAGAAAGGAGAGGGAGAAATACAGGAAGAAACAGGCAGAGGAGGTCTACTTCTGTTGAGAGGATTGTAATTAGCAACTGTGATAATTAACCAAATGGGAGATTAATGGACAGGGATGAAATGATTCCTGTGCTATTTAAAGCATACATGCACAAGCGGATAACAAAATCTCACGCTAGATAATACTTGATTAAGAGCTAAATATACATGAGGAAAAAGTAGAAAACAACACGCTTCATCTCAGAGTAAACCAAAGCATTAAAAAGGATGTAGAAGTTTCAGTATCGCAGTGCCGCGCTGGTTCGGGTGACTCTTGATATCCGGGGATGGATCACCTCATTAATGAAACATCATCTTTTATCAAATCGCAATATTAAATATTAAAACGTGTGATAATGAACTATTCTGCCTGCTTAACTGCTCCGAGTGTCAGGAGCCGAGACAGACAAGACACACTTGTATGAGCACACACACTCACACAAACATGCACACACATACACACACGCACACACCATTAGTTGATTTAAAGGGGTGAGCCTGCCCCCTATTCATCACCGAGCACCTCTGTGACTGGCCCCTGCCAAGTCCTGGTGAGTTTCATCAGCGCTGACAGTGGACATATCTCACTCTATTCTGTCTCTGATGAGCTCGTGCTCTCTCGGCTTGACTCCAGTAAGGAGACATCCAGCTCTTATTTTCGCTGCTAGATGACTGTCATTATCCTAATTTTCACTCCTTGAGTGTCAGTGTGTGTGTGTGTGTGTGGGAGCTCTGTATCCTGGGTGTGTTTCAGATCCAATTTTAACATGGAAGAGAATGTATTTGTTTTCAGTAGCTGACCACTGAATCACATTAAACATTTTGTTGAATTACTGTTTCACCAGTATGAATGTTGTAGTGTCAACACATTACACAAAATCATACCATATCAGCAGACAATTTTTAATAGTGTCGGACCTGGTAGCCGGTAGGCACCCTGTGGCATAGTTACACAAGGTTGCGATGGAAGGACAGTCAACATGTAACCAGTAAACATGGCCAAAACATGGAGGCCGCCTGAGTATATCTTTATAAATTGTATCATAAATGTATTTTAGTGTATTTTCATCAAATGTACAGTCCTAGTTATAGTAAAGAGTATTAGAAGACGTTCAGTTGCATCATTATCCATGGGATATTGGTTTTAATGGAGATATTGCCTTTGAAATTTAGATTATACACCAGGCGAGGATAAAAATCTTATTTGTTCCTTTATTGCATCTCCATTTACTCTGGAATGGTAATAGAGTTTAGTTTACTTACCATGGATTCATATTCCTCAGCTTCTTACCTTTCAAATGTTATTTTAGGCGTTTTTTATTAGAGCTAGGGTTAATGGACTTGCATTTATATAGCGCCTTTCTAGTCTTCCGACCACTCAAAGAGCTTTACACTACATGTCAGCATTCACCCATTCACACACACATATTCATACACTGAGGAGGTGCCGACTAAATCTAATCTAATGCTCATTCACACACCGATGGCACAGCCTTCAAGAGCAATTTCTTGTTCAGCATCTTGCCCAAGGACACTTCGACATGGACACTGGAGGAGCTGGGGATCAAACCGCTGATCTGTGATCTGTGGACGACCCGTTCTACCTCTGAACCACAGTTGCCCCGGCTCGGGCTTAAGAGGTTAAACCATTATCAGTAAAGTTAAAACTTAATTTGTATTATTCTCACACTTTAAACTGGCCTTGTCTCTTTTGAACGTCCAATCAGCTTAATGACAGATAACTTTAATGAAACTCTGTCTAACCACTTTCAATGAGAATTTCCCATCACTGGGGATGCTTGAAGGCTTTTTAGGGCCGAAACAATCAACGATTTAATGTCATTAGAATTGGCCAATTTGATACCAGGCACAGATTGGTGCTGTTCTTAGACATGCAGAAAACTCCAAAGAGATACTTACAATGTTTGTGCATTGCGTCTTTGAATTTTTAAATGGCTCCTGGCACTGGAAATATATTAATTTAAACTATTACTAATTTCAAACGTATTAGGGTGCATTCCTGGCAGCAGTGACTTATTATGTTTTTCAATGTTACATTACACCCTCCAAAATCATCATCATCATTTATATATTTAACCAAAACGTCATTTAAAAAGACAGTATCTTTGCTGGCTTAGTGTGCTTTCACATTCTCAAGATCCACATGGACAGCCATGATGGTTCATGAAGTGGACGTGGCGTACTGAAAGACAACGACATGTTGATTAGCATATAGGATGCATAGAGTAGACATTGGGTCAGATGCGTCAACAAAAACATTAGACTTTGACATGGGATACCACTATTCAGCATTGTACGCTTGTACCCTATTAAAGCAGCAGAATTGGAGCAAATATGATTTTAAAAACTTATTTTATAAAACGGTCACTATATCCTGACAGTAGTGCATGAGACAGGTAATCTAACAAACATCAGGTGCCTCTGTGTCCTCAGGTGTCCTCCGGTGCTCCTAACGGCATCTGCAAGATTTCACAGACCGGAGGAAAACAACCAATCAGACGAGCTAGAGCTCTGCCATCTCTGAGCAGCTGTCAATCACTCACAAACTCCGATCAAACGGTCAAACTAGGCAGCGCTGATCAAATATTAATCAATATTATGTTACTGTAATGCCTATTTCTCACATAAAATGTTTTCAGAAACATCTTGTAGTGAACTGTTTAGCTGTAAAATGATAAAGTTTGTGACCCAGCAGCCATATTGAGATCAGTTGAGGAAATGTCAAGCACCGCCCACCAGCCGGAGCAAACTTTCTAATTTTACAGCTAAACAGTACACTACAAGATGTTTCTGAAAACATTTGAGGAGAGAAATAGGCATTACAGTAACAGAATATTGATTCATATTTGATCAGCGCTGCCTAGTTTGACCGTTTGATCGGAGTTTGTGAGTGACTGACAGCTGCCTCCGTTGAATGAACAGCCAATAGGAACGCTCTCTCTCTGAAATGACCTGTGATTGGCCAAAGTCTCCCGTAACGGGCTAGATTTTGTTAAAGCCTGAAAACAGAGTCATGAGGAGGTGCAGAAGTCTAGTTTTCTCTCAGAACACTTCAATTACAATATGCTGAAAGGTTATTATGGAACTTTTGCCCAATGATGCCAAAAACAATCTGCCTACTGCAGGTTTAATAAAGTAGTTATTCTAACCCAACCCAACCCAACCATGACCACAGCAGTGTCAAAGCAGAAAACTGTTTTATTTTTGCAACAGTGATTGTTTTTTTTTACAGTTTTAGAAGGCACTGACAAATGATATTGTCCTGGCGACAGGGACCAGAGAAATTCTGGGTTGTGGAGGTTGTGTATTGACCGTCCATCATCCTCCTTTTTTAATTTTTTTGCCACAACCTTACAACCCATCCACAATCTCACACAGACAAAAAAAAAATGCTGCAATATTCTGGCCGCAATAATCACAAAAACACACCACGAGTACCTGTTGGGACTGACAAGCTGCAGAGTGTTTGCTCAAAGAAATTGGGTTGGCGTTGTGTCCAAAATGAGATACGGCCTCAACCAACTGACACCGGCTCTAAAACTAAGATTGATGGAAATCTTTAGGAGCACAAAGGTGGTGACATTATTCTTCAACATCTAGTTCCAAATGAGGTTATAAGTCAATAATTCTCTGGCTTCAGAGGCCAGAATGGCATTTAAATTATTATCTGCAGTACAGTATATGTTTACACTAAAAAAGTCTCCACTTGACCAGTTAGTTAATTACATTGTGAGTGAGTGGGTGAGTGAGTGAGTGAAAGAGTGAGTCAGTGAAAGAGTGAGTGAAAGAGTGAGTGAGTGAGTGAGTGAGTGAGTGAGTGAGTGAGTGAGTGAGTGAGTGAGTGAGTGAGTGAGTGAGTGAGTGAGTGAGTGAGTGAGTGAGTGAGTCAGTGAGTGAGTGAGTGAGTGAGTGAGTGAGTGAGTGAGTGAGTGAGTGAGTCAGTGAGTGAGTGAGTGAGTGAGTGAGTGAGTGAGTGAGTGAGTGAGTGAGTGAGTGAGTCAGTGAGTGAGTGAGTGAGTGAGTAAGTGATCCTGTCTGTGTGTGTCATGTGTCGGGGCCTTTGTTTAGCGTCGCATTGATTCGGCCTTTCCTTCCTCTCATCCATGCACTCTTATTGTCAGAATGCTGCTGCAGATCGCCTCATATCATTAATCAATTATTCACCAGTAGCCTGTTAATGTTTAATGAGTGAGGCTGCTGCGGTCAATTACTAATGAATTGTGGTCGTGGTGAGAAAGCTCAGAGGAGAGGCCAAATCAGATACTGTACACAGTCTGTTTGTGTGTATGTGTGTGTGTGTGTGTGTGTGTGTGTGTGTGTGTGTGTGTGTGTGTGTGTGTGTGTTCAATAGTGTGCAAACGTGTGCATGTAAATGCATGCAAAGACACCTGGAGTGCTCCTGTATTTGTATGTGTAAAGAGTAAATTTGATTACAGAATAATTAAAGCTCACCGTTTAAATTTTTTTACTGATTTTCATCAAATAACACCCAGATTTCTTTTAAAAGCACATTGGCCTCGAGTGATTCTCACCCAGATTCCAAAGGCTGTTGTGTTTTCAGTCACAAGTAATGCACTGTAATTCGTATATATCCCACCAAATCAATTCGTATGTAATCCACGTAATCGTGAACCAGGAAGTATAAAGAGCGACAAACGCTGCATAGGGAGGAGGTGAAGGTGGATGGGTGGGTCAAACAACACCGGACTTTTGCCCAGGACACCGGTGTTCGTCACGTAAGTTTCGTACTTAAGTAACGCCACTTCTATGATCTTTTCCTAACCCTAACTAAGTCGTTTTGTTGCCTGAACTTAACCAAGTTGTCTTCTGTGAAGACAGAAGCTTATTTTGAAAAGACTGTATGAATGTAACAAGCAGAAATTGACACAAGTTGTTAGACATTTGTAAGAAAACGCACGAAAAATGAGAAATTACTTTTTGTAAGATATCATACGAACTGTTGTATGAGGATACTTTGCACAAGTAAAACAGTCATCTGCTGCTTACAGTAAATGTGATACGTGTACACGGAAAGCTCAGAAAACTCGTGATGAAAGACAATACCCAGGGTATCTTCTCGTTATCTGGTTTAACTAACCCTAACAAATGAGATCCCACAAAGCGGTCCAACGACGGTAGTTATCAACTCGATAAATCAAGTCTCAGTTTCTCAGTCTGGCTATGAGCCCCCTCACATGAAAGGGGCGGTGTTTGCAGCATACGACCAATCATGGACAAGTCAGCAGAGCGGCACAATTTACAAACCAAGAGCAAATTATAATATTGGACAAATTCGAAGAAGTTAAACACATAATCAAGACTAAAAGTAACACAGTTGAAGCTGCTTAATGCAGTAAGGACAGCAGGTAAAAGAAAAAACTGCCGATGTGTGAATACGTAAATTAACAGACTTAATTCATTTAATGGAATACTCAAAAGTCAGATATAGTCATCTGGATGGTGCAGTGATATATAAATAGCTTTCAGAGTATAATGGATGAATAGACTACACTTTATTACGCCCTTTGACAACAATTTGGCGTGTGTGACTATTTCAGCCTTCTCTCAGCTGCGTCCCCGACTGCGGCGGTGTGAAACGGACTTGGGAGCAAATAAAAAAAAAAATGAATATAAAAACATAATTCAAAGCGGTAGGCACCCACAGCATAAATCCAGCTGTCCTTCCTGCATTTGTCAGTTTAAACTGTGTTGCTTTTAGCCTGGATTATGACTTTAACATCTTTGTCTTTTTGTAATATTATCATACTATCACAGCACACAGAGCTCTGATTGGTCAGTAGACGGTGCTTTTATACGAGTTGATCTCTTATCTGGAACCTAACCTGCTCTGGAGCAGGTTAGGTGTTCAGCATAAGTTACCATGGCGATCTACCCTGGTAAGAAGTGGACCACCGTCGTAGGAAAGAAAACCCAGGGTTAACCCTGAAATAACATCGCTAACCCCAAAACCTGCTTCGTAGTACAGGCCTCTGTTTTCTTTTATTCAAAATAAACAAAAATAATGAGCCCTAACACAGAGCAAGAACAGAAAGAAACTTAACAAACTTTTAGTTGTATCAAAAACAACAATTTGTCCATCTGATCCTACATGGCCACAAATAAAGTTTGGGTGTCAAGCACACTGGACAGAAGGTTGTGTGAGGTGAGTCACTGCTCAATAACGAAGCATTCGTTTTTTGTACGCGTTTACGTGTGTGTGTGTATTTGTGTGTGTGTTGAACTGGCGAGCAGACGAACATGAGACAGGTCAGTGCACGTCCTGTGAAGAGTGTGTGGCCTGCAGTCTGTTGGCCATGCCTCTGTAACCAAGATAATTAGAGACCAACCCCCCGTTAGGAGCCACAAACAGCCCAGAACAACTATTACCGACCATATGAT